>NC_057862.1:53271979-53571979 GCF_019393635.1 Dromiciops gliroides
GAATAGCTAAACAAATTGTGGTAATATGAATATAATATACTATGCTTTAAGAAACTACAAAGGGGAGTTTCAGAGAAACCTGGGAAGACCTTTATGAACAGAATCAGAAAAATAATTTATACTATAATGATGTTATAAAAAATGAACAACTGGGGCAGCTAGGTGGTACAGTGGATAAAGCACCAGCCCTGGATTCAGGAGTACCTGAATTCAAATCCAGCCTCAGACACTTGACACTTACTAGCTGTGTGACCCTGGGCAAGTCACTTAACCCCAATCACCTAAACAAAAAACAAACAAAAAAAAGATTAGAAAAAAAATGAATAGCTTAAGGCTACAAAATTGTATATACCCTCTGATCTAGCAATCCCACTACTACATCTGTATCCCAAAGAAATTTTTTAAAGAGGGGGGAGGGCGCGAGGGAAGGACCTATTTATACAAAAGTATAGTAGCTTTTTCTGGTGGCAAACAACTGCAAATTGAGGAGATGCTCATCAATTGAGGAATGGCCGAACAAGTTGTGGTATATGATTGTAATGCATTATTACTGTGCTATAAGAAATGACAAGCAGGATGATTTCAGAAAGGCCTGGAAAGACTTAAATGAAATGATGCAAGGTGAGCAGAATCAGGAGAAAACTACACAGTAACAGCAACACTGTACAACAATCAATTGTGAATGACTTAACAATTCTCAGCAATACAATGATCCAAGACAATTCCAAAGGACTCAAGATGAAAAATGCTCTCTGATGGAGAATAAATGCAGATTGAGGCATACTATTTTTCACTCTGTATTTTGTTTGTTTTCCCCTTTGGGTCTGTGTCTTCTTTTACAACATGACTGATATGGTAATGTTTTGCATGATTGAAGATGTATAATCTACATTAAATTGTTTACTGTCTCAGGGAATGGGGGAAGTGAGGGAGGAAGAAAATTTGGAACTCAATTTTTTTTTTTAATGAATGTTAAAAATTATCTTTACATGTAACTAGGGAAAAAAGAAAATATTATTAAAAAATAAATAAAACCTGTGTTTATAAATAAGGGAAAAAATGAACAGCTTTCAAAGACTTAAGAATTCTGATCAATTCCATAATCAATCATGATTCCAGAGGCCCCACAGGGAAGCTTACTACCTGCCTCATAACAGAGAGGCTAAGGTCTTATATATACAGAATGAGACATATTTTAACATGGCCAGTATAAGAATTTGTTTTGCATGCTCTGGAAATTGAACACATTTGGGGTAGAAGAAAGAGAAAATACATGCTTGTTCATTTAAAAAATTAAATTTTAAAAAGAAAAAATATTTTTAAATATGTATAAAGGTTTACACATATTTCTAATCCTGACAACAATCCTATGTGGGTTATTGTTATTCTCTCCATTTAATAGATAAAGAAAATGAGGCTGAGAAAAGTTGTCACTTGCCCATAGTCACACAGCCAGGAATTAGGAAGGAATTAAAATCAGTTATCCAGTTGTACAAGAGTTTCTACAACAGGAAAACAGTAAAGCAAAATAAAAGGAAAAATAGCATCTAAAATTCTAGAGCCCCTATCAATGCCTCTCAAGTCTCTTCTAATAACTTACCTGACTCCAGATTCCTTTTGCTGGAAATGCCCCAGAGCCTTATATATTAATATAGCCATTTGTCCATATTTATGATGAGGTTCTGTTCATTGCACAAGAACTGGGGTAAACCCTTAGTAGCAAACCCAACAGAAGGCCACAGACACTCTAGGTGGACTCCAGGCCTCCCATTCTCTTGGTTAAGAGTTAAAGGTCTCGGGGCAGCTAGGTGGCGCAGTGGATAAAGCACCGGCCTTGGATTCAGGAGTACCCGAGTTCAAATCCGGCCTCAGACACTTGACACTTACTAGCTGTGTGACCCTGGGCAAGTCACTTAACCCCCATTGCCCAGCAAAAACAAAAAAAAAAACAAAAAACAAGAGTTAAAGGTCTCTAGATATCTGGATAAATGAAAAAAAAACTTTTTTTTTTCCGTAGGGCAGTGAGGGTTAAGCGACTTGCCCAGGGTCACACAGCTAGTGTCAAGTGTCTGAGGTGTAATGATTGGAATGACACCGCCTGCTGGAGACTTACTGTAGAAGAGCTCTGCCCATGAGGTGAAGGTCTTTGAGGGCAAGAACATGCGTCTTTTCTTTGATGTCAGAAAGTGACGTCTGCTTGTGGGAGGAAGAAGGGAGGAACCTGGTGCTCTGACTGGGGCTTTTTCCTGAGGACGCTGGTGGAGAGCGGAGCTAGAAATGCGCTCTCCCTTTAATAGATAGGAATCTAGGCCTTTCTCTCTCTTTTTACCAAATTCTTATTCTCCTTAATAAATGCTTAAAAGTCTAACTCTTGATAAAGCTTATAATTTATTGGCGACCACTCATTAGATATTTTAGAGTTTAGCTAGAATTTTAGCCTCAACAGAGCCCACATTTAATGTATGAGGTATTTTATTTTTTCCGTTACATGTAAAGACTTTTGTTTATACATGCTTTACAATTTCAGATTTTTCTCCCTCCCTCCCCCCTCCCCTCCCTCCCCCCTCCCCTAGACAGCAGGTAATCTGATATAGGTTATATCTATATATCTCTATACATATACATATAGATATATATATATATACACACACATATGTATATACACATAATAACATTAATCCTATTTCTGCATTAATCCTGTTACAAGACAAAGAATCAGAGCAGTGATGCAAAACCTCAAAATAGAAAAAAAAACAATAGCACCCAAAACAAAAGAAATAATATGGTTCAATCAGCATCTATATTACACAGTTCTTTCTTTCTTTTTTTTTCTTGGATTTGGAGATCCTCTTCTATCATGAGTTCCCTGGAACTCTTCTGTACCATTGCATTGGTGAGAAGAATATAGTCCATCACAGTAGGTCAACACTCAATGTTGATGATACTGTGTACAATGTTCTTCTGGTTCTGCTCATCTCACTCATCATCAGCTCACGCAAGACCCTCCAGGTTTCTCTGAACTCCTCCTGCTCATCATTTCTTACAGCACAATAGTATTCCATTGTATTCATATACCACTTGTCCAGCCATTCCCCAATTGATGGGCACCCCCTCAACTTCCAATTCCTTGCTACCACGTAAAGAGCAGCTAGAAATATTTTTGTACATGTGGGTCCCTTTCCCCCTTCCATGATTTCTTTGGGCAAAAGACCTAAAAGTGGGATTGCTGGGTCAAAGGGTATGCACAGCTTTATCGTCCTTTGGGCATAATTCCAAATTGCTCTCCAGAATGGTTGGATCAGCTCACAGCTCCACCAACAATGCATTAGTGTTCCAATTTTCCCACAGCCTCTCCAACATTTATTATCTTCCTTTTTTGTCATTTTAGCCAATCTGATAGGTGTCAGGTGGTACCTCAGAGTTGTTTTAATTTGCATCTCTCTAATCATTAGAGATTTAGAGCATTTTTTCATATGGGAATAGATAGCTTTGGTTTCTTCATCAGAAAACTGCCTGTTCATATCCTTTGACCATTTCTCAATTGGGGAATGACTTGGATTCTTATAAATTTGATTTAATTCCCTATATATTTTAGAGATGAGGCCTTTATCAGAAGCACTGGCCTCAAAAATTGTTTCCCAGCTTTCTGCCTCCCTTCCAATTTTGGATGCATTGCTTCTGTTTGTACAAAAATTTTTTAATTTAATATAATCAAAATCATCCATTTTGCATTTTATAATATACTCTTATCTCTTGTTTGGTCAAAAACTGTTTTCCTTTCCAAAGATCTGATAGGTACACTATTCCTTTCTCTCCTAATTTACCTATGGTATCACCTCTTATGTCTAAATCATGTATCCATTTTGACCTTATTTTAGTATAAGGTGTAAGATGTTGGTCTATGCCTAATTTCTGCCATACTATCTTCCAGTTTTCCCAGCAGTTTTTGTCAAATACTGAGTTCCTATCCCAGAAGCTGGAGTCTTTGGGTTTATCAAACACTACATTACTAGTGTCATTTACTACTGCATTTCCTGAGCCAGAGCCCACATTTAAACTCAGTTCCTCCTGAATCCAGGGCCAGTGCATTACTCACTGTGCCACCAGCTGCCCCAAAAAAACCTCTTAAAAAGCATTAAGAAGCTTGAGCTGAGGACTCAGTGTTCAGAGGGAGAGAACTCAGTTCTGCCCTAACTGATCCCAGGCTTATCTCAGATCTTGGAATCAGTCATCAGCAGCTATTTTGAAAACAGGTCCCTGGTAGCTGCCTAATGCAGGGGAAGATGGCGACATTGCACGAATATGTAGATCGTTATCTCTACTCACTATATTGCCATCTCATCTAGAAGTAGTTCTTTTCCACCATTTACAGGGCGTCTTCTGTTGCCCTTTGGAGGGCTCAGAGCCCTGAATATCTTCAGCTCTGGACTATTTGCCTTTTAAGGTGGATCCTGGTCACTCATTACTAAAATGGACATCCTTGCTCAGCTTAGGGGCAAACAGGGTCTCTCCAAGGTTTCCCACAGGTGATTTTTCCTCTTTCCCAGCCCCCAACACAGAGCCAAACTGGAACACTCCAGGCATGGAGCACAACACAAGCAAAGGTTCCAAGAAGAAACCTGATTGGTCTGGGACAAAACTAAAGAGACTCACCTGAGTGGATCATAGGGTCTGTGTTTGGGAAGAGTGGGAAGTAAGACTGGATGGCAGGGTGGAAGTAGCAAGCAAAGAGAGGAGGTAGCTGAGAAATCCAATAGTAAAAAGAATTACAACTGACACAGGAGAATTATGCATTTTCCATGACCCTGCAAGGTAACTTTTCTCTGAAGTATTTGGGGAGTCATCCTCTGAATCCCCAGATAAGACAGAATTCAACCAGAGAACTGAGTGGTAAAGATGGAGATAAGGTGGTTGCCTTGCTGACCCCAACAGGAAGGTGGCAAAGCCAAAAGCCAGGAGAGAGGCTGAAGAAGGTGCAGATGTCATAGATACCAAGGTCAAAAGACAGTGCCTTAGGAGGGAGCTATTTCCACAAAGATAGAAGATACTTTCTATCCTGGGGCTAAGTAGGAAGAGCATGGGGAAATCCCAGGATACCTTCTGAAGATCATGGCAGGCACCCTGTGATGTGTCTGAATGGCATGTATTAAACGAGTGATCAGAGAGGCAGTGTGCACATCAGATGGACTCTTTATTGGCTACGCGGTTACTCTTTCAGTTACATGCTGGGATGTCTGATCTACGTCATCGGGGAGCTGCACACCCATACTCTGCAGAAGGTTAGAAGCAGGTCCTGCCAGTCCAGCTTGGGAATGATAGGATTCCAAGATATTTGAGACCAAGTTCAGATCCAAATCTACAGGTTCCAGAACAGGATCATCTGCTGTCGCTTCATCATTATCTGAATCGCTGCCATGAGTCTGAGACGGCTCCTTCATCAAGTTGTCCTAGGGTTAATCAAGACCAAAGGAGGGAAAAACCATGAGATTCTCCAGAGAAGGCTCTGATAGACTGACTGAAGCTTAAATGATACAGCACAAAGCTAAGAAAATTGGAGCCTGAGACCTAAAGGGAGAAGGGAAAAGAAGGGACATCCTCTGTGATAGGAAGACCTAACTCCTAGGAGAGCTCATCTCCAGTCACCTTTGGTTCTAGATACTGAAATGATCTCTCCAAGACGTTCTATTACAAACTAAACAGATTTCCTCACTCTGTTGAGGGAGCTTCAAAGTCCATCCAGTAGAGCCCTCAACCCTAGCCTGCTGCTGCTCTGTCTGTCCAGGTCTGTCACTCCCTCTGGCTTTCTCCCTCTCTTTTATTTGGTTTTGGTTTTTGGGTGTTGTTTTTTTTTGCAGGGCAATGGGAGTTAAGTGACTTGCCCAGGGTCACACAGCTAGTAAGTGTCAAGTGTCTGAGGCCGGATTTGAACTCAGGTCCTTCTGAATCCAGGGCTGGTGCTTCATCCACTGCACCACCTAGCTGCCCCCTTAAGTCAATGACTTGTAAAAAGAGAGAATTTAAGTTCCAGGGCTTAAGTGACTGAGAAAAGAAGAAAGTATACCCACCATCTGTTTCCAAGTGGTGAAGCTTTTTCCGATGCTAGTGCGTGCTAGCTCCTGGTCCATCTGTGCCATTAATGACTTGATACTATCTAGAGTTTCTCTGGTCGAGGCCTGTCCCTCAGGGCCCGGGGTTGCAATGTCGAAGTCGTCATCGCTGTCTCGGCATTCGGAGTCCTCCTCATCCAGGTCATCAGCATCGAAGTCATCGGAGTCAGACTCGGCGGGATCTGGCCCTGGGCAGGGTGAAAGCAGCACACCCAGAGCCGAGTCACTCCAGAGCGGCCGGGCGCTGCCAGCAGACTAGAGCGCCAGCACCGGAGCTTGGCGATTTCACAACGATACCCTCAGTGAGATGCAAACGTTGACTCAAAAGACAACAAGGTTAGGTAATTCACGTGGCTGAAGACAATATGCCAAGTCATGCTAGGGTAAGGCCAGAAGGGTCGGTGCAAGTCAGCAGAGGCAAAGTGAGGTGAGAACAGAGGCTTAAAAATGTGACAGACACACTCCCCACCAAACCCTTTAGGAAGGCAGGCCCACAGTATACAGCAGTCCAAAACCAGGAGGAGAACCTAGATTTCAGATTTCCTAATTTGAACGTTCTCCCTGTCAGCCTCCCAACTCCTTTAGAAAACCCATACTGTGACTCACCCAAAATCTTGTCAAAGTAATTGAGGAAAGAATCTGCATCAAAGGTGATAGGTGCCTCCGATGGCTCCCTAAGAGGTCAAAGAAGAAAAGTCACAATAAACCCTTTTGTGGGACACAGTCCCTTTCATACCAAGGTACTACTCTGGGTGAGTAACTGACTACTTGGGGAGAACCTCAGTAAATATAATAGGAGCAGTGGTACTTTAGATGAAAGCTTTGGCTAAGATGACTCACTCCCAACACTTAGCTTCCTGACAGGCAAGAGAGAAAGAGAAGGAGCTCACAAGAAAGAAGGACATTTCATTTCATGATCCTGGGAGAATTATCTGGATAAATTAAGCCTTCCTTTTCAGGCACCAAAACTTAAAAAAGGAACTGCACCTTACTGAAAGCTTGATAAAGTATATTCTATACTAGCTTATCTTCTGAAGAAAAGAATTCTGAACATTTAACCTCTTTATGATAATGCCAGACCACCATTTTTATGAACAGCTGTTATTTCACTCTGAGGTAGCAGTCGACTTTTTAGTAGACACCTGGCTTTCTATTGTTCCTTATTGCTCCTGTTGTCCTGCTGTGTCTGCCTCTAACAGATGCCCATCACCCAGATGTCCAGGAAGGCTCAGGATCCCTGAGCTCAAACTTTGCCTCAGATACCTGTTAGGGAAATCCCCTCATCTTTTCAACAGGGCACTGTTTTACGAACCTTAAAGCTTTATATAAATGTGAGTTATTAAGACTCTCATCTAGCCCCACACTCTTATTCTACAGATGGGGAAACTAACACCCAGCCATGGTTCAGTGGCAAAGCTAGAACTCAAACTGAGGTCCTCTGACTCCAAATCCCAGGTACATTGCACTCCATTTCTTCTCTTGTCCAGCATTGTAAAGGTGGTGAAGAAAAGAGCTGGGTTTGGAGGTGAGGTCTTCCAATACAACTCCAGTCCTTTCCTGCTAAAAGCCAGGGGAATACCACTGCTTGCATTAAATGCCTCACAGTGTTGTGGTGAGAAAGTGTTCTATAAACCATGTTGTGCTAAAGAAACGTAATGTTCAGACAATGATTTCACCTCTAATGGTTATGACAAATACTTTTGGACCACCTGTTTATTTGTGTGTGTGTGTGTGTGTGTGTGGTGAGGACTGGTGGAGGAGGGGGTGACCTCTGGGGGACACATCTAGACTAGCAGATATGAGTCAACTACACACCGAGGCAGTTCTGCTCCTTTGTGGGTTGAAACTTTGGATACAAATGCCTTCACACTCTTGGTGACTTTGGTTAGGTCATAGGCCTGGTCCTCCTCCTCTTTGGGAGTGGGAGTGAGCCCCGGTTCATCTTTACCAGTTGCTTCCTGCAGAATCTGGTCCAGCTGATCCGGTGAGAGATACAGCCACTGATCATCTGACAGAGAAGAAAGCACCCCTGTGAGAACACTTCCAGAACTTGCTCAAGATGAGTCTTGAGACACTAAGAGGCCAGGGCAAATAAGACTAATTATTCTATAGCTGAATATGTCTTTCTAATCAATTTCTTTCTTTCTTTCTTTTTAAGGCAATTGGGGTTAAGTGACTTGCCCAGGGTCACACAGCTAGTAAGTGTTAAGTGTCTGAGGCCAGATTTAAACTCAGGTCCTCCTGACTCCAGGGCCAGTGCTCTATCCACTGCACCACCTAGCTGCCCCTCTAATCAATTTCTATGGGTTTTTTTTTTCTTTTTTTGTGAGGCAATTGGGTTAAGTAACTTGCCCAGGGTCACACAGCTAGTAAGTGTTAAGTATCTGAGGCCAGATTTGAACTCAGGTCCTCCTGAATCCGGGCCAGTGCTCTATCCACTGCGCCACCTAGCTGCCCCTCTATGGGTTTTTAAAACAACATGAACATCCCCCTCCCAAAAGAAGTTAACCAAAAAATGATTTTAAAAAGTTATAGTTGTCTTTTTGAAGCAAGAAATAATAATCATATCACATTCATCTCATGACAATTGGCAATACATTCTGGATTCTGCTACATATTGAAATCTCTCCCATATTTTCTCAATTACAGTCACTTACCATCCTCTACGGGGAGATTAGCATCTTCTTTCTTAAGCTCCTCCAGATCAAAGGGCATTGTTTGTAATAAGGTTAAGATTTCTTCCCCTGGGCTTATGTCAAGAAAGCTATAATAAGAAAATAAAATGATGCACAATTCTCAAAACTTGAGACCAAGGAATCAGCTAGTCATACAGTCATGGAATTTTACAGCCAACAAGAACATGAGATCATCTAGTTCAACAACCTCATTTTAGCAGATAAGAAAACCAAGGGTCCAGAAAGGTGATGAACTTGCCTAAGGTCATTTAGTGAAAGAACCAGGCCTAGAAGTCAGGTCTCCTGTTTTCTAATCCAATGTTCTGAAAATACATACATATTTGGGGGGTTGGGGTATTAGAAAATTATCATCATCATTCATAGTCACACAGATGATGTGGTTAATAATGAAAACTGTTGGAATCCTGTCTAACCTATTCCTTTTTTCTTTCTTTCTTTCTTTTTTTTGCAGGGCAATGAGGGTTAAGTGACTTGCCCAGGGTCACACAGCTAGTAAGTTCAAGGGTCTAAGGCTAGATTTGAACTCAGGTCCCCCCTGAATCCAGGGCCAGTGCTCTATGCACTGCGCCACCTAGTTGCCCCTAACCTATTCCTAATGAAATGAAACAAAATTACCTATTAGGCCATTTGTTTAAAAAAGACTGATAGACTACCTACCGTATATGTTCAATAAACGGCAATGTAGAGAGATAAAGATGAGGACAGAACAAACCATGCTCTCAAGTAGCTCACAAGAAACTAAAATGGACATAAAAAACAGCATGGGCTCTGAAGAACAAGAGAGCAAATACACTAAAAATCGGCAAAGCTTTTATGGAGTTGAAGGTGGTATTTCAGCTAGGCTGAGAACAACCACGGGAAGAACATGGCTGGAGATGACAGAGCCCCTGCTAAAGTCCAAGTCTGCTGCCTATGGACCTTGGGCATACATTTCAGCTCAGTCTAGATGGCCTACAGGGCCTCTGCCAGCTCTGTATCTGGGACAGGGGATGCACACATGAGCAAGTGTGGAGGTAGGAAGGGGGAAGACGTGTCTGGTAAGCTAAGAAGCCCAGCCTGGCTGGGACACAGGGTACGTAGAAGAGAGGTAGTGATGTTATATTAGGAAGACCAGTCTTTAATCAGCAGGAGTCACTCGTCATTTCTCAGCTTAGAAGGCACATAATCATTGTTTTTAAATATTTTAAGAAGGTAACTGTTTGAGTCATTAAGTAGGAGGGCCTGG
Source organism: Dromiciops gliroides (assembly GCF_019393635.1). Lineage (NCBI taxonomy): Eukaryota > Metazoa > Chordata > Mammalia > Microbiotheria > Microbiotheriidae > Dromiciops > Dromiciops gliroides. Next base: position 53,282,008 of record NC_057862.1, read on the forward strand.
AAGAGGGGAGACTGAAGATGAGAAGGCCAGTTCAGAAGGAATTCAATAGTCTGAAGGACGACTACAGAGGACCCAAACTTAAACAAGGGCAATAGGGAAAGAAAGAAAAGGGTGGTTGTGAGAGCCACTAGCAAGGCAGAAATCACAGGCCTTAGAAACTGAATGGATTTGGGGGCAATGTTAAGAAGGAATCAAAGATGAAAGATGACTTTGAGGTTTTGAACCTAGGTGCCTGGAAAAATGGTGGTATCCTTTACAAATGGGGAAATGAGGTAGAGCATATGGCTTGTAAGGGAAGTGAGCTCAGGGGATCCATGGCATTCAGTGGGGGGTGTACACAGATGCAGCCCACACCTGCCAAGGGTCACTTCTGCAGTGGGCAGTGCAGCCAGCAGCTCAATCTGGACAACCTCCTATACCACTATGCTGTCTTCTAACTCAAAAAGAAAGTGATTTCCAATGGCAGCATATTGACTTAGAAAACCATAAATTAACATAATCTATGTTATCTTTAAGCATTTTTACTTATTTTGTTAAACATCTCCCAATTACATTTTAAATTTTTTTTTCCATTCAGAATAGAATTTTATTTTCCAAAATATATGTAAAAACAAATTTTAACATCAATTTAAAAAAAGAAATGTTCCAACTTCTCTTCCTCCTCTATTCCCACCCCCACCCACTAGAACTCAAGCATTTCAAAATAAATTATACATGAGTAGTCATGGAAAACATTCCCACATTAGCTAGGTTGTGAGGAAAAAACAGTCAAAAAACTCCCAAAACTTCAGACTGAGGAATTGTCAAAGAGAAAAAACATTTTTTTAAAAAATGTGTTTCCAGGGGCAGCTAGGTGGCACAGCGGACAGAGCACCGGCCCTAGAACCAGGAGCACCCGAGTCCAAATCCGGCCCCACACACCCAACACCCACCAGCCACATGACCCCGGGCAAGCCACTCAACCCCAATTGCCTCACCAAAAAAGAAAAAAAAAAAGAAAAGAAAAAAAATGTGTTTCCAACTATTTCAGATACTATCACTTCTTTCTCTGTAGATGGGTTGCCATTTTCATAGTCCTTCAGGGTTATATTGGACCATTGCCTTGCTGAAAATAACCACATGCTTCCCAGCAGATCATTTTACACTATTGCTGTTATTTTGTATACAGTGCATTTCACTCTGCTTCAGTTCATGTAGGTCTTTCTAGGTTTTTCTAATAGTATCCTGTTCATCATACCCTAAATAATGTACCTTAAACTTGACAAAGAATTTTCTTCGTATTAGCCCAGCAAAGTCATCATAACTATTTCCCTCCATCCTATTCCCTTCCCATGATATTTACTCTATTTTCCGTCTTCTTTTAAACTATTCCTCCTCAAAAGTATTTTACTTCTGACTGTCCCCTCCCCTACTCTACACTCCCTTTTTTTCCACCCTTCCTTCCTTATCCTCTTCCCCTCATACTTTCCTGTAAGGTTAAATAGATTACTCCTCCCAACTGGGTGTGAATGTTATTCCCTCCATGAGCCAACTCTGATGAGTTTAAGGTCTTTGAGCTAATTCTATGTTCCAAATTTTCTTCCTCCCTCTCTCCTAAACCCTCCCTATGAAATCAAGCAATTCAATATTTCATACTTGTGCCGTTATGCAGAATGTCTTCACCTTCCTTGAAAGTATTTTGCTTTTTACTACTCTCTCCTAGAATCTGCCCTTCCCTCCTTCCCCTCCCCCTCCCCCTTATCTCCCTCCCCTCCATCAGGGCAAAATATATTACTATACCCACTTGAGTATGTATGTTAGTCCTTCTTTGAGTCAATTCTGATGATATTAAGGTTCAATCACTCCCCAATTCCTTCCCCCTCTTCCCCTCCCCTCCATAAGCTTTTTTCTTGTTTCCTTCATGTGAACAACCTCTCCCCAGACCATCTCTCCCCTTCCCCCTCCCCCAGTCTATTTCTCCTACACCTCAACCCTATTTTAAGGATGTCATTATGGGTTAGTTAGGTGGCACAGTGGACAATGCACCAGCCCTGGACCCAGGAGGCCCCAAGCCCAAATCCGGCCCCATACATAAGACACCCTACAAAGAACAAAACATAACATCCCTTCGTATTCAGTTCAGACCTGTGTCCTCTGTATTATCTTCCCATATAGGAATGTTAACAGTTTGATCTTTTAATATCCCTCATGAAGTCTTTTTCCTGTTTATCTTTTTATGCTTCTCCAGGGTGTTGTATTTGAAAGTCAAATTTTCTATTCAGTTCAGGTCTTTTCATAACAAATGCCTGAAAGTCTTCTTTCTCCTTGAAGTTCCATGTTTGCCTCTGAAAGAGGATGCTTAGTTTTGCTGGGTACGTGATTTTTGGCTGTAGTCCCAGTTCCTTTGCCCTCTGGAATATCATATTCCATGCCCTCCGGTCCTTTAATGTAGAAGCTGCTAGATCTTGCTTTATCCTTATTGGAGCTCCACAGTATTTAAATTCCTTTTTTCTAGCTGCTTGCAATATTTTCTCCTTGACCTGGGAGTTCTGGAATTTGGCTATAATATTCCTGGAGGTTTTCCTTTTGGGATCTCTTTCAGGAGGTGATCGGTGGATTTTTTCAATTTCTATTTTAGCTTCTGCTTCAAGAATATCAGGGCAATTTTCCCTCACAATCTCTTGGAGGATGGTGTCTAAACTCTTGTTTTGGTCATGGTTTTCAGGTAGTCCAATGATTTTCAAATTATCTCTCCTAGATTTATTTTCTAGGTCAGCTGTTTTTCCAAGGAGATATTTCACATTGCCTTCTATTTTTTCATTCAATTGGATTTGCTTTACTGTGTCTTGGTTTCTCATAAGGTCACTAGCTTCCATTTGTTCAATCCTAATTCTTAGGCAATTATTTTCAGCAGACAGTTTTTTAATCTCCTTTTCCATTTGGCTTTTCAAACTGTTGACTTTTTTCTCATGACTCTCCTGCATTGCTCTCATTTCTCTTTCCATTCCTTCCTCTCTTTCTCTACATCTTCGTTCTATCTCTCCTACTTTCTCTTCAAAGTCCCTTTTGAGAGCTTCCATGGCCTGAGACCAGTTCATATTTTTCTTGGAAGCTTTGGATGTTGGAGCTTTGACCCTATTATTATCTTCTTCTTCTGAGGATGTATTGTGGTCTACCTTTCCCCCAAAGAAGTTTTCGATGGTCTTCTGCTTTCTCTGCCTACTCATCCTGGCTTACTGTTTCTTGGCTTTTTACTCCTTAAAGTGTACCGCTGCTTCCCGGACACACCGTTCCTGCTACAGCGTGGCCCAGGGGGTGATTGGGCTTCTTCTCAGCCTGCCTGGCTTGTGAGTAATCACAGCCGCTTTCTCTTTGACCCGGAAACAGAAGTCTGATTGAACTCTGATTCTCTATGGTCGGAAGCTTGGCGTGCTTTTACCCCTCCCCCACTGGGCCACCACCACTCGATTCAGCCCACTGGTTCAGACCCAGGGCGCTTTGCCCCAACTCCAGCAGATACTGCCTCCACTTCACCCCGGCCTACCTCCGAACCCCCTCACCAGTCCGTAATCGGAGCCTCAGAAGCTGCTGGTGCAGAAGACTCTGACATGCGCTGGAAGCAGTGTCCCTGGCTGGGTCCGGACCGCGCGCTGAGCTGTTCAGCCTGATCAGTAGGTGATCAGAATCGCCCTCTTTTGCGGAGAAACAGTCTCACTCTGTTCTTATGTGCATTAGGCTGTTCTGGGTTTTGATTTTTACCGCATTATTTGGGCGTGAATGGACGGGTTTATCTGGAGCTTGTGGGAGTCACAGCCTCTCCTCCGCCATCTTGGCTCCGCTCCCCCAATTACATTTTAATCGGATTCATGCTGCTCCAGTGAGCTGTGAGTTTGACACCTCTGTCCTAAATAGTCCTCCCATGGTTTTTTCCCCTATCAGGAATTGTACTTATGTCTGGGACAGCCAAAATTTATCAGGATTTCTTTCTTTCTCTTCTTTCCAAATCCCTGTTTTAAACACCAAGTAGACAATTTACATATTGCCTCTTCCTACTCCCTCATCCCCCTGGATCGGATTAAATGACCCATATTTTCCTCTTTATGACTGTATCTCAATCACCTAGCACAGTGCCTAACACATAGGAAGTGTTTAAAAACTACTTTTTCACGAGTTATTTGTCTTTCTTGATAAGTAAAACATCAATGGTAGACAGAAAGTGACAATCTTACTTTTCTGGCCCATTCACGGATTGCTGAAAGTAGTTCTCTGCCATGCGCAGTTTTTGCAGGTACTTAGCAGAGCCCTCTAGCTCTCCCTGGAAAATACAGATCATTCATGTTGATCACAAGATTAGTCAGAGACATCATGGCATTAAACTACTAAGTTTGTCTGCCACTCCGGACATCCTACCATAAATGTCACAGGTCACATGAGTAGAAGAATTTTAAATAGTTGCTTTATTTCTTCTCAAGATGTTTATGTATGTAAAGAATACATTATTGTACCTACCTCAAAATAGTCATTCTGTTTCAGACTATCAAGGAAGCCATTCCAAAGAGAAGTGGTGCTCATCAGAGACTTCTTGAAGTCAGGAAGTGGACTGGCTTTAGCGCACAAAATCTCAAAGCCATGAGCCTAAATCATAGATACAGGAATAAAAAGGAGAAAAAAAAGTGACTGTTGTTATATTTGCACAGGCTCAAGGGATAGGGTGCTAGGACAGCTGGAGAGTTGTGAAACTTTCTGTGAAAAACTAGATTTAATACTAAGTTTCTTAATGTTTACAGGTTATTAAAATAGGAAGAGGGCATGGTGTCGTATAAAGAGCCCTGAGCTGTAGAGTCTGAGGAGCTGGATTCCAATCCTTCCTCTCTAACACTTTAACTTTTGTGTGATCTTGGGCAAGCTGTCCTCAGCCTCTTTGAGTCTCCGTTTCTTCATTTGTAAAATAAGGGAAGAGAACTACTCTCCCTAAGGTCTCATCTCTTGTAGCTCGTGATCCTATTGTCCTCTGAATTATAAAGACAAGGCAAAAACTCAAAGAAATTATGTTTCTAAAGGGCACTTCTTGCAACTGACTGGATAACACTTTCAAGATATGTTTTAATTACTGTTCATATTTAGAGTAGGAAAAGCAAATTTGCCTCTGAGTGCACGCACACCTGAACACTAGAAAAGGACACAAGGAGAAGGAAAATCACAAAAACAATGTATTTCTAAACAAGAAAATTCCCTGAGTCTCTTTGATAGAGACTTGCAAAAAGGATCCTGAATGAAGAAAAATTACCAACAACTTCGGCATGATCTCAGAAATATTATAAAGAACCATTTGATTTTAGGAGTTATCCTGTACTAGAAGAAAAAAAATTGAAAATCTCTCCCATAAACATTACCAGTTTCATGCCCAGTTCATGTGCTCGGTACTGGGGGTTGGACTGGGGAGGCAGACTGTACCCACTTCGGCGGTCTGGCACAAACCTCTGTTGTACCAGCTGCGCATACAAACACTTTGTGAATGTGACCTGCATGAATAAAAGAAAAAAACAAACACATATTACTCACAGTTTCCTGTGGGGGGGAAGTCAGTACACTATTTTGTTGGGTTAAAATTAGACTTTCATACACAATTCGAGGTAAAACACATAAAAGGTCCATCTACTCCCCTGCCTTGTTTTCAGCTCTCTGATGTGGTTCTTAGCATAAGGCCTGTCAACTGACAGATCTGGGGCAGTGTGAAAAATAATCCTATATTCTACAGAAGAGATGAGAATAATTTATGCTGACAATTACACAGAGCCCCTGAAAATGAGTTCCTTCCTTATTTCAGGCAAGACAAATAGGTGGCTTACTAAGAATAAATCAACTATTCCTTACAAAAATTTAATGAGAGAGATCCAGTCCACCAAAGGAGAGAAAAGAAAAGACTGAGAGCAGGATCTTACCGAAGCCATTATCCGTGTTTCCGGCAAGAACATTTTGAAAGTTCGGCAGGCCCGAAGGTCAATAGGATCCCGTAAGTAAAAGGCCTGGACAGCTGCAGCTACCAGCTGAGGACGCTGTTTCAAAACTGCCACAGCAGCAGCTGGGAGGAAGCAGTGAGCGCAATGAAGGGATGTCTGGATTTTTTCTGGGTACCTATGATGGGTAGCAACATTGTTAAGAATCCCCAGATCATGTTTTAGTGCTGGATTCTGATGGTCTTAAGGAGAAAGCCTGATCTAGATATATGGGCTCTGAGGGAGGAGGAAGAAAGGGGAGGAAAAGTGAAGGAAGAAAAAGGGACACCATTTACTGCCAGACTGTTTTTTTTCCTAGTGAGGCAATTGGGGTTAAGTGACTTGCCCAGGGTCACACAGCTAGTAAGTATTAAGTGTCTGAGGCCATATTTGAACTCAGGTACTCCTGACTCCAGGGCCGGTGCTCTATCCACTGCAGCACCTAGCTGCCCCCAGACTGTTTGTTCAGATGCACTCAGGCAAGAAGAAAAAAAAAAAACAATGCTTATTGCTCAGAGACAGAATTAGAGAAAACAGACTAAAGATAAAAAATGTTTAGGACTGCTATCACTTTTAAACAGTAAAATGCACATAATACTCAGTAAACACTGACTGGCTGAATTGTTTCTCTGTCAAGTTAAAAACCACAGTTTTCCAAATAGAAAGTCTAATCTTCTCATATTTACCCCCAAAGAATAAAAGGGTACCCACTTCTAAAGAAACAATCCACAAATGCTTTCCTAAATGTATTCTTATCTTCTTTGTGAACCATGACATGCCAAGTTGCAAATTTAAGATTCAACTGAATTTTAGGTCATAATTCAACTCACAACTGAATTCAAAATTCAATACTATATGATACAAGTTTATGAAACTACAATTTAATGGTATGGGTCCACAAGGAAACTGAAAATTATTAAATAGGTGAAAGAAATAATTTAAAGCAATAGCATTACATAAAAGACAATGAAAAAAAGTTTTTTGAAAAAGACAATGACAATACAATTAGTTTCTCAACTAATAAGAAAAAAGAAACAGTGAGTTGAGTCTATGCATATGACTTTAAACCTGGAAGTGGGGGGCGGCTAGGTGGCACAGTGGGTAGAGCACCGGCCCTGGATTCAGGAGTACCTGAGTTCAAATCCGGCCTCAGACACTTAACACTTACTAGCTGTGTGACCCTGGGCAAGTCACTTAACCCCAACTGCCTCACTAAAAAAAAAAAACCCAAAAAACCAAAAACCAAAAAAAAACCTGGAAGTGAGAAAGGGGAGATGACAAAGAACAACAAAATATTTTAAAAATCAAGAAAATCATTGGAGACTTTTCCAAACCTCCAAAATATAGTCATATAAAGAATCTGAAGTCTAAGCAGTAAAGAGAACTAGTTAGTCAGAGAGGAAAATGCAAATAGAGTGAGATCACACTACTCCTTATCTCCACCCACTAATGCAGTTGGGGTGTGAAAAGGACACTGAATGTGGAGTGGGGAAAGTCCTAGGTTGAAATTTCAACTGACTTTTGCCAGATGTGTGGTAATGGACAGCTAGGTAACAACCTCTTTTTGCCTCACTTTCTTTATCTGTGAAATGGGGTTTACTAATACGAAGTACCTAGGTCCTTCTAGTTATTCAAAAATATCCAGTTAGTTTACTTGTAACTGAAAAACTAGAAACATCTCCAATGTTTAGGAATTGGGGAAATGACTGAATAAATGATGTCACATTAATCTAATGGAATATTATGGCCCCATTAAAAATGACAGATATGAAGGACACAAGAAACTCTAGAAAGACTTAAATAAAGTGATATAAACTAAGATTAGGAGAATAAGAATGGCATATCCATTGATTATAGCTATGTATACCAAAAAAAGATAACATTTATAATTATACAGACATATTTGAATACTTTTTTGTTTTAATTTTATCAAAACAAGCTGCTACCTGAAAACCATGACCAAAACAAAAGCTTAGACACCATCCTCCAAGAGATTGTGAGGGAAAATTGCCCTGATATTCTAGAAGCAGGAACTAAAATAGAAATCGAAAGAATCTACCAATCACCTCCTGAAAGAAATCCCAAAAGGAAAACCTCCAGGAATATTATAGCCAAATTCCAGAACTCCCAGGTCAAGAAGAAAATATTGCAAGCAGCTAGAAAAAAGGAATTCAAATACTGTAGAGCTCCAATGAGGATAAAGCAAGATCTAGCAGCTTCTACATTAAAGGACCAGAGGGCATGGAATATGATATTCCAGAGGGCAAAGGAACTGGGGCTACAGCCAAAAATCATGTAAGCAGCAAAACTAATCATAATCTTTCAGAGGAAAAAATGGGATTTCAATGAAAAAGAGGTCTTTCAGGCATTCTTGAGGAAAAGACCTGAACTGAATAGAAAATTTGACTTTCAAATACAAGACCCTGGAGAAACATAAAAAGGTAAACAGGAAAAAGACTTCATGAGGGATATTAAAAGATCAAACTGCTTACATTCCTACATGGGAAGATAATACTTCAAACTCATAAGAACTATCTCAGTAAGGAATTCACAGAAGACACAGGTCTGAACTGAATATGAAGGGAAGATATCTGTAAAGCATTTATGTTTTGTTCTCTGTGGGGCAGACAGGGTGAGGTGTCTTATGTCTGGGGCCAGATTTGGGCTTGGGGCCTCCTGGGTCCAGGGCTGGTGCTTTGTCCACTGTGCCACCTAACTAACCCATGATGACATCTTTAAAATAGGGTTGAGGTGTAGGAGGAATAGACTGGGGGAGGGGGAAGGGGAGAGATGGTCTGGGGAGAGGTAGTTCACATGAAGGAAACAAGAAAAAAGCTTATGGAGAGGAGGGGAAGAGGGGGAAGGAGTTGGGGAGTGAGTGAACCTTAATATCATCAGAATTGGCTCAAAGAAGGACTAACATACATACTCAAGTAGGTATAGTAATACATTTTTGCCCTGAGGGAGGGGAGAGGGAAGGAGTGAAGGGCAGATTGGGGGAGAGAGCAGAAAAAACCAAAACACTTTCAAAGAAGGTGAAGATGTTCTGCATTACTGCACAGGTATGACATATTGAATTGCTTGATCTCATAGGGATGGTTGAGGACGGAGGAAGACAAATTTAGAACACAGAATTAGCTCAAAGACCTTAGTCTCATCAGAGTGGGCTCATGGAGGGAATAACATTCATACCCAATTGGGAGGAGCAATCTATTTAACCTTACAGGAAAGTAGGAGGGAAAGAGGGTAAGGAAGGAAGGGTGAAAAAAGGGAGTGCAGATCAGGGGAGAAGATAATCAGAAGTAAAACACTTTTGAGGAGGAATAGGTAAAAAGAAGATAGAAAACAGAGTAAATATCATGGGAAGGGAATAGGATGGAGGGAAATAGTTATGGTGATTGATTATAATGGCAAAGTGTATGGTACCTACTTTGCTGGGCTATTATATGAAGAAAGTTCTCTGTCAAGTTTAAGGTACTATATACAGGTTATGATCAACAGGATACTATCAGAAAAACCTGGAAAGACCTACAAGAACTGAAGCAGAGTGAAATGTACTGTATACAAAATAACAGCAATAGTGTAAGATGATCTGCTGGGAAGCATGTGGTTATTTTCAGGATGACAATGATCCAATATAACCCTGAAGGACCTATGAAAATTGCAACCCATCTACAGAGAAAACACTGATAGTATCTGAAAGCAGATGGAAACACATTTAAATTTTTTTTTCCCTCTTTGACAATTCCTTAATCTGAAGTTTTGTTTTCTTTGACTGTTTTCTCTCACAACCTAGCTAATGTGGGAATGTTTTCCATGACTACTCATGTTTAACTTATTTTGAATTGCTTCAATTCTTGTGGGTGGGGGGTGGGAATGGAGGGAGGAACAGAAGTTGGAACACAAAGTTTTAAAAAATTGATGTTAAAATTTGTTTTTACATATATTTTGGAAAATAAAATTCTATTTAAAAAAAAAACAAAAACAAGCTGCAGTACTTTTTCCCTTTTAAGCCAGGATCTGTTGTTTTATCAGTATAAGGCACCTCCAGGGTAGAAATAGTTACTTGCCTATACTTACATCCTTAGAGTTGCCTGAGAGTGTAAGTGACTTGCCCAGGGTCACAGTCAGCTGTCACTGGCAGGACTTAAACACAGATGTGCCATCACAGTTGGCCCTTTATCCACTTTACTATGCTACCTCTTCTAATCAAAAGATAAACAGTGTAAATTTTAAAGTTTTACTTGGAAACTTACCCACATGTGGTTTGCTTATTTTTATTAATATTTCTTGTTGGTAATTTTGTAATAATATTTTTTAAAATTTAAATGATTGTAGCCTTATTTCCTTCATCTGAAAGACACAGCATAGGAATTCCAACACTAATCAAGAAAAGGTAGGAATTGAAGAGAAAACTAGTGAAAGAAATCCCATTCTTAACTGTGGTTCATGCTTCTCTAATGACACATTTTCTTACCCTTTGATTCGCCTGTTTACTGCTGCCTGGATCGATTCTGAGGCAAGGATTTTTTCAGAGTGCCTGGTGATGATCGACAATGCCTGAGTGATCGTGGGAGGCGTGGCAGGTAACCAGGAGATTTCCCCAGCTTTTCGAGGTGCTGGAATAATGCACAATTCTCCACAGTGAAAAAACACCTGGTGAAATGGCACAAGGAATTGGCCTAAGGAACAGAAGCATCCTTTCTGCTGATACTCACCCCCCTCCCAAGAAACCATGATTTCTTCACTGTCCATTTGCAGCAGCAGGGTACACTTACTCTGTTGGTGCTATTATCAGGATCCAACCATTTAGGGAGAAATTCAGCAGCTTCTATCAGCAAGAATTCACCATCGTTGTCTTCAATCCTATTTCAAGGGAAATGTCAGTTTTGCTCATGAAGATGAATATTAATCAAATTCACTTTAGTGGCAACATTAACACTAAATAAATAAAACTGATATAGCACTTTTAGGGTTTACATTTTATACAGTATTTTAGCCATGAAAATGTTTTTCCCACCACTAATACATTTTATTTTCAAAAATTTTTAAATTATATAAAACACTATGGATGGTTAAGATTTAAAGGGTTTAAAGATGGATGTTTTGCTTTTAATTTTTTCCATCACTGGACATGTGAGCTTTAATCCTACATGAAGAACAACCAACATCCTTTATTTAGCAAAAATACACAACTGGTGCTTTAATAGAAAAAGAAAAAGGTTCATGTGGAAGATATTCTATTCATCATTTGGGACTTGGGGGGGGGGCAGGTAAGGTTGACTGAAAAGGATCTGAATTTCATACCTGACTTCAAAAATCAAATGGTAATCTCCCCTCCTACTGGAAGGTTTTGGAACAACTGTCATAATTTGGTTTTTAAAAGGAAACATGGACCAGAATTGAGCAATTTGGGGGCTTTATTATTTGCCTATTTTGCTTTCTGCACGGATTATCCACTGCTTTTACTTCAAATTGTTTTTTTTTTTAAAGTGAGGCAATTGGAGTTAAGTGACTTGCCCAGGGTCACACAGCTAGTAAGTGTTAAGTGTCTGAGGCCAGATTTGAACTCAGGTACTCCTGATTCCAGGGCCGGTGCTCTATCCACTGTGCCAACCTAGCTGCCCCCTCAAATTGATTTTGATATATTATTTTGTGAAGGGAAAAAAAAAAAAGCATGGCTAAGGACCAGGTAAAGTTAACTCATGAGAAATATTTCTGGGTTTGTCTGGGCTTTGAAGGAAACAGAATTTAACTAGAATACACTTTAATCTTCCACAGGAAAAGATTTAAACTATAGAAAGTACTTCAAAATATCTTCCCAATGTTATTTTTAAATCTACTTTGCAAGGGACTGAATAAATATAATAGTCCTCTCAATTATAATTATAATAAGATTTTTAGTATTTCTAGAAGTAATTGTAGTACCTTGCTACCAACTCTGGAAACGTCTTTGTAATCTGCTTTATTAGGTAAACAATAAACCACTCATCCTCAATGTTATCCCCAAATTTAGTTACACCAACAATATGAGCAGGAATGCTGCCTGAAAACAAAAGAAAAACAAGAGTTGTTTAACAATTAAACTGAGCCATCACGGCTAACACAGCAGGATAGGAAATGCTTCAGGTAATAATAATAATTTAATATCATATATATGTGTGTGTATATATGTATGCAAGTGTGTATGCATATGGGTGCATGTGTATATATTATAAGTACACACACACATATATACAGTAGATATTTCTACAAAATATAAACCCAAGGACTATCAAAATAGGAAGTGAAAAGCCAAACTGAAATGAATGTCTGCTATCTGTCAGTGTATCGTGTTAATCTTGCTTTTCAAGACTGTCAAATATCACAGTACAATGGACCACTTATGCAGGGCTGACTTCTGCAGTTTCAATGGTCTCAAACAGTGACCTAGGAAGTAAAGGAAAAGGCCTGAGCCAGTATCTGTCACCAAAGAAGCCAAGCTAACTCCAGGCCTTCACCCAATGTTATGTAGAAGGATGCCACAGGTTAGCACTGAAAGCAGAAAGAAATGAAGACAAAGAGGAGAACACAAATGTTACATCTTTAAAGCCATGGCCACAGTACAAATACACTGATGCAGACAGGGAAGGAAGGACGGAAGGAAGGAAGGAAGGACGGAAGGAAGGACGGAAGGACGGAAGGACGGAAGGACGGAAGGAAGGAAGGAAGGAAGGAAGGAAGGAAGGAAGGAAGGAAGGAAGGAAGGAAGGAAGGAAGGAAGGAAGGAAAGAAAACACAGTAAGTGCCTGCCTGACATATGCCTGGCAATCTGTGGGACTGAGAATGCTAACCAAAAGTGAGACAGTCCCTGCCCCCAAGAAGCTTATAGTCCAATACAAGAAGACTGCACAAATGGTGGACTGTTGACCCAGGAAGGCAGTTTTGGTCTGGGGACTCACTACCAGGATGAGTGAAGCCAGACAGCAATTATCCAAAAGCAATGGTGGTAAGACAGTATTGACAGGATGGTCTGCAAAGCCAAAGGGAGAGGGAAATGAGGTGGTATGCAGGTGAGAGGTCAGATGGCAAAATGCCCAGGGTTGAGGGATGTTTGGCTTATTCTTATTGACTAAGAGGAAGTTTATAAACCACTTTAGAAATATTTTCATTAAAAAAAATATCAAGGGGACAAGAGTAAACTCTAGCAATGTGAAAAGCTGAGCTAGATCACATACCACCTACTTGATGTTGCCAAACCAATCAATCAATCAATCAAACACTTATCGAGTACTTTCTAATGTCCCAAGCATTGCTGTTAGGGGCTAAAACGAAAAACAAACAAAAGGTCTCTGATCTTGAAGAACTTCTATTATAAAGCAGGGAGGGAGTGGTAACAATATATATATACACAGACAAGTTAAATTGTTAAAAACACACAACATAGATACAAAGCAATTTGGGGTATCAAGCCTCCTGTGGGCAAAGTTTTTTCAGGTTTTACATCAAGAGAGCCAGAAGTTCCAAAAGGCAGGGGTAAGAAAGGAAAGCATTTTAGGCATGGAGCACAACTTGGGCAAAGGTACAGAGGTGGGAAATATATCATTTATAAACAGTAAGTCAGCTGATTTGGCTAAAGTGCAGTAGATGAGGAGGAGAAACATATAATCCTCCTTAAAGAGGACTAAGCCAAATCTGGGAAGCGTTTCCAAATGCCAGACAGAAGTTTGTGTTTTATCCTAGAGGCAAGAGGGAGCCCCAAGTGCTCCTTGAGTGGGAGAGAGACACTGTCAGACCTGTGCTTTAAGAATATCCCTTTGGGGGACAGCTAGGTGGAGCAGTGGATAAAGCACTGGCCCTGGATTCAGGAGGCCCTGAGTTCAAATCCAGTCTTGGGGGGGGGGAGACAGGACAATGAGTATCAAGTGTCTGAGGCCGGATTTGAACTCAGGTACTCCTGAATCCAGGGCTGGTACTTTACCACTGCGCCATCTAGCTGCCCTCAAATCCAGTCTTAAACACTTGACACTTACTAGCTGTGTGACTCTGGGCAAGTCACTTAACCCTCATTGCCCCACAAAAAAAAAAAAAAAAAAAAGAATATCCCTTTGGCAGGTATGTGGATGATAGACCAGAAGGGGATGAGAGACTGGATAAAGAGTGACCCAAGAGGAAGCTACTGAAATAGTGTGAGAAGTGATGAGCCCCTGAACTAGAGTAGCTGTGGTGTGGATACAGAGAATGGGGGGGAACATGAGACACCTTGAGGAAGTAAAATGAATGATATTTGCCAAATGATTGGCTATGGAACTGGAGGAGTGAAAGTGAAGGAGGATAACTAGACAGGTGTGAACCTGGGAGACTAGAAAGAGGGTGGTGCCATAGAGAGAAGTTAGAAAAGAAGGGTTTAGGGGAAAGATTACAGGTTCTGTTTTGGACATACTTAATTAGAAAAATGGGAAATGTCCAATAAGTTGGTAACTGGAGCTCAGGAGAGAAACTAGGGTTGGCTATATACATCTGAGATTCATTTGTGTAGAAATGAACACTGAATCCACAAGAATTAATGATATAACGTAACAAGAATTTGTACAGAAAGGAGAGAAGAAAGCTCATGCAAAGCCTTTGGGTATACCCAATTAAGGGGAGGGACAAAGATGATGATCCAGCAGGAGGAACTGAGATAGAGCAGCCAGAGAAATAAAACGAAGTATAATGAAAACCCAGAGGAGAAAGATCATCCCTTTTATAAGAATGATATATAAAAATCAAATGTATCAAAGTGGGAAATAGACCTTTACCTTTAGCAGGTTTATATCTGAGATTAAAAGGTTGATTTTGCCAGATATAGGAGACCAGCAGAGGTGCATACTGGGTCGTTATTGTTGCAATATACTTCTGAAGGACCTCTTTGCATTTTTCTGGATCTCTTGGTTCTTCTGGTAACAAAAACAGATGATATTCCACTGCATCTTCTGCCACTGACAACTTCGCATTCCCCTCCATTCTTGTTCTTGGAAAACTGTATTTCAAAGTTTGAAAAATATTAATCACATAACTTACTTTATAACTGATAACCCCATTTCCTAAAATCCTCATGAGTGCTACTCAAGGGTCACATTCTTCATGCAATCCCCTCTAATACTCTCAGCCACTTCTTCCTGCCTTTGAATTGTCATTTCACCTTGTATCTCCTCTATGCAATTTTGACCTCTTTGTATATCTGTGTATCTTTTTTTTTTTTTAGTGAGGCAATTGGGGTTAAGTGACTTGCCCAGGGTCACACAGCTAGTAAGTGTTAAGTGTCTGAGCCTGGATTTGAACTCAGGTACTCCTGACTCCAGGGCCAGTGCTCTATCCACTGCGCCACCTAGCTGCCCCAATCTGTGTATCTTTTAAGTGATATAAAAAGGTAAGACAAAATACAGGTAACAAGTACTGTAGGCTGTGGTTCCTTCCTTTCAAGTTGTTTACGAAACCTTTAGAGGTGGAATCACTTTTTTTTTTCATTTTTGCAACCCTTTCAGGATCTTGCATATAGTAGGTCCTGAGTAAATCTTTGATGAATTACACTGGGAGAGGCAAGGTGAAAATGAAAAACTGCCAACAGATGTTATTTGAGGACCTGTGTTTGAATTTCTCGTTTGTCATTTACTACCCACACCTTGGACAAATCATTTAATTTCAGAGTTTGCTTATGATCTGCACCTCCCACTCCCCATGAAATAGAGGCAGCTACATGAAGCAGGGGGTAGAATGCTGGACCTGAGTTCCAATCCTGTCTCAGGGAATACTGCTAGGCATGATCCTAAGCAAATCACTTGACAGCTATGTGCTTCACTTTTAGCCTCCACAAAATAGGAATAATAATAAAACCTATTTCTCCCAGGATGTCTGTGAGGATAAAATGAGATTATTTAGAAAGCACTTTGGAAACCTTAAAGCCCTTTGTAAACAACAGCTATTATTCTATCAAACAGTAGAAAAAAACCTGTCTTTAAAAGAAAAAAAATCCCACAATTGTCTACATAGTAAGATAGATTCATCTTTTTTTTTTTTAATTAAAAAAAAGGCTGGATAAGCCAGAGGAGGCTTCCAAAGGGGTAAGTTCAAGCCAAATAAAAGGAGGCGTTACTTCACAATACACTTAGGAAGCTCTTCACCCCACAGAGAGGTACAGACAGAAAACAGGGGTTTCCAAAGGTCTGGATGGTTTTTGGATTAAAGCCCCCAACCTGGGCTATTCCGGGAAAGAAGGCTATTGGGGGCGGCTTCCCTGGCAGAGGATGACAGCAGAGGCCTCCCCCGCCATGAGGGGCGGTGCTGGAGAAGGCACGAGTCCCGCTCCGTGGTCCTCAACGGTAAAATGGGGTTAGCGATGGGGACCGGGCCAAGCCTGGCCTCCCAAGTGGGGTCGGCTGGCAGGACGCGCCCGCCATGCGGCCCGGGGATGAAGCAGGCCGCAAAGGCCGGTTATTGTTACTGTCGCCCGGACCCAGGTCGGCTCGGTCGCCGCGACTCTCGCCCTTCGCTGGGGGCCGGGCCCCGTAGTCGCGCCGGCCGGGCGAAGCCGTTTGCCCTGCACCCCGTCAGCAGGTTCGCACCGGCCGCCCGTGCCTACCGCCCGCACGCACCCTGTTCAGGCAACCGCCGGCAGGCAAGGTGTCCGGGGCCCGCCGGCCCCACGCCGCCCCCCGGGGCCCGCCAGGGAGGTGCTAGGAGCGGAGAGGAGAGGAGGAGCAGGGTCGCCGCCGCCGCTCCGCTGACGTCACTGCAGCGCGCCGCGCGCCGCTACTTCCGGTGCTAGTGTGGAAAGGAGGGCCAGAGGAGGGGAAGTGGGCGTGGGCTGCGGGCGGGCGTCAAGGCGACGGGGCGGGACCGGGCCGGAGAGTGGCAGGAGGAGGCCGGGGCGGAGCCGGCGCCGGCGGGAGGGCCAGGTCCGGAAGCTCCCACGCCGGGGTCCGCACCCTGGTGGAGGCCGAGGAGAAGGAAGATGATCTCTAGATACACTCGGAAGTCGGCGCCACAGAGCCTGGAGCTGTGAGTGCCTTCCCGCCGCCGCCGGCCCGCAGAGGGAGCGGGGCCTGCGGCCCGGGCGGCGCTCCACCCCGGCCTGCCCTCCTCCCGGGGCGGGAGCGGGGGCGGGGCCCGCCTGACCTTCTTTGGGGGGCGGGGAAGCCTGCCGGGAGGAGAGCATGCGCCTCCGGAGGCCTGGCCGGGAACGGGGCCTGGAGGCGTGCCGGGCGGAAGGAGGGGCCGGAGCCGCTCCTCCCTGCGGGGTGTCCCCAGAGACGCTTGCGTGTCTTTCTGAGAGAAACCTGGCCGAAGAGCCCGAGGGGGAACCTCAGGCCCTACCGCAGCGGGGGCATGCAGCCCCCGCCCATTCCCCGAGAATGTCTCTCGCGCGCGTGTGCGTGTGTGCGTGTGTGGGCAGGAAACACGCTGCTTTCAGTAAGACAAAGCTTTTGAGTGCTGTTCCTGTAAAATACAATTAGTGCTTATGTGGATACTTTGATCAATCAGGAATTGTCCTAGGTACAGGGAGTACAAACACAAAGAATAAAATAACCCCTGCTTGCAAGAAGCTTACATTCTAATGGGGTGGACACCAAGTACCTGGATAAATATACGAGGCATAAATATAAAATGAATACAAACAAAAATACACAAAGGATCTAGCAGTTAAGGGGAACCAAGAAAGGTTTTATGCATGCATCTTCAAGGGAAGTCTCAGGTAGAACTAAGGAGGGAGTACTTTCCGTCTTGTGGGACAGGCAGGTGTTTTGTTGTTTTTAACATTTTATGGATATTGGTACAGAACTCAGGGCTGTTCTGTTAACCCTTTGTCTATACTTCATAGACCTACTTCCATAACAAAAATAAATTTATTTTATGTCTACGCCACTTCTTTCAAGAAAGTTATTATAATAATATGTTACTCATACCCCTTTTGTTTCTGGACCACATCTTCACTGTCTGGAGAGAAAAAGGAGCCATTTGGCTTGCCTAGAACAAGGTAGAGCCTTGTTACACTTCAGATTTTCTACCTTGCATATGTTAAGATTGTGTAATATTCCTTAATAAATACTATAAAGATATATTTAGAACTATATATAGCAACTATAAAGATACATTGGTCCTCTCAGCAAGCAAAGGTGTCATGGAAAATGTACTGTACAGAGTAAAAAGGACTATTGAGGAGGAATTCCCTGTGTTAGAAACACAAGTGTTCTGCTTCCCTATAAATACCAAGGTCCTCAAAATGGCCTTGTTTGTGTTTGATGTTATAGTGATATCAAGTCCCAGAATAATCATGACTTTAAAAGATCCAGGGCCACTCAGATGAGAAAGGTCTGTCAAGCCGTAAGGAAAAACTAAGGAAATGAATATAGCCCAGATTATGAAATGCAGTTGAATCCACAGCCCATTGATATAGTTTGCACAGGCACTGCAGGTGGACAGTTATGTAGATCTAGTGAATAGATCGGGTTAGGATTGCATTTGAAAAATTCTAAGCTACACACACACTCCTCTTTCTAATACCAGGATCTTCCTGTTGATGCTATACAGTTGTGAGTCTCCCAGTGCCAGTTCCTATGAAACTAACAAAAACAGTCTCAATTTCAGAGCCAAGAATTCAATGCCTAAAATCTGGCTAGCTATTTTTCAGTTCATGCTGTTGTCATAAGAGGTACTTGTTGAGGGGCAGCTAGGTGGCACAGTGGATAAAGCATCGGCCTTGGATTCAGGAGTACCTGAGTTCAAATCCAGCCTCAGACACTTGACACTTACTAGCTGTGTGACCCTGGGCAAGTCACTTAACCCCCATTGCCCCACCAAAAAAAAAGAGGTACTTGTTGAGAAGAGTTTAGATGCAAACTCTTTCCTCACTGCTGAAAAAACAACCACAAGCAAATTCTCTACTTACTGTGGGTTTGTAGCTTGCTCTTTATATACAAAGGATGGTACTTTATAAACACCATCAACATGCTTTGGTCTGATTTAGTAGGGGCAATTGTCTTGATTTTCCTGGTTTTCTCTGCCATTGGAGACCAAATAAAGAGTCTCATCAGACTTTCAGATAAAGAATGCAGCCTCTTCAGTTATTCTCCAAATCATCTTGTAGCAGATACCTTAATTCCTCCAAACATGCTAAATAGCTTCCTGATATGAAACCTCCAACGTTTTGATCATTTGGGGTATTTGGAGGCAGTCCTTTTTAGATGATTGAGTCTCAAGAATAGTTTACCCCAGTTTCTTCACATGTAAATGGATGATTAACTTTAACTTTAAATCAGATCCTTGAAAAATGTTTTTTTTAAACAACTAACATAATATTGTTTTTCCCTTGGTAGGAGAGGAATTGCCAAAAATGCTCTTGAGCATCATCCTCTTCCAGAGCAGCTAGATGAAATTTCCCCTACTAATGACAGCAATGAAAAAGACTCAAGTTACCAGAGGTAAAAATGCTAGGTATACCATTTCTTAGAGCTTTTACGGAGGGCAGTTTTGTTAAGCTTGGAAGTTGGCAACATAATAAATTACATTTATACCATTCACATAGCACTTTATAGTTGCAGAGCGCTTTGTATGATGCATTACAGTATCTCATTTAATTATTTTTACAAAAACACATTTTATTATATTGTTAAGTAGCTATAATTAACTTGTGTTCACTTTTTAAAAATCTACAGCCATAATGGTATGAGTTTTACTTTTTTTTTTTAAGTGAGGCAATTGGGGTTAAGTGACTTGCAGGCCGGATTTGAACTCAGGTCCTCCTGACTCCAAGACCCGTGCTTTATTCACTGCGCCACCTTCTGCCCCCTACTTTTTTTACATATAGGGGTTTTTTTTAATTACATACAAATAAAAATTGTTAACATTATTTTTTTTTTAATTTTGAGTTCCAAATTCTTTTCCTCTCTCCCACCTCACCCGACTCATTAAGAAAGCAAGCAATATTGCATGTGCAATCATGCAAAACATTTTTACATTGGCCATGTTGCAAAAGAAAATGCACATACATATACATACAAAACAGTAATAAAGAAAATTGAAAAAGTATGCTTTAAACTGCATTCAGACTCTCACTTCATTCTCTGAAGATAGACATTATTTTTCATCATAAGTTTTTGGAAATTGTCTTGGTTCAGTGTATAGCTGAGAATAGCTAAATCATTCATAGTTGATCATTATACATTATTGCTTTTACTGTGTACAGTTTTCTCTTGGTTCTGCTCATTTCACTTTGTGCCAGTTCATGTAGTCTTCCCAGGTTTTTCTCCTTTGTAATACTTTTAAGGTCTGGTCCTGCTAAGCCTCCTTCCTTCACATTTTTTTCATTGATTCCTTTGATAGTCTTAACCTTTTGTTCTTCCAGGTGAATTTTGTTATGATTTTTTTCTAGCTCTATAAAATAATTTTTTTGTAATTTGGTATGGTACTGAATAAGTAAATTAATATAGGTAGAATTGTCATTTTTATTATATTGACAACTTACTCATGAGAAACTAATATTTCTCTAATTGTATATCTCTGACTGTATTTATATGAAATATTCCTGTGTTTGTCTCAGTAGCTAGACATCCAAGTATTTTATATTGTCTGTAGTTATTTTAAGTGGAATTTCTTTATCTCTTGCTGCTGGACTTTGTTAGTAATATATAGGAATGCTCGTGACTTATATGAGTTTATTTTATATCCTGAAACTTTGCTGAAGTTGCTAATTATTTAATCTAGTTTTTTAGTTGATTTTCTAGAATTTTCTAAGTATACCATCATATCATCTGCAAAGTAAGTTTTGTTTCCTCATTTCCTATTCTAATTCTTTCAATTTCTATGTCTTTTGAGCTTTACATTAGCTTTGAAGTAGGTAATGAAACTATCATTATACCCATATTATAGATGAAACTAAGACTTGAACTTAGGTCTTTTGGCCCCAACTTAAGTGTTGTTTTTTCAGTAATTTTTTAAAATTAAATTTTTTTCAATCATTGAAAATCTGCTTCCCGCCTCCATTGAGAAAGCAAGAAGGGGGCAGCTAGATGGCGCAGTGGATAAAGCACCGGCCCTGGATTCAGGAGCTCCTGAGTTCAAATCCAGCCTCAGACACTTGACACTTAGTAGCTGTGTGACCCTGGGCAAGTCACTTAACCCTCATTGACCCATTCAAAAAAAAAAAAGAGAAAGCAAGAAAAATTTAAAACTCCTTTTATAAACATGTATAATTGGAAAAACAAATTCTCACATTGGCTATGTCATCCTAAAATATGTCAATATCCTTCTGAATTTATCGCCTCTCCATCCAGAAAAGAATAACATATTTCATGTTGTGGCCTCTAGAATCATTATTGTCCATTGCATAGATCAGGGATCCCAACCCATCTTTTTTTTAAGATTCTATGAATTTTTCTTAAACTTTATAATAAATATTTTTATTTAAAGTTTGGAGTTCCAGATTCTATCCCTCCTTCCTTCCCTCCCTCCCCTACCCCCTCCCTAAGGTAATAAGCAATCCAATATATGTTATACTTGTATGATTATGTAAAACATTACCATATTAGTCATTTTGTATAAGAAAATGAATTTTTAAAAAAGAAAGTGAAAAATAGCATGCTATAGTCTGTGTTCAATCAATATCAGTTCTTTCTTTGAAGATGGATAGTATGCTTCATCATTAGTCCTTTGGGATTGTCTGGGATCATTGTATTGCTGAGAATAGTTAAGTCATTCACAGTTCTTCATTAAACTATTACTGTCACCATGCACAATGTTCTCCTGGTTCTGCTCACTTCACTACACATCAGTTTATATGTTTTTCCAGGCCTTTCTGCAATCATCCTGCTTGTCATTTCTTATAACACAATAATATTCCATCACAATCATCATATACCACAGCTCGTTTAGCCATTCTCTAATTGATGGATATTCATTTGAATTCCAGTTCTTAGACACCACAAAAAGAGCTGGTTCCTAAGCCTTTTAAAGAAGTCTTTCTTAATAATATTGTTATTGTATAAATTTTCTCCTGGTTCTGCTTATTTAACTACTTCAGTTCATTTAAGTCTTCCTAAGTTTCTCTGAAATTATCTCTTTCACCATTTTTTATAGCACAATAGTATTCTACCACATTCATAGACTAACTTGTTCTTCCATTCCCCAATTGATGGGCACAGCCTTACTTTATGGTTCTTTATCACCACAAAAAACTGCTACAAATATTTTTGTATATATTATATATATTTGTACATATGGGTCCTTTTCCTTTTTCTTTGATCTCTTTAAGGTATAGACTCCACAATGATTTCTCTAGTGTTATTTCCAATAAGCCTTGTTTCTAAAGCTAAGTATTTTTTTCATTTACCTCTGTTTTTAGAGCCATTAGACATCACTGTTACTTGGTGATTTTAAGCATTGTACATACACATTGCAAATGTTAATACATTTTAAGTAATATTACCCAAGAGATTGTGATCTAAGAGAAGCCAATGAATAGTTTTGCTGAAATATCATTAATTATCCAGAATGTATTTTGCTGTATTTTAAATTGTCATATTATTCCCTCAGGCTATCATTTGCTCATGACGAAATTGTTTTATGCCAAAGGTAAAAAAAAAAGTGAGAAAATGTTTAGAGTTGGTGATCTTCTGCAGTTACATATTTGAAAATTAAAATATTAATAACAGCATTTATGTTAATTGAGTTCCACGTATATGCTCTATTATTGTTACATTATAGTTATATTAAGTGCTGGTTGCCATAGAACTCCAAAGTGCCGTACAATTATGCAAATTGTACATTTTATAAAATCCCTCTGGGGCAGCTAGGTGGCACAATGGATAGAGCACCGGCCCTGGAGTCAGGAGGACCTGAGTTCAAATTCGACCTCAGACACTTAACACTTACTAGCTGTGTGACCCTAGGCAAGTCACTTAACCCCAAATTGCCTCACAAAAAAAACCCAAAAAAACAAAAAGACAAAACAAAAATAAAATTCCTCTTATGCCTCTGTAAGCACATTTGTATACAAATTTCTGAATAGTTTATTTTGCAAAAGCTTGAAGATATCTAAGAATTTTTCCTTTTTTTTCTTCTCAAATTGTGGATTTAGTGAATCTGACATCACACAAGAATCACCTTTTACATCATCTGACACTGGCAATTCAAGGTCTGCCTTTCCAAGTTATGCGGGCACAGGGATATCCACTGAAGGCAGCTCAGACTTCTCCTGGGGATATGATGTGAGTTACATAGAATCAGTCTGATGGAGTAATCTGGAGGGTAGCACCTAAAGCCGAAAGTCAGAATTTACCAGCTTTCCTCCCACATTTCTTCATATGCTGCTATGTTAAAATGTGCCATTATATAGTTATGTTTGCAAATTAGTATTTTGCAGCACTGCTTAGTACAAAGTACCCTTAATTGTCATCTAGTGTCAGTTAAGGAAGTTAGCATTACCCTTTTACACGTATAGAAGTTGAATCACAGATTCAAGCTTAATTGATAATTAATTTATGAAATTATTAAATAGGGGCAGGCACACCCAGTTCGTTGGGTCCTGACTGGGAAAGCTCACAGTGGCAGCAAGAGAGTAGGAAGTGGAACTGCAGTCATACTTTCATAAGGCACAGAGGACACAGAGACAAGCAGTGAAGGGGTACAAAGGCAGATAGTGTGGGGACAGGGAATTGGATGGTGAAGGGGAACAGTCAGCATGGGGGTGGGGGGATGGGAAGGCAGAGACATAGAATATCCCTCATTTAACCATGGATTTGAGTTGGGAGCACTCAGCAGCATGGTCCTGATGGAGATAGAAGGGCAGGTACGGACAGCACCTGGATGACCTGACCTGATTCAGCACCTGCTATCAGGATGTGAATTTTGGTTAATACGATACAATTTGTAAGTTATGCTCCTTTGGTCTTTGGGATGGTTTGCAATCTTATTGTACTGACTACTTATAAACTTACTTACTTTACAAACTAGAAGGGGGTGGAGTGCTCAGGGAGACCAGAACAAGATGCAATTTTAACACAACATTAAGTAGTTGGGCCCCCATTATAGAATAATAGAATTTCAGAGTTGTAAGGAACCTTACTATACATCTTGGCCAAGCCATACCCTTTTAAAAATCCCCACCACAATATACTCAACAAGTGGCCATCCAGTCTTTTCCTAAAGATGTCTGGTGAAGGGTAACCCACAACCTCCTATTTCATGTTGGTCTCTGATAGCTAGGAAGTTTTTCCTTACAACCAGGCTACATCACAACCCACTATCCGTTGTTCTTACTTCTGCCCTTTGGGGTCACGTAGAACAAGTCTAGCTTCTCCTCCACAGGACAGTCCTTCAGAGTCTTAAATAGCAATCCTGTGCCCCTGCATTAGCTCTTCTACTGGTCCTGTTAAAAAACAAACAAACAAACCCACCCAAGTCCTTCTGCAGTTCCCAAAGTATATGTATTCAAGGCCCTTTACTACTATTTTTTTAGCCCTCCTTTGGATGTTCTCTTGCTTATAAATGGCCATCCCAAATTATAGTACCCAGAACTGAACATAATACTCCTATTGTGGCCTGCACATTGATGGAAAATCTATGTCTATAGATTCTTCTTCCTGTTCCCATTATTGTTCTATTCAGTTTTCTTCTGTTTGTCAAGGCAAATTCAGTCTGATGGGTTTCATTCTTCTCCTGGATGAATGACTTTGTGTTGAGGGGTAGGAGTGCTCTGACAGAAATTTAAACCCTACCATTTTGACAGAATGTTAGATTTGGAAGGGACTTATATAGTCCAGTCTATATCTGATCAGGAATTTCCTCTATTATACCCTTAACATGTGGCCATTCAAACTACTTGAAGACTCTTCCTGAGTCCACATCTACCCTAAGACACTTACTAGCTGTATGACCCTGGGCAAGTCACTTCACCCTGTTTGCCTTTATTTCCTCATCTTTAAAATGAGCTGGAGAAGGAAATGGCAAACCATTCCAGAATCTTTGCCAAGAAAATCCCAAATGGGTTCACAAAGAAAAAGACGTGACTAAAATACAACAAAAGTTTTCTATATGTGTAGGAGAGGAGTAGGTAGAGTTTAGCTGTATTTATGTTTTTTCCCTCATGCTTATTTCCATTTGAAGGTTAAAATTTGACACGTGAATAAGTCTTGGGTTGTTTTTTTTTCATGTCCTGGTGTAATTCTTCACTCAGTGGAATTAAGAAAGGCTTTAGTATAAATTATATTTACGACAATAGAAGTCATTCGAGTAATGCATGTATATGCTGAAACCTTCCAATAATTTAACTTGTCCCATATGGAAACTTGATAGGTTTTCAAATTGAACAAATATTTAAATGATTTCAAAAATTTTTTATGACTTTAACAGATCTCAGATCTAGTGGTAAATGATATATTTTTTTGGACATTTATTTTTAGGAACTTGACCGAAATGCCACTGAAAAAGTTCAGTTGATGTTCACAGTCATTGATGAACTTTTATATGAACAAAAATTGAGCATACATACAAAGGCTCTGCAAGAAGAGTGCCAACAGTGGACGTCCACCTTTCCTCACCTCAGGTATTAAGCAGAGGGAGCAGAACACGACAGGCGTCTGATCGAAAACCTGAAAAGTACATTAACAAAAATGCTTGTCCCTCCGAGGTATTCTTGATACACGAGCTTGGGTGAATGACTTCATTTATTTCTTTAATTTGAAGGATTCTGGGAAAGCAGATAGTCACTCCTTGTGAAGGTTATGGGTTGTATCCTAGGTCTCCGTCTGTTACTTCAGCCTCACATGAAACAACATTGAACCAAGAAAGAGAGTCTACTGTGTAAGTAGTAGAGCTTTGTTACTTCTGCTGAAGCGTGAAGATACTTCTCCCTATCACCTACTATTAAGTAGTAAAGGTTAAGTCTTTAAGTCTCATTACAGTGAACCTCATGGGATTGTCCATATTATTTAGTTGTACTAGAACTTTGTTCTGTGAAATACTTTGTTGGTGAGCTGGCCATCATCTATAAAAAAAGCCATTTTGTTATGCAGAGATGTGCATTTACATAACAACGATTATGTTAAATTAGGTTTTTGGATACTTTCAAAGAAAGCATTAATTTGTCATAAAGAATCTTAAACCTTAACTTTAAGGAATTTTCTGGCAGAACTTCCCACTGGTCAGAAATAGCCTCCTTCTATTAATTATTGTAAATGTCCAGGCATAAGGAAATGAGGAATTACATGTTGGTAGCCTAGGTAAAGAGGCAGTAAAAAAAGGGGCTTTCTTTTTGCACAAGATCTATGATTTCATTGGGGAGTGGATGGGGCAGTGCAGTCATCATCTAGTTTCTAGCCTGCAGTCTGAGAGCATTGCCTGCCATGGCACATGAGTCAAGTCAGGAAGCTCTGGGTTCAAGAATCATATCTGACATTCTGACTGTGTGAGCCTGGAGCAAATCACTTAACTTCTTTCATCCCAGGTGATGAAACTGATAAAAACAGTAAAGACTGATGCCACTCAGCGTTAGCAACGTTGAGAAAACAGGTGATTTTTCACGTTGTCAATGGAAATGTAGAATGGGGAAAATGTTTTAAAGAGCATATGCATAATGAGAACCCCCAATCTAATCATATCCTTTGATCCATTAATTCCATTGCACATACTGCATCATCAAGCTATTATTAGAGAGGAAAAAGGCCATATTTGCACAAAAATATTCATAGCTGCTTTATACATAATTGTGAAAAACTGAAAACAAAATCTATGTCCCCTGGATGGAGAATGGTTAAATATATTATTTTTGAAGATCCATCGTATCATAGATGTGAACATTTTGTCTGCCACTGCAGACCATATTTCTCACCAGTGCCTTGCTGTCCTGTGCAATTATTTTCCATATCCTTGCTTTTTAAATACCTTTTTTTTGTGTGTGTGGCGCAATGGGGGTTAAGTGACTTGCCCAGGGTCATACAGCTAGTTAAGTGTCAAGTGTCTGAGGCCAGATTTGAACTCAGGTCCTCCTGAATCCAGAGCCAGTGCTTTATCCACTACGCCACCCAGCCACCCTGTATATCCTTGCTTTTTATTGTTGGATATTATGAAGCTGCAAAAACAACAGATATAAAGAGCACTGAATATAGCATGATGGACCAATAAGAAATGAGATAAAGCAAGGTTAACATAAATCACTTCAGAGAGCAGTAATTTCCTCCATGAGTACTTCCTTTGCCTATGCAAATACCACCCCCTCTGAGAAGTTAGTAGATGGTCTTTCAAAGTGACTATGGCTAAGAAGTTCATCATCCTGCAGCCAACTTAGTGATGAGCCTCACCAGTCTTGGCCAGGCTGGTTCTTGCATAACAGATAGAGGCCATCACTAAGCCTTTGTAAGGCTTACCAAAGGTTATACACCACATCCATAGTCTTGGGTTTTTTTCATGTCCTGGTGTAATTCTTCACTCAATGGAATTAAGAAAGGCTTCAGTATAAAATATATTTACGGGGGCAGCTAGGTGGCACAGTGGATAAAGCACTGGCCCTGGATTCAGGAGTACCTGAGTTCAAATCCGGCCTCAGACACTTGACACTTACTAGCTGTGTGACCCTGGGCAAGTCACTTAACCCCCATTGCCTCACCAAAAAAAAATATATATATATATATATATATATATATATATATATATATATATATATATATATTTACAACATAGTCTTCAAGGATCCAGGGTTGTCCCTCCTCAGCCATGCTGAGGCAATATAGTAGGACATTAGCAGAGCTAAATTGGTTGGGATCACATTTTTGAATGTGTAAATAGTTAAATTTTAAGGATTTAGTCTATATTTGGTTTAATTATTAATATTTCTTGCATGCAATCTATTTAAACAAGCTATTGACTGAAAAATGGGAATAGGTAAAAGTCAAAACATTGAGTCTGATTATCACATTTTTTTAAAGAGAAGTTTAACTGATTGAAAAAAGTCACCTGCAATATGAGTTCAGAAGCTTTTCCAGCAAGCACTCCATCTCCTTGCCAAGCAGAACCTATAAAATCCAAACACAGCACCAATTAAGAATATAAATTCAGAAGCAAAATACTACAGGGAAAGGTGATAGAAGGTTATAGCTGGTATCCACAAAAAAGTTAAAAACATTGGAGGTAAAAATCAGCTTGCTGAAAAAATCTTCGTGTGAGACTCAACTAAGCCAGATCATCCTGAGAGCATTATAAATGGAACTGGAAGGAGGATGACAAATAAACATGAAAAGGAAAAGATTTAGCCGTCTGTTTCCCTTGTCAGTGCCACTGAAATCACTGCATGCCAAGGATTACAGGTTTTAGAATTAGAAAAGATCTTAGAGATCATTTAGTTCAGCCCAGTTTCCCAAATGCACTCCAGATTGTGGATTTGTTTTTGTTTTTAATTTAAAACCCGATTTATAACAAACAGCAAATTCACTCTTCACATTTTATTACCACTGGCTGCTGCGTAATGAACTGAATAGTATGTAGATTGTCTAAACTGAAGCTTAGCTGTCACAACAAATCCCTGTGCATTGCTATTTTAGGAGTCAAAATTGAAATATTAAAGTCGTCAGTATTATAGAGGAGGTCCTGTATGAGTTCCATAAAAGAAGCCTTTCATATAAGTAGTGGAGTCTCCCAATGCTCCTGTTGGTGGGTGACATGATGATTTAAATCACGCTCTGCAAGGCTGCAGGAGCATGTTCTTCAGTGAGATCAGCAGCCACTCAAAAAAATGTAGCCTAGTTATCCACATAAGGAGTATAAGTGCATAAGGAGCATCCCGCTTAGAACACGCCGTGTTAGTCCATCAGTACCTACATATCTAAGGCAGTGTAAAGGAAGAATGAGGGAGGTACAGGACTGAATATGAGTCGTACCTCTGCTTGGAGAAGTTTAGTGAGGGGACACAGTACCTAAGGAAATCTCTGCAGCATCCAGCCCTAGTACACCCTGGTGCTGTCCTCTGGGCCCAAGGAGAACACATCTGATCTGGCCCTTCAG
The DNA here is from genome assembly GCF_019393635.1 of Dromiciops gliroides. NCBI lineage: Eukaryota > Metazoa > Chordata > Mammalia > Microbiotheria > Microbiotheriidae > Dromiciops > Dromiciops gliroides. Next base: position 53,310,990 of record NC_057862.1, read on the forward strand.
TAACTTGAAAATGATTTTTGTGATTGTGCCTCTCTACACTGCCCCCACCCCCAGCCCTATCACCTGTCCCACAAGTCGGCATCCTTGGTTCTTTCAGCTGATGGTGATATGATGTGGCCGTACTCTCACTCACTCCCCCAACTGGTCGAAGTGGGGGAGTTGAAACACCAGTAACTTCTTTGAGGTTCGTGCAATCCATATCTGCCAACCAATTAAAATCCTGGTTTATGGCCAGACCACCAGAACACTCCCCTTCCTTCCTCAATGGGTTCAGTACCTGTTTCACAATCATTCTCTTCTATCTCCTAACCTCAGATTATTTCAACATAAATATTGATACTCCCTCAAGCAGCCTAAACTCATAATTCCTCAACTCACTCATTTCTCATGACCCCCACCCCACCTTTCCTGCATACAAAGATAGTCATACCATCACCCACAAAAGCACTACTTCCAGGTTGACATGCTCTGACATTCCCTTGTCTGCTTACAGTCTATTAGTATTCTATCTCTCTCAGCCTTCCAGTATAAAACCCTGATCTTTGTCCATACCATGAGCTCCAGTACCCCTCAGTTCTCTCCCAGACTATCATCCCTGTACTAGCTCTGCTCTCCTCTTTTCCCCATCTTGACCCTTGGTGAACCAGATCATCTCTACATTGTCTTCATGAATCATATTGTGCCCTACCCAGTCTTGTATCACCTACATCAACCAATGCCACCCAATCTAGTCCGACACATGCTGCTGAAGGAAGGTGAACAAAATCACATACTAGTCCTGACTAGATCCACCACAGTTTATGTCATGTATTAACTAAGATCTCGCTTCTACTAGGCAATCTTTGTACACCTCCCTAATCGACTCACTATCTCACTTAGCACTCACCACAGTGGATATTCCAACCTTCTTACCCCTTCTCAAACTTTCTATGTCTCCTCCCATCCTCTCGGCTGAGAACCTTGCGTCATATTTTACTGAAAAACATTGGTGAGATCCCTCTTCTCCCCTCTTCCTCATTTCCTGTCACTTGGATGCCTTCTGACAGTCTCCTCCTTTACCTGTCTCACATGATGAGGTAGCTCTTGTTGCCAAAGCAAACCCCTTTACATCCACAAATGATCTCAGTTCATCCTTTCTCCTTCAGCAGATTATCCCTTTATCGTCCCCACTCACTTATCTTCAGTGTCACCCTGTCTACTGGTTCCTTCACTACTGCCTGCAAAGATGCCCATGTCACCCCTCCAGAAAAAACTCACTTGATCCCTTCATCCCCACTATCATCTCCTCTGCCTGCTGTGGCTAAACTCCTTAAGAAGGCCATCTACAATAGTGGCTTCCACTTTCTCTCTTCTTAACCCTCTCTTTTTTTTTTTTTGCGGGGCAATGAGGGTCAAGTGACATGCCCAGGGTCACAAGGCTAGTAAGTGTCAATTGTCTGAGGCTGGATTTGAACTCAGGTCCTCCTGAATCCAGGGCTGGTGCTCTATCCACTGTGTCACCTACCTGCCCCCTTAACTCTCTTCTTAATCCTTAAATCCAGCTTCTGACCTCATCATTCCACCAAAACATTTCTCCCCAAAACTGTCAGTAGTATCAGCCAAATCCAGTGGCTTTTTCTCAGTCCTTATCCTTCTTGACCTCTCTGCAGCCTTTGACACAAGTGATAGCTCTTCTCTTCTTGATACTCTCTTCTGTCTAGGTATGGAGGGTACTATTCCCTCCTGGTTCTTTCTCCTCTTACCTATCCGATCCCTTCAAAGAACAAACCATAGAAACAATAATTTCATTAAAGATATGAAAACAATGAGACAACATGGTAAAATCTGTGGGATGCAGCCAAAGAAGTACTTGGGGAAATTTTTATATATCTACATGCTTTATATCAATAAAAGAGAAACAGAGTAGGTCAATGAACTGGACATGAAACTGAAAAAAACTAGAAAAAGAAAAAAATTTTAAGTCCCCAGTTAAACAGCAAAATAGAAATCCTGAAATATCAACGGAGAGATCAATGAAATTGAAAGTAAAACACACAAAAAAAATTGAACTGATAAAGGAACTGGTTTTATGAAAATGCCTAATAAAATAGAATGTTGGTAAATTTGACTACCTATCCCAGTCTTTGATCCCTCCCCAGTCTCCTTTGCCAGATCTTCATCCAGATCATGCCTGATGTGGGTATCCCATAGGGCTCTGTCCTGGGTCCTCTTCCTTTTTCACTGTATACTATCTTGTTGATTTCATCAGCTCTCTAGGCATATATCCTAGGTGTCATCCTCACCTCCTCACTCTCACCCCTCCCCAGTCCAAGCTGCTGCCAAGGCCTGTTGATTTTAGCTTTGTGACCTCTCTCCTACACTCCCTCTTACACCCTTACACCTTAGACCCACTTCCACCACCCTGGTGCAAGCCCTTATCAGTCACCTCCTGCTTAAACTATTGCAATAGCCTGTTGATGGGTCTGCCTTAAGTCTCTCCCGATTCTAATCCATCTTCCACTCAGCTACTAAAGTGACTTTCCTAAAGTGTAGGTTCAACCATGTCACCCTTCCTTCTCCTGAGCCCCACTCAATAAAGCCCAATGATTCCCTATTATCTCAAATGTCATTCAAGGCATTTCATAACCTACCTCCCCACTTCCAGTGTTCTTTTTTTTTTTTGGATGGGGCAGTGAGGGTTAAGTGACTTGCCCAGGGTCACATAGCTAGCATGTGTCAAGTGTCTGAGGCTGGATTTGAACTCAGGTACTCCTAAATCCAAGGCCAGTGCTTTATCCACTGCGCCACCTAGCTGCCCCCACTTCCAGTGTTCTTATACCTTACCCCTACTTACCCCCATGTATTCTGATCCAGTGACAGTGGTCTCCTTGCTGTTCCTGGAACAAGATACTCAGTCTTTCAACTGTGCATTTGTTTGTTTGTTTTGGGGGGTTTTTGTGGGGCAGTGAGGGTTAAGTGACTTGCCCAGGGTCACACAGCTAGTAAATGTCAAGTGTCTGAGGCCACATTTGAACTCAGGTCTTCTTGAATCCAAGGCCGGTACTTTATCCACTGTGCTACCGAGCTGCCCCTTCAACTATGTGTATTTTTACAGCCTGTCCTTCATACCTGGAATGTTCTCCTTCCTCATCTCTGCCTCCTGGCTTTCTCCAAGTCCCAGCTAAAATGTTATATAGAGGTAGGAAATGATTAGTTATTCAGCCGAAAGAATATATATGGGACAAAATCATTGACAGCAATTATATAAAAATAAAAAGTTTTCAGATGACAAAAAGAAATGAACCTATAATAAAAAGAAAAGAAAAAAGATCTTTGTGACAAACATTTTTGATAAAAGGTTGACAACCAAAGATACATATGACAGGTACATAAATTTATAAGAGTAAGACCCATTCTCCAAGAGGTATATGGTCAAAATATATGAATAGACATATATTAAGAGAAAAAAATGCAGACAATAACCACATTTTTAAAACATTTCAACCAGTCTAATAAGAGAAATACAAATTAAAACTACTCAGATACCACCTCATATCCATCAAATTAGCAAAGATAGTTAATAATAAATCAATGCTAATGTGACTTGGAAAACTAGCTACACTAAACCTGCTGATAGAGCTATTATTAATGTAATCTTTTTGGAAAACAACATGTAGTTTATGTAGTAACCGTTGCAAACTTTTCATGTTTCTTTGCCCCAGTGATTCCATTTCTAGGACTCTATTGTAAGGTTATTATTGACAAGGGGTAAATATTTGTACAAAAATATTCCTAATAGCATTTTACAAAAAGCTAGAAACAACTTGTATTCAACAGTTGGGAAATGACTGGAGATACTTATGAATGCAGTGGAACATTATTGTTTCATAAAAAATGACAGGCATGCAGAGCAAAAAGAAATATGGGAAGGTTTACATGAAGTGATACAAAATAAAATATACAACAGTATACACACAAAGTCAGAATTTTGTAAATAATAAGCATAACAGCAATAAAAACTAGAAAAAAAATTTAGAACAATGAAATAATTGTATTACTGCTTGGTAAAAATAGATTTTAGGGGCAGCTAGGTGGCGCAGTGGATAGAGCACCGGCCCTGGAGTCAGGAGTACCTGAGTTCAAATGTGACCTCACACACTTAACACTTACTAGCTGTGTGACCCTGGGCAAGTCACTTAACCCCAAATGCCTCACTTAAAAAAAAATAAGAAAAATAAATTTAAAAATAAATAAATAAAAATACATTTTAATGGAATAATAATGGAAACCTATGGTTTCATGTACAATCTCAGTCACTAACAAGGATTAAAAGAATTTGAATGATAGAAATAGATTAAATTATTTTTATATAACGTAGCTGAAATTTGTATTTTAAAAAATTAGTTTGAAAAAAAGAGAAAACAACATAAGCTATCATAAATGTCAAGTGAAGGATATGAATAATAAACATAATGGTTTAGAGGAAGAAGAAATCATGAGTCCGGAAAGTAGAGAATATTTGAAGGTTTTCCTGGGTCCTATGACAGTATTATATTATAGGACTGAATTATATGTTGAAAATTGCACATTGATTTATATTTGCCTTTACTTTCTCCCCCAGATTTGGCATAAGAGGTAAGAAGTTACCGTTTTCACTTTCTTGTGTCCATAAAGATGCTTCAGTCTCCAAATCTCCAAGCTTATGTTCTGTGGACAGAGAAGATGAAGAAGAGGGTGTGATTGTCTCAGAAGGAATAATAGAAGAATATCTAGCATTTGACACTACAGACAAGTGGGTATCTTGACTTTTAAGCTATTTATCTCTTTCTTTTCAACAAGATGTGGTTTATATATAATTTGTTGTCTAAAACTTAGTTACTAGCTTGAATTAGATTTAACTCAGTTTTATGTGTTTTTTTTTAATTTGCCATTGTTTCTTTAGCCCCCAAAACTAGTAGTGATATTTTCTCTACTCGACCAACCCTCATTACCAGTCCTGCCCTGTATTTACTTGTGTAATCTCTACGCATTTGCACCCCTATCCAGAACCCCGGATCTCAGAGTTGGAAGTAACCCTTAAGACCATAAGTTAAGCCCATGCCTGAACAAGAATCCTGTCTCTATGCTATCTGAGTATTTGGGATCTTCAAGCTTTTGCTTAAAGGCCTCCAGGGGAAAATAACCCACTGCCTTCCCAGGCAACACATTTCACTTTGGGCTATCTCTAACAACAGGAAGTTTTTCCATATAGCAAATCTAAATTTTCCTTTTTGCAAGCAAGGTTTTATAAACTTTAGTTCCTTTATCTCCCTCTTTGAACCCCTTTCATGTTTTCTGGTTCCCTCTCTTCTCCATCCATGCCAGAAATTCAGTACCCTTATGTTGCAGACTAACTAACCAAAGTTCCCCACTGATCCACCACACCCAGGCTTTTCTTTCCTTAAGGAAAGGAGAGAAGGATTCTTTTTCTGCCTAAGTAACCTTTTCTGCTCCCTCACTCCTCTTGTCTTCTCTTATTTTCTGTTTATTTCACTATATATAAGGAAAGCAAATTGATTAAGCTTGTTCCCACTAAGATGTGAGTCATAACTGTTTCCCCCATTCTTTCTTATATTTACCTAGGTTTTTGCTTCTTAATAGCAACTGGATTTCTAATTGATAGGATTTAGAGAGCCTAGGTGATATTTTATTTATTTGTTGACCTGAAAGATAGGCTTTCCTTGAAATCATATCACTCAGCTGAAATGATACTTCTACTCCTTAGTTATTGTTCATATTTTCCTCCTTCTGACATGAGATTCAGGAGGTCCACTGGATCTGAAACACAATGAAAATATACCGGTTCTTACTGTTAGGGTGGGAGATTTGCCCATATAAACCAGGCATATCCAAAAACATCAGTATTCTACTTTTCCTAGTTTCTAGTACCCAGGAGGGTATATGTGTATGCTCCCTGAACATCTTGGCTATGGACATTCCATTTTAGAAAGTAGGGAAGAACTAGTTGTTGTTGTTCAGTTGTTTCCGTTGGGTCTGACTCTATGACCCCATTTGGGGTTTTCTTGGCAAAGGTACTGGAGTGGTTAGCGATTTCCTTCTCCAGCACATTTTACAGATGAGGAAACTGAGGCAAGTAATGTTAAGTGACTTGCCCATGGTCACATAGTCAGTACATATCTGAGACTGGATTTGAACTCAGATCTTCTTGACTCAAAACCTAGCACCCTATCCACTTTGCCTCCTAGCTTCCCAAGGAATAACCAGCTGTCTGGCCTGTCGACCCAAGGGAGCCTTAAAAGGCCCTCAGCATTTTCCTCCCCTTCCCAGTCCTTCACTTTTCCCATAGATGGCCTTGGAAATTCTTGCCTTGGTTTGATTGGGTGAAAGTTACGTTGATCATGTTCATTTGCGGAAATTGTTTACTCTTTATGTTTCATTATGATTTTTCCTTTATCCCTATTGCTCCCGACCTTGTATTATCTATATCTGTATGTGTCCCTTCTCCCCAAGTAGAATATCAGCTCCCAGGGACCAGAACTTGCTCTTTTTTATCCAGCACGTTGACCAACAAGTATCAGATTAACTGTCATAAGTTGTAATTTATAACAATACTAAGTACTGCTCAAGTGTGTTTATTAGTTCGATCAGCCATCAGCTCAGAACTTTCAGAATATTGCAGGGTATTTCACACAGTACTTGCAGGGGAAGGAGAAGAAATCTGTAATAAAAATGCAGTATTTTCACTTTGTGCAGAGCTGGTTTTGTCCAAAAGGCAGCTTCACACATGTAGCTTATAAAATGCGGGGTTGTGGTAAGACTAAAGAACCTCCCCAGTCCAACCGGCAATGCTTAGTGTTCTACAAATAACAAGAATGAAGTGTCTTTACTGCCTTCCCTTTATTTCCTTCTGTCTTAGGGAAGATAGGTTACATGGAAGAAAATTAGGCCTGTCTTGTGAGAGAAAAAAATTAGGGTATCCTCCCATTGCTCCATTTCATTGCATGAAGGAGGATGTCCTTGCCTATGTGTTTGACAACGTGTGGAGCAAGATGCTGGACTGCATGGAGGAGCTGATTCGGAGGCACTGGGAGGGATCAGCTTCAGGTAGGGATCTCTGTGGAAACAGTGTTTAAGGAAAAGCCTCGTCCTCCTCAGGCTTGGCCTCAAAAGGGGAAGCCGTGTGGCCTTGGCACCCTTCTGCTCTTCAAGGGCTAAAAGAGCTAGTTCGGGGCCTGGCAAGTAGTTTTCATATTGAATGAAATCTTCGTATATTACTCATGTGCAGAATGGACATGACTGGCAGCCTTAAAGCCAAGCTATGTCCTGTTGGGTCTGTATTACCTAACGCTGCTGTGTTTCACGTGATGTTATTTGGCTTTCTCTCTCTCTGGGTCTGCCTCTGTGTCATTTGTCGTTTTGGTCTTTACAGCATATCTGAATTTGAGCCCTGTTGTAATGGTCCTTACATTAACTTCATCTTTTGATGGCATCTTCTAACACATTTTTTTAATCAACATTTTATCTCACTTTTCCTAATTTATTGATGTCAGGTAGTATCTCACTGTCTTTCTTTTTCTGTAAACTTTAAATTCAGTTCATTGAGCATTTATTTATTAACCTATGTGCCAGTGGCTTTAGTGCATAGAGAACCAGACTTGAGGCTGGAAAGACCTGGGTTCAAGTTCCATCTTTGACATCTGTTGGCAGTGTGGCCCTGGGCCAGTCATTTCACCTCAGTGCTTCATTCGGCTGTCTAGAGCTGTCAGTTCCAAAGAAGGTGAATTTCCTCATCTGAGGGTTCTCCACACGATTGCTTTATAATAATACTAAGTCCCACCTCAGTCCCTATCCTCTACACCAGACACAGGGGCTAAGCGTGTACAGACAGGTCTTCAAAAATAGGGAACACTAACATTTTGAGATTGAAGTAGAACCAGAAAGGTATTTCTTTTTGTCTTGGCTGCTTAATGAGAGCAGTTGAAATGTTAGATCCAGCTATACCAGAAGACTTGCTCTTGATTTTTCTTCTTAAGGTTTTAGTAACTAGGGATAATTGAATTTCTAAGAGAAAAATCTTCAGCTTTTAAAATTGCTTTTTGTTAATCCTGCTATCACTGATATGAACTAGTTTGTTTGGAGTACAAAGATGATAAGGCCAATAGACAGAGCTCAGTAAATATTCGAAACATTGATACTTCTGATTTCCAAGGGGGTCAGGTGGCCATACTCTGCTCAAGGACCACAAATTATGCTCTTTTCCCAAGCAGCTGTCCTACAGTTAAATCCATCTAGTATTTATGAAATGCCGGTGTACTTGTCTCTCTGGTAAGGTCTGCCCTCCAAGAGCTTACTTTGTACAGCAGATAAATGTCATTGATCATAGGACTCTTAAGAGAAGGGATGCCTACTGTTGGTGGGTCAGTGGTATGATGATAGTGTTTAGATATGTTATTATATTTTATATGAAGACTAGATCACTTTTATTAATGACACTGGTAATCTTATATGAAAAAAGTCTATAAATCTTTCACAAGGCCAAGAACTCATGATTGGGAATTTTTAAGGTGGGCCAAAATCTAGGGTAGAACCCACTATTCCTGAAACATTTCCCTGTGCATCTTTAATTGCAAAGATGAAAATGTTTTTCTTTTCTTTTCCTATGAAAGAAAATGTCATGTAAAGCTCAAGTTTAGGTTCTTGAATCCTACTTAACCAGCACATTTGGGGAGAAATCATTTAACGGATTTATTTTCTGCTTATAGCAAAATCTTATCTGCTAAGATTTTCTCTCCAACTTGTCTGAAAAGTTCTTTGAGAAAATGACACTTGAACCAGTTTGAAAAGTCACATTGCTGCGACTCTTAAATGAACAAGGAGTGTCTTTGTTCTTTTGTGTAGATGATGAGAGCAATGCTTTGACAACAAGATCTGATTCTGAAAGCCCCTGTATACCCTGTGAACCTCAGCCATTGGTGTTACCTCGAGTGCCACAGTCTAAGATGCTATCTATCACGTCAAATCCGGTAAGCTTATGAAATCAATTTCTTGGGTAGCCTTGTACTGATAATATTAAGATTTTTCTCATGGGACACCTCTTTGTCATTCCCATCTGGGTCAGTGTGGTCTAGAAAAAATCTCTACTACATTCACTAATTCATAAGGGGAAATAATAATTTATAATAATAATATAAAAACTAAATAATAATAATAAAATAATAACATGAACTCTTTGTAATTTTAGTTTAGCTAAATGATGAGATTCTGACCATAGGGGAGTCTATTACAACTCTCAGCCAGGCCTTTTGAAGATATGTATTCTTTAGGGTGATCTCTGCTACATTAATCTAAATTTTATCGAGGATGTATTATTTTCCTCTCATTTCACAAAACATGGTCCTAAAATAATGAGAATAGTAGTCTTGAGAACTGTCTTGAGTTTTTCTTTATATTTACTTCTTCCTTTTTTCTGCTTCCTTTTTTTTCTTTTATCCTTTTTTCCTTTCCTATCCCTTCTACCTTCCTTACATTGACCTTTTATGGATGCAGAGAACTCACAGCCTAGGCATAGTAGGCAAGTCAAAAAGATGCCCATCTGTTTGTGCTTGGTCACCTGTCTATCCTCATTCATTAGCTCAGGTTTCAAGAGGATGTTTATTGACTCAGCAAAGAGGTCATTCCAGCTTTGAAATTGAGACTTAAATCATCCTAACTCACTAGAGCTTTTTCTAAGACAAAATCTGATGTTGTCTGTGGGAAATGAAACACCTAACTTCTTTCTCTGTGGTATAATAACATAGGCTTTAATGTAAAAAGTTTACATGGGTTGGATCTCTAAAGGGCAACACGGGAAGTATAAATTATACATGTGAGAAGTTCCTTAAAAATAAATAAAAGATTCTATGTCAGTTGGCATGGGAAGGGGCTGGCCTTCACCCTGGAAAGAGACTGAGCAAGAGCCAGAAGCCAATGATGAACCAGCCTGAGATCAGTCAAGCAAGGCTTCTGGAAAGTACCAGGTTCTAAGTTTAAAAAAAAAAAATCCCTTCACACTGCCTTTTAAGAGCTGTGTTCTAAATAGAATTGCAACTCGATTTGTCGAATTGGTGGAATATTAGAAGCAAAGTCATGGATTATCAATGATTGTGAATATAAAGACAAAGAACAGAAAGAGTAAATTAGCAGGTTTTCTTCATTTGTTGTAGTTGGTTTTTATTCTATTTGAACTTTATCTTTGCATATTTGCCTAGGTTCTGATTCATTATACTTAAAATATTATTAGGAGAACTAGGTGGTGCAGTGGATAAAGCACCAGCCCTGGATTCAGGAGGACCTGAGTTCAAATCCAGCCTCAGACACTTGACACTTACTAGCTGTGTGACCCTGGGCAAGTCACTTAACCCCAATTGCCTCACTAAAAAAATATATATATATATATTAGACAAAGTTTATTCTCTTCCTACCTATGAAAATGGCTTTTATCCTTGTTAGAGTGTCCTTTGTCTGGACCAGACACAGTGACCTAGAAAGAATACTTCCTAACTTACCTTGGACCCCAATCTAGGATTGAGGCTAGAGTAATTCACTAATATACTGCAGACATCAGCAAGCTGACAAGAAGCAGATTGAGAGAATGACCACCCTTCAAAAGCTTCCCACTTTTACTGGCAAATGAATATTTGAAAAGATCAGAAAACCAAACAGGTATTCCTAGGGTCGAATAAAGAATAATGTGTGTGTATGTGGGGGGGGGGTGTTTTGTTTGTTTGTTTTGACTTGTAGATGAGTCTCTGTCAAGCAGCCAGTGGCAGTCACCAGCCAAATGTGAATGGTTTGTTGGTGCATGGGATGCCCTTACAGCCAAGAAATCTCTCTCTGATGGACAAACTCCTGTAAGAAAGGTTTTTTTCCTCTTTTTAAAAAAAATCTGTAGTCTCTGGACTTTTCAGGTTATCGAAATATGGGGAATTAAATAAATCAGCATTTTAATTTAACACACATGGTGTGAAAGACACTGTGCTAGGCACTTGAAGGATATAAAGAAGTGCATCTGTACCTATCTCTGCCCACAAGGAAGTAATCCTAACAGCACAGTACATAAGATATACTGTTTGTATTATATAGTTATTGTTTATCTGTCCCCTCTTCCTACTAGACTGTAAGCAATGGGCAATATTTTATTTCAACATATCTCACCCAGATCCAAGCACAGTGACCTCTATGTAGCAGACAGTTAATGCATGCTGATGTGGAATGATTAAAGTGCTAGTATAACTAAGAGGTATAGACAGTTAGTGGTACTAGAAAGAGAAGAGAAGAGAACATTGGGGGCCGGAGTGATCATAGAGACGTTCGTGGAGTCAGTAGGTATTGGGAGGCAGTCTGGAAGGATATAGAGAGAAGAGAATAATGTCATCCTGGGGATGGGTAGGAGTTGGGTGGTATGGACAAAGGCATGAAAGTGGAATGATTCAAGGTGTTTTTGGAGGACAGTTATTTGGCTAGTTTGGCCAGAATAGAAAGTTTGTTAAGGAGAATAATGGGAGATAACTCAGAACTTTAATGCATTTTACCAGTCACCATTGGAATATGTCTAGAACAAAGGCCAGATAGAAAATGAAAATCCTGTATTGTGACAGGCCAAATGTGGATGTCCTTAAAGGCCAGGTTAACTAATTTACATTTTACCCTTTAGACACTGAGAAAGCCTTGAAGGATTTTGAGCAAAAGAAATGATATGTTGAAAACAATGTGTGCTCAGTTTGAAGAGATAATGGATCATTTATTTAGAATTGGAAGGGACCTCAGTCTAGCCTAGTCCAGCTCCCTCATGTCACAGGAGACTGAAGCCCAGATAGGTTATAGGACTGGTCCAAAGTTGCACATGTAAATGACAAAGACAGGATTTGAACTCAGATCCTCAGACTTCAAGTCCAGTCCTCTTTACACAGACCATGCTAAGATAAAAAGGCCACTTGGAAGCCTATTGCAATAGCTAAGGCATGGGCTGGTAAGGGGCTAACCTGTGTTTGTGGCATTGGGAGCAGAAAGGAAAGGATAAGAGTGTAAGACTTTGCAAATAAAGAATCAGTAGGATTTGGTGACTAATTATATTAGAGAAAATCAGGAAAGTATTACAGATTACTGAGATTTCAAGCCTGGATGAATGGAAAATTAGCAGGAACAATGAAGTTGGAAAGGTGAACTAGTTATCAGAGGAAGCTGATAAGTTCTGTTTTAGAAATGTTGAGTTTCAGATAATGGGACTTCCAAATGGAAATAGTTTGGGACACATGGGGTTTTTCAGCTCAAGTGAAAGGTCAGAGTTGGGAGATAGGTTTGGAGTAATCAACATGGAAATAGTTATTAGATCTGTAGTTTTAGGTGTGATAGCCATGGAGAGATTATAGAGAATGAATAGGATCTTAGGGCATTAGAGAGCACAGGCCATAATAAAGCAGATGAGGAATGCCCTGTGTTCATATATCACCATCCTTCAAAATGCTTTGACATTTTATAAAACTAGATCTACAGGGGTGGCTAGGTGGCACAGTGGATAGAGCACCGGCCCTGGAGTCAGGAGTACCTGAGTTCAAATCCGGCCTCAGACACTTAACACTTACTAGCTGTGTGACCCTGGGCAAGTCACTTAACCCCAATTGCCTCACTAAAACAAAAAACAAAAAACTATATCTACAGAGAACTCAGAACATCATCTAGGTAGAAGCAGTGTTATCTCCCTTTAGTACTTGACGAAACTGAGGCCAACAGAGCTTGGCCGATTTAACTTTGCTGATTATATGGTGACCAAGCTACTTCATTATCCGCAAGACCACATAATTTCTTTTGTATCAGCCAGTTTATAGAGTAAATTTTTTTTTCACCCTCATCTAATATGACTTTCATTTTAAGCCCGTAAAAGTTTAGGTAAGCCACTCCCTTTCATTTATCAGAGGACTCATTTTTTCAAGAGGAAGGGCAGTTCTATGGCACCAAACCCTTCATCCTAATGTGGATCAGGTCCTAGTTGGCACTCTTGAGACAGTTCTATGGCTCCCTGCTGAAAGGCACTACCAATACAACAGATACCTTCCACGTTGAGCCCATCAGAGGCATTCTGACTAGGACTTTTTAAAGGCATAATTCCATTAGAGTAAATTTCAGGTGTAGCGGCAGGCCAGTGAGGAAACATTTTTAGGTAGGTGGATTTTTTTGATGACTCCCTGCCACATTGCATGTAAGACCAAGTAGGGTTGGTTCTGAGGACAAGTGAACAGTTTTCTTTTCCCGGTTACTTTTGTTTGTAACTGAAATTATACCATACTCTTGGGGAAGGGTTAGTTTATCAGACCTGGGTATGAAGATTATTCCTTGGGATTAGATTGTTTATTATAAAGTTTATTTTTTTTTCTTTGAGCATGTTGTACAAACCAAGGCTTTTATCCTGTGAGATTTCCATTTCCATTTTCAACTTGTTGTTGAGGCGTATTTTAAATTCTGGATTTTTCATTTGGCTGCTAGAGATTTAGATGACAAGTTACTGATGAGACCTGGATCCAGTACCATCCTTTCTAACCGAAATTGGCCAAATCGCACACTGGAGCTCAGTTCATCGTCTCTATCATATACGGTGCAATCTGCCAGGAGGCGCAACCCCCCACCACGTACCCTTCATCCAATTGGCACAAGCCATTCACGCTCAGGGACACCAAGACCCATGGATGAAATGATCAGAGGAACCCGACTGTAGGTTTCAAAATCATACTCTGTAAAATTAGAGAGCTCTGATAAAACAAAAGAAAAAATTTAATTTTAAGTAGAATAACTCAAAATGGAGAAAAAATTAGAACCATATAGTTACCGTATGGTTCTGATAAGTTAACTTGAATGCAATAAAAGATGAACAATAGGGGGAAAGGTTTTCATGTGAAATAGATTCTAGATGTCATGCATCTCCATGTGTAAGAAATCTGTTGACTCAAATATAGTTATGGAATTGACCTTCTGGGGAAGAGGTTAATAATAAAGTAGAGGGTATGAGAAATTATGCTTAAGGTCCAAGATGAGGGCAAAGTCTGATATTTCTTTCTGAGAAGGAAAAGAATTCTCTTTACATCCCCAAAAAGTGATTAAATCTATTCATGATGATACTGTTGGGGTTTTTTCTAACTTCTTTCTTTCTTTCTTTCTTTCTTTCGGTTGCTGGGTAATGAGGGTTAAGTGACTTACCCAGGGTCACACAGCTAATAAGTGTCAAGTGTCTGAGGCTGGATTTGAACTCAGGTACTCCTGAATCTAGAGCTGGTGCTTTATCCATTATGCCACCTAGCTGTCCTTGATACTGTCATTTTTGAAATCAAATAACCAACTTTTCATACTAGCAAAAAATATTCCTTTATGGTCTTTATAGGACTCCTGTCTTAAAATATTAGCCTATCACTCCAGGATGCTCCTTCATTTAATGACATTACTGATCACTCCAAATAAAGTGGATATATAAATATAAATATATATGTTTCACAGCGTTAGAACAGAGATCTCCACAATGGCTAGCCACATCAGGAGGACACATGCATGTGTCCTTTTGCAGACTGTTTTCAAAGTAAATGTGCTTTACTACTAATAGTAACCCCCAAAGTATCATTTCTTGATTTTTTCCCCTCACTTCTCTCTTTTTTAGCTACCCATTATGCTTAACTAGATTCCTTATCACAGGAGAATACTGACCAGAAGAAGGGGAAAATGGGGAGGGGAGAATGGCACAGGGCACCAAAGGCCCTTGGTGAGTGACCACTGGCCATCTTGGACAGCAGTATTCTGTGGTATTGGATATTTGTATTGGACCATTGGAATTTATAGTTTTCAAATGCCCATCAGTCTAATTATATTGCTAAATAAATTCACATCTTTGCTTATCAACCATCCTTCTTAACTTATAGTTGTACTTTTCCAGCTTTTAAGAAACCTTTTAAAAATGAGAGTTGTCTTCTGGCACATGATAGCATCAGTTAGTCGTACTTGCCATCTTAGGTATCAGTGATAGGTAGTTTAATCCACATCTATGTTAAGGAAAGATATTTCATGAGCTAGACAGATTACTTCTGATACTGTTTATGAAAGACATGATCCCAACCTGAGTCAGTACTGCAAAGAAAGCATTGAGATTTTGTAAATGAAGCCCAAACTCTGAGACCTTCCAAATGTTAAGACAGAATTCTCTTCCCATACTGCATAAGAGAAATCACCAACTTTTTTTTTCAAAGAAAACCCTGGGAAGCACTGGCCAGATATTTTCTTAAATGAAATTGTGCCTGGGTGACTTGAAGCACCACTGTATAGACATTAAGCTCAACTGTTTCGTCTGTGTTTGAATAGATTGTTTTTGCTTTTTTCTTTCGGTTCTTGGGGAATGGCAGCCCGACCGCAGCTGACTCCTTGTCTTCTCCTTCACCAATGCCACTGAGTCGAAATAACCTGCTTCCCCCAATCGGCACGGCTGATATGGAGCACTTAAGCAGTGTGGGATCACAGCAGCAGACGGTACAAGGCTCACGTGTCTCTGTGTGTTCGGTGGGAGCTGCTTCTGTCTGGGCTGGGCAGGAATGGTTTCTCCTGGGGAGACCTTGTCCTTGAGTACAAAGCTTGTGTTGTTGACGAGAATGCTTTCTCAGGCTGGGGCAGGACTTAGGTGGGCACGCTCACACCGGAAGCAGTAATTGGCCATCTGATCTTTTGCCTTCTCCCTCAGAAATCTCGAGGTGATCCTAACCGAGCTCGCAGCGCAGTGGTGGATGAGCCTAACCAGCAGCCCCAAGAGAGACTCCTTTTACCTGACTTCTTCTCCAGACCCAACACCACCCAGTCATTTTTGGTAGAGTACAAATACCCTCTTTGGTCTTTGTCGCTGGGGAACAAAATGGGCAGAAATGCTAGTTTATAAGCTTAGCATGTAACTTTACAGAGAGCAAATGGGACAGCATTGCTTTAAGACACTGTTCAGGGAGTTAACATTGCCAGTGTGACTTATGCTGAGTCACTAGCAAAACCTTTAATTGTCTGTGAAAATAACATGATGAGAGCTGACCAAAAATTAACAGAGACAAATTCATATATAAAGTTTCGTAAAGAATCTTATTGATAGATTGTACCTTAGAGTTAGAAGATGCCTTAGAGATCACCTAGTCCAGCCCCATCATTTTACACACTGAGCTGGTGTTACTATGTAGTGTTACTACACTATTTAATACCATATACTCTAAAATATTTTAGAGCTTCTACTTAGGCCTCTGAAAATAAACAAGAGAAAATTAAACCAGTGGTTTGTGCACACAGCCAGCTTTGTATATCAGTCAGTCACAGTAACTGTCTAAACATCTCTCAGAGAACTACCAGAAGAACAGAGGATAGGATTCTGACGAGTAACTGGTGAAATGAGATAGATGCCTTTAAAAGCTTTGGTTTTGCATTAGTGTATGTAAATTTGGAATCTTGACATTACTAAACAAAAAATAATGGTGAAAAGTCTTCCTAGTCAACACATTTCACACCAGGATGGAGTCTTGCAGGGATAACTGCTCGTCTAATACCCTGCAAATGGCTCAGCCCCAACTTTTCTGTTAGCAGCTTCCAGAGTTAGAGAAGAGGCCAATCTAGGCTGCCAACACTGCTCACTAAGGGGCCCTTTTCCACTCACAGATCCAGGGAATGGGAATGGTACCTCAGAAGGTGTAAGCATAGTGATGGATTTGACCTATTTGCTCCTTGACTTGGGGTTATAAGGACACAGATCTGTGTGACTATGTGACCACCTATTTATTTTCACACAGAAAAATGAAGCGTGAGACAGATGAATGGATGAGATCTTGAAAAGAGGAAGGGAACCAGAGAAAATAGACCCAAAACAAAAATGTAAAGGAGAAAACTAACAGCTACTAATTCCTAGTTATTACTGAGTCCTAGAAGTATATTTTAGAAGCTCTATTAAATCTTCTTCCCTATATGTGTACTTAATATCACATATGGCAATAATGCTTTTAGACTGACATAAGGCATAAAGCTTCTTAAACAAGATTTATTTTGAGTGAAACCCAACCCGTGCAAATCCTTGTTTTAACAAAAACAGAGGTAACAGGCATCTTTGTCTTAAATAACATTTCTCCCAACATGCCTTCATAGGGCCTTGTACTTTCTTATAGACAAGTCACAAAATTCATCTAGGGCAGTGGTGTCAGACTCAAGTAGACACAGAACTCTGAGGACTATACGGACTTTTGTCAGCAAGGTTATGTCTCTGCCATTTAGTACACTGTCCAGATTTGCCAGAGCTTTACTTCCACAAGGAGCAAATATATTAATTTCATGGCTGCAAGTTGCTATCTGCAGTGAGCCCAAGAATATAAAATCTGACACTGCTTCCATTTCTCTTCCATCTGTTTACCAAGTGATAGGATCACTTGCCAAGATCTTTGTTTTTTAAATTTTAAGCTTCATACCAGCTTTTATACTTTCCTATTCCACCCTCATCAGGAGGCTTCTTAATTCTTCTTCACTTTCTGCCATCAGAGTGGGATCATCTGTATATCTGAGATTGTTGATATTTCTCCACGCAAATCCAATTCCAGCCTGATTCATCCAGCCTGGCATTTTGCATGATGTACTCTGCATCTGAGTTAAATAAATAAGGGAACACACCCCCATGTCGTACTCTTCTTCCAATCTTAAACCAGTTGTTCCATGTTCATTTCTGACTGTTGCTTCTTGACCTGCCTGCAGCTTCTTTGGGAGACAAGTCAGTTGATCTGGTACTCCCATCTCTTTGATGACTTACCACATTTTTTGTTGTGAACCATGCAGCTAAAGGTTTTAGTGGAGTCAATGAAGAAATTTTTTTTCTGGACCTTCCTTACTTTCTCCATAATCCAGTGATTGTTGGTGATGTAGTCTCTAGTTCTTCAGCCCCTTTGAAAACCAGGCCTACTATTCTGGTAATTCTTGGTTCACATATTGCTGGTCTAACTTGTAGAATCATAAGCATGTGAGATGAGCACAATCGTTTGGTATTCTGAACTCATTTTTCCTAATCCAGTGTCCACTGTTGAGGTTTCCAAAGCTGCTGGCATATTGAGTGCAGCACTTTAGCAGCAACATCTTTTAGGATTTTAATTAGTTTAGCTGGATTTCCATCACCTCCACTAACCCTACTGTTAGCAATACTTCCTAAGGCCCACTTGACTTCATTCTCTAGGATGTGTGGCTCTAGATTAGTAACCACACCACTCTGCTTGAGTGATGTTAAGATTTCTTCTTGCGTAGTTCTGTTTGTTCTTGCCACCTCTTGTTAATCTCTATTTTTATGAAGTCTCTACCATTTTTGTTTTTTTGTTATGCCCATTTTTGCATGAAACTTTCCTTTGATATCTCTGATTTTCTTAGAGATCTCTTGTCTGTCCCATTCTATTGTTTTCTTCTCTTTCTTTGCATTGCTCATTTAAGAAAACCTTCTCTCCCTTGCTATTCTCTGGAATTCTACATTCATTGGATATCTTTCCCTTTCTTCCTTCTTTCCTTAGCTATTTGTAAAGCTTCACCATACAGCCATTTTGTTTTCTTGCTCTTCTTTTCCTTTGGAATGCTTTTTGTTGCTGACGTCCATACAATATTTTAAACCTGTCTGTAGGTCTTCAGGCATTCTATTTACTAAATCTAACCTCCTTAAATTGACTCATCACCTCTACTTCTTATATAATAAGGAATATTATTTAGGTCATACCTATATGGTCTTATAGTTTTTCCTACTTTCATCAATTTAAGTGCAAATTTAGCCACAGTCAGCTCTGCCCTGCTTCATTTTTTGTTGTTGTTGTTTTTGGGGTGTTTTTGTGTGGGGCAGTGAGGGCTAAGTGACTTGCCCAGGGTCACGTAGCTAATAAGTGTCAAATGTTTGAGGCTAGATTTGAAATCAGGTCCTGAATCCAGGGCCAGTGCTTTATCCACTGAACCACCTAGCTGCCCCCATCCCTGCTTCATTTTGTACTCCAAGGCCAAACTTGTGTCTTATTCCAATCTTTTGGAAAAGCAATCTTTTGCTTTCCTACTTTGGTATTCCAACTCCCTATGATGAACATGACATCTTTTTTTGGCAATACTTCTAGAAGATGTAGGTTTTCATAGAATTGACCTCTTAAGCATCAGTGATTAAAGCATTGATTTGTATTACTATTATGCTAAACAGTTTGCCTTGGATATGAACAGATGTCATTCTGTCATTTTTGAGATCATACCCCTGTACTGCTTTTCTCACCACAGTAGTGTATGTAATGATCACTTGAATTAAATTACATTTATGTAGGAATGGTTAACAATATGGGTCAACATCCATTCTTTTATCCATTCCCCCTTTTTTCAGCACTGATAATTGAGATAGGGACTGGACCTTTGATTTTATTAGGATTAGGTTATTAGGATAACCCCACCAGTGAGAGTTAGCACTTTATCTGTAATTTAGTTTTAGAGAATTGCCTAAAGCCCTGAAAGGTTATGACTTTCCCACAGCCACGCTGCCTTTTTAGACTGTCTGCATCTTGTTTTTATTATTTATTCTAGTTTGATGCTGACTTTTATCTTTGTTCTAACAACTTAGTGGTCTGACTGGAAACAAACAGGTGGTTCAGAAATTACTCTAGCATGAACCAGTTATTTCTTGTCAGTATGACAAACTTCATAAGTTATTAAGCTTAAGAGGATGGAAATATATGAAGCCAGGTTTAAGGTAGCAAAATAGGTTTATAATGTTGATAAAGACTAATTGCATTCAGCATTTCACTGGACAATGAGCAAATATTTAATATTCTTGGAAACAAGTAAAAAACTAAACCATATATATGAGTTAATAAACTTAACATGGGCAGAGAGTATGAATGTGTACACATTTATATACTTTGTGTATTTTTTATTATATACACATACATGTTAGGGTAAGAATGATTTGAGATTCAGCTATTACAAATAGGAGTGTGGCCTCTCGCATTTGGCATGTAATAGCTCTCATAATTCAAACCTTTTCCCCTTCCTAAACATATTAAAATATTAAATCTTTATCATTTGGGGAGAAAAGGTAATGAAGGAAGACTCAGTTACTTTTCACTCTTTCCTTCTTCTAGCCAGATACACAGTGTCGACGTTCTTCCACCGTTATTGATTATTCTAATCAGAACCGAGCTGGAAGGGGGTCTGCAGGTACAGGTAAGCTTTACTCTTGTGTTTTGCTACAGGGTGACAGAGATGATATAAACTTTGATTTTTTAAAAACATTCCATTAACTTAGCATAAGTTAACGTATGTAGTTACTGTATTATAAAAGGTCTACTAATGGCCAACTCAAACAGAATTTAACAAGGACTGCAGTAGTTTCTTTTTCACTTACAAACTATTAAAAGCTAGTGAAGAACCCCCAAAGCAGTCCTTTCACCACCACTCTCTAGGGAATGGCATCAATTGATTTTGATGAGTATAATTAGCAGGACAATTAGGCAGTAAACCGAAGACCACTTTTGTTGCCAAATCAAAGCTTCAAATTTTTTAAATGCCTAAATTACTTTCTACAGATTCCCTTTATATAGGAGTGATGGGAATCGGTTTAGGGATGTCTAGTTCCTCCTACATAGGTTCTTTTCACCACCACCATCTGAGCACTTCTCCTAAAGAAGACAAGGAGAACAGAGATCATTATTCAATAGGTGAGGTTCAGCAGAAGCAGCCAATTTAAAAAATACTGTTCATGATCAGTATTAAGAATCTATTATTATCACTTGTACTATATATACATATACATACACACATACACCAATGCATGTTCCTGGCTGTTCTGGAGACTGAACAAAATAACATTTTTCCAGCTCAAATGAGTTGGAAATTACTACAGATTACTATATCAATTACTACAGATGTTACATGTACACAAATTCATTTCTTTGGAATCACTCGTGTCTCCATAACACCTATTGGGATAGAACACAATGATAAATGTTAGTGAATACCAATGCAAGCAATTAGAATGTTACTGATATATTTTTAAAATTCAGTGGTTAAAATTAGGTTTTTTGTTTTTGTTTTATTTTGCGGGACAATGAGGGCAAAATTAGTTTATAATGTGCTTTGAGTTAAAAACAATTCACTTCACTGTTTTTCCATATCCAATTTTTTATTGTTTTTGCTTTCACCTATGATTTCATTGTTTATAGAGAACTGTCTGTGGAAAAATTCTACCAATCTAACATTGAATTCCTACCTAATTGTTCTCTATTCCCCTTTTCTCTTCCCTTTCTCATCCAGATCCACACTGTTGTCAGATTAATTTTAAAATCTAGGATCAAAGATTAAGGACTAAAAGGGACCTTATAGGCCTTCTGAGTCTAGAACCCTTTCCCCCACCCCCATTTCACATGGCATATGGCAGTGAGGATTTGAAACCAGGTCCTAACTCCAAATGAAACAGTTCTCTGTGCTTATTCAGTCAGTTCCCATTCACAGCTAGAGGCACAGCTCTGACAGCTCATGTTACCTTTCATAGCTGCTTGTCATCCACTTACTAAAGTCCTTCCTTTCCCTGCATTCAGGGCCCTACGCCACCTTATTCTCCCCCTTCTTCTTTGCGTGAGCCCCTGCTTCTCTAGCCAAACTGTTTTCCACATTTCTTAATGTTCTCCCCACCTCTTGTTAGATACTTTCTCTGATGTTCCAGCCTAATGTAACATATGCCTTAGCTCCCCTCCTAGTAGCAGACTATACGATTCAAGTGTTGTCTGTACTTAGTACTCTTTAAGCATCAAAAATATTCAAATTCATTTGTTAATCTTTTTTTTGCATTACAACTTCTACAGACCCACTAACAATGTTACTTAATGTATTATATCCCCTTTATCTAATAGGTCTTCAGTTACACGGTTCTGCAAGGTCTCAAAGTCGAGGTGGATCAGTCACTCGAAACAGACAGGGACCATAGGGTAAACCAAAAACAAAACCAAACACCAAAAAACTTATTGTCAGGTCGTTGTGAACTTGTCTGAGAAATTTGTGAATTAGTGTTCAGTCAGCTCAGTGATGCAGAATTTGTTTACAAGAAAAACTTTAAACTATCTTTATGAAGAATTATTTTTGTATAACCTCCTGGGAAAAAATCAGTGTCTGCCAAAGACTGTGTGGACCACTAGTCTTCCTAAGCTATTCCACTAGACAAAAGACTTTTACCTAAGATGTATTCTTTCCCCCACCCCCACCCCTATCCCCCAGCCAAATCATTGCTTATATTCTGTCAAACAGGATTAGCAGTTCCTGCAGGACTCAAGAACTGCAGGTGCACGAAAAGCAGCAGTTACTTTACTCCTATTGCATTAAGCAATCGTATTCCCCAGAACAATTTTCCTTGTATTTAATCTCCTGAAAATAACTTGATTATCTAAATTTCAAGTGAAATCTGGCAGAAGGCTGAACTACCACTTGAATGAAAATCCTTCCTAGAACGCACTTTAAAATCAGCCAGATCAGATCAATCCCCAAGAGTTTGGCCAGATATTTACTGAAGACAAAACTGACAGTAAACTAAAGACCAACTGGAAAACATTGTGTATCAGTAGAGAAAAATATAGCTTATTTTATTTATTGGAATATACCGATTTGCTGGATCTTCTCTTTTTAAATATTTCAGGTAAATCTGCTTCATTGGTCAGATTTCCCTAATACTCATGCTCCCATTTTGCCAAATTTTCTCCAGCAACACTAGGGGGAAAACAAAATCATTTCCTTTTTTGGAACTTTCCTATATGCCTTCAACTGTCTTAAGTCTCAAACAGATTGCTTTGGTGACAGTGGAGAATAACAGAAGTGGGAAAGCTTGGAATCTCTTGGGAGTTTTTCTGATGGCATTTTAAAATTTAGAATTAGCAACAACAGTGGTATAAATAGCTTATCTTCAAGAACTGTTTAGTTAATTTAATTTGTAATTAATCTGATTATATAATTAGTTTCAGGTTTTATTGTTAAAGTCATCTCCTGAGGAAAAAGAATTCATGAAATCATAAAATGAAGTTACTTTACTGTTAATTGTTTCATAACAAAATAGCCAGTGTTACTGTTGTGTCAAGTATGAGATGGGGGAAACCAAACTGCATGAAATTGTATTTTTTTAACTGAATGCAATTAAAGAGTACATTTTCTAAACCAATAATGTTTGTGATCAGAAACTCAAAGTAACTAACATAACAATGTGTCTGCACTCTCCACTTCCCAGTGACAAACTTTAACAGAAATCTTGGTTTTGACTTTTGAGGAAAAAATACATAGTATTTAATTTCTTCTGCAAAACTGCTAAATATCTGAGGAAGCCTGGTTGACAGAAGAGTTGTGTAAGTTACGAATGCCCTAGTCCTCTTGTTTCAAAGGAGTCCAGGTTATTTACCAAGATCTCTTTGGCTCTATTATCAAGCCCTCCCTCTCCTAATATCACTTTTGGAAACAAACCCGAGAGCCAGTTTTTAAAAGACCCCAAGATGTAGCAGTAAAATATTTTACTAGTTTATTATATGCAATTTGTTTTTTTACAAAAATTCTCAAAATATTTGCCAGCACCAAAGTGCAAAATATAAGACAAATCTCGTTCCACTATAAATAAATGAAAACAAACCTGGCAAGGAAACACTTAGAACAAAGCTGTTCACTAGTTCCTTTAAGAATTTAATTTCCTCACCAGTTCAGTGGAGCATTATTACCTGTTAAGTGACCTCTGCCAGAAGTCTCTATCCTTTCTTGACAGAATGTATCTAGAGCTCCCTTTGTGTAAGACTCATGGTAATACATATTCTCTGAAAACTAAATTCTTCCAGGAAGGAAATTTCATAGAAATGATTAACTGCTAATAAACACTTCAGAGTAAATGCAGAACCAACCAAAGTGGGTTGGGTCGATGGCTGAATAAATTACTCATGAGACAGTCACTGATCTGGATAGTATTGGTCAGAGGGGACCATTTTCCTCAATAATAAAGGTTTTACTATTTTATCCAGGAGGTGGGTAATTAAATGGAAGACCCATTGAAGAAACAAAGCCATCGTCTTCATCATTTCTTTCCTTTCTTGTCAGTTGTTTTTTTTCCTTTTTTGGAAGAGTTGCAATACTTTGCTTCCATCTGGGCCAGAAAGCTGTTCATTTCTTTCTCCCGATCCTTTTGTCTGCTCTGTTGGAAGAGTTAAAACACACACACATCAGAACAAAAGCAACAGGCCCCTGAGATAAGAACTAGGAGTGAGGAGAAAGGGTCCTGCCTCCCCAGGCACCCCCAGAACTTACCTGGATAAGTGCTTTGAGGTCTTCTGGTCCCTCCCCCAGGCCCAGCTCCTTTCTGCTCTTCTCTGCTTCTTTGGCTTCTTCTTGAGCCTGCAACACAAAGCCCTGTGTGACTCTAAAGGGTCATGGTCAAATAAAATGCCTTCTTTACATCATCTACCACAAAAGCAAAGGACTGACAAATTCTGCATCAACACTCACTATATACCCAGAGTTGGCAGGAAGTCTATTCATTTTATTTAGCATCTCCCCATCTCCAAGTCTCCCCCCCTTTTTAAGGCCCCTATACTAAGGGATATAAAAGGATTTGGTTAAAAGGACAGGGACTAAGGTGATTTCAAGGGTATGAGGAACTCCTGGATAAGGAAAACCCCTCCACTAATGCAGATCAGCACATTCTTTGAAAGGTAGAGCACTGACATTATTGCCTAGGCTCTCATAATACATCACAGGTAGGATCTGAAGCCATGTCTTCCTGACTGAGGCCAGCATGCTATCCATACTGTCTACACTCCCTCTCTGGTTAAAAACATTAATCTCACTCATGGGTTAAGTGTCAGAGTGGAAGTAGGGTACTTGGAAAGTTTTAGTTAAGTTTCCTGAACTAGATCAGATTGGAAAGTAGAGGCAGAAAGCAAACGGAATACAGCTGACGAAATCTCTAGGAGACCTAGATAAATAAAAGTCCATTTGCCTGATGATATTTTCAGAGGAGAAATCTCAAAGTGTGAGCTTAGGTTAGAAGAGCATGGCTAGGTTCCTTGTCTGAAGCATCAATTTACCATTTATAGCAAATGGTGACTGACTAACCCAAAGCACCTCTGGGTAAAACTTTGAAGAACCTTGAAGACTTTTTTAAAACTGAAGAAAGTATCTTGAGAAAAAAAATACAGCAAATGAGTTAACCTCTTCCCTCTTTTCAAAATTACCTTTTTTTTTTTTTTACCAAATCATTTCAGTTAAGTGAATGCAAGGCAAATACGACCACAAGTTAGTTCCTTCTGGGGAAAAATCTTTAGTCTCTTTTCTCCTTCACCATTTAAACTTCTCAGACAAGTACATTTTAACAGCATAAAGCACAACATTTAGCATCTAAGAGTACAGGTAGGTTAAGTACTTATTGCCACGATAAATTAAAAACAAGTTCCCCTTTTCCCTGGTTGCCCTAGCACCCAAAGCACACACATACCCTTCTTTTCCTTGCATTCATTTTTTGCTTTGACTCTTTGAGAAAGGCTTTATAGGGTGGAACTTCTCCAGAATCAATGGCCTGTTGTATGATGTTGCGTATTCTGGGCTCGGCAGTGTATTCAGCACATAAGATAGACTCCATGATCTGATCCATGTCGCCCTTGAAGTCCATATAGGCTTGTTTGATATCAGTCAGTTCTTCTTCAGAACCAATGTACTTCTCTTCAAAGGTCTTAATGTCTTCTAAGGTTATCTTAAAAAGTAAGTTCAACTTGGTAAGTTTTTTTTTCTAATTAAAGGCCTTTCAGTTAAAATTAAAAAATATGTTGAAATGTGACATCTGATAGATACAAACTACATCCCCTTACTATGCCAGATAGATGAGCTGAATGAGTCAAATCTGAGGCATTAACTTCTCAGCGTTTGACTAAGGAGCCCCGAACAAGTACGGTTCTGTGCCGCAGGCTGGGGCTTTGCAAACTGGACAGTGAGGAGGCTAAAAGGAGGTCGTTTCCAAAAGACATCGTCCCTGCCAGGGAAGAGGAAGATAACCCTATTGGAAAGCTAAGTCGTCGCAACAACTAAAGCCTTGGCGGGCGTGGATCAGATACGCATTTATTAAGCGCCTCCTGCGTGCCAAGCACCGTCGCCCTGGGTCCGGGTGAGGGAGGGTTTTCCCGGGCGGGCCTGCCCACGGGGTGGTCGGGGACGCGCGGGGCCGAGGCCGGTACCTTTTTGAAGAGCAGCCTCCAGTAGGACAGCCAGTCGCGGTCCTGGCTGAGCTCGTCCACCTCCTCGTCCACCGTCCCTTGCTCATCGTACACTGCGCGCTTCTCAGAGTCGCTCAGGACCGCGTAGACTTTGCCCAGGATCTAGGGGAGGAAGCGGCCGGCAATGATCCCCGCACCGGGGGAGCGCGGACGCTCCTGCCCTGCCCACCAGCCCTGGGCCCGGCGCCGTCCCCGGGTACTCGAGATGGGCGCCCACGGCGGGCACGGGACGCCCAGACCTCGCCACCGGGACATGACCGCGGGGTAAGTCGATGGGGAGAGGGGGAGGAGGGAAGCACGGCCGGGCAGCCCGTACCCCTGGGTCCTGGGGGGGGCCGGCAGGGTCGTAGGAGGCTCCTGGAGGTTGTGGGCAGGGAAGGACACGGCCACACCTGCACTTTGGAGAATCCCCTTAGGGAGGCTGCGGGAGGCTGGCCGGGGGAGGGACTCCAGGCAGGCCGACCCCCCGCGGGGCGGAGTGGCCAGAGCCTGCAGGGGGCGGGGACGCCGGGCCAGGTGGCCCCCGCGCACCTGGAACTGCCGGGTGGCCTCTTCCTTGCCGGCCTCGTCCACGCGGTCCGGGTGCACCTTCAGGGACACCTTATGGTAGCCGCGCCGGATCTCGCCGTCCGAGGCCTCCCGCCGCACGCCCAGCACCTCGTACAGGTCGGCGGTGCCGAAGTCCTCCTTGCAGCGCTCCAGGAGCCCCATCGTCGCCGCGGCACGGGCGAGGGTCCGCAGGCTTGCGCCTCCCGGCCGCCGCTGAGTTTCTTTTCCCGCGCGAAAAGGGCCCGCCGCCGGTGGGACGGGGCGGGACGTGACGTAGACAGAGGGCGTGGCCTAGCCTCTTGTGCAGCCGCAACTCAGCCAATACGTGACGGCAGCCGGCAAAAGCCGCACGGCACGAACTGTCGTAAATGCGTC
Organism: Dromiciops gliroides; assembly: GCF_019393635.1. Lineage (NCBI taxonomy): Eukaryota > Metazoa > Chordata > Mammalia > Microbiotheria > Microbiotheriidae > Dromiciops > Dromiciops gliroides. The sequence goes on from NC_057862.1 coordinate 53,338,187, forward strand.
CCGGGGGAGGGGCTCTGACTTCTGCCGCTGCCTCCTCCCTTCTTGATAGGGCGGTCAGAGCCTGTCGTGTCGATGCCCCCAATCCCTTGTGACGTTCCTCCTGTGGCCGGGCGCCCCCTCTGTCTCGGCAGTCCACCGCCATCGGAAGTGCCGCCGCCAATTGACTGGGGTGGAGGTGCCCCTCCTTTTTACCCTTGACCTCGGGGAGGAGGAGCCCCATGCGGCATCTCCTACCGAGGAGGAAACTGAGGCGAGCTGGGGGTCCGTGCTGGGGCCGCACACCCAGCGAGGGCTTCGGGCAGCCCCCGGGAGCTCCGTATTCCGTCGGTATTATTTGGGTAATAGAGTTGCGTCCTACCCCGGAGATGAGACTCTTCCTCCATAACATTCTGCAAAAAAACAACCACCCGCCTCCCCAGCTCGCCACCTTAACGTAGAACCCCCCGAAATGTGCCCCTCATCCCCGGCGCTCTCTACGTGCTCTCCCGCCGGCACGGTGTCGCCCAAATCCAAAGCTCCCCACCCCCCAGGGCCTCGAGTTCCACGGTCCCAAGCCACGTCCTTAGGGCCGCGGCACTCTCCAGCCACAGGAGCGTCCCTGGCTCCCAGTGGCCTGAGGCCCCGTGCCGGCATTCAAAGCCTTTGGCCGCGGTTTCCTAGAGTCCAGACGGCCCCGGCCCTCGGGGAGTTCCCGGTCCGACGGGGGGAGAACGAGCAGATGTGCGCAAAGCACACGCGGTACTGGCTGAGCAGATCCTTATCCGGGGGGCCGCTACTGCCGGCTGACCCCCGTGACGGGTCGGGCTCAGGCCGGACTGATTCCCCAGAACTTTAGCTGACCAGTGAGGCAGACCCTGCATCAGGTCACACTCATCATTGCACGAAACCCAACCATGAATCAACTGAGGGACACGCTCTGAGAAAACCCGCGTGTTACCAGCGGTGCCTGTCACTGTCAACAATGACAAACTGACCGCCTCACCAAGGCCAGCTAAGTCCAGTGGGGGGAGAAGGTCCGGGTGGCTGGGCACTTTACAATTGGCTATACTAGGAGAAGTGAGTTGACCTTCAGGTTCGGCTTATTGCCCCTCTCAGACAATAAAGGAATGTTAAATGTCCAATTTCTCATCACTTTGTTAGGAGATCCAATTGTTCCGTGCTGCACAAGAACAGGAAAGAGAGATGACGCATCTTTTAGGGGATAGGACCAGGTTAAACCAGTTGGGGCTTACAGACAACAAGCAGATGTTCCAGACTGTTAGCATAATCCATAACAACTTTTCCTTTAAACCATGCCTTTAACTGAGCAAAAACTACAATCCTAAACTTAACTCAAGAACAGAGAAGCATTTTGACAAAATGGGGCAATGACAGAATAGGGCCGATTACAGAACAGAATCAATTATTAAAAGATACGGAATAATCTTAATTTCCCCAATCTGTTACATAGAATTATCTGTTTGACAGTACAAACATGTTAACCCCTCTAGGAATAAACCACTACCCCAATTCCTACAGGTGCCATCAATGTCATACCAGTACTCATAATAAGGTTCTCTCACTGCCCAGCCAGAGGCTGTGTCTCTTTCCAAGGTCATCATCTCTTAGTTTTCTGTCAGTTAACATTGCTCTACCAAAATATGGGGTGCTTAAGTCTCAAGCATACAGTTCTTCAGGAATTTATCTTACTCATGACCCAAGAAACGGCCAAATTTTTTTGGTTCTAGCTAGGGGTGTCCAATGGTTATTCTCAAATTCTGACTGGTTATTACTACCTAATTTGTTAACCACATAGTTTTACTGATAGGTAATTACACAAGCTATTGATGAAGTTATTTACAATATTTTCTCATTGGTAGTCCTATCTGGAGGTTCACATAAGTTTATTATTTACAGAATAAGCACATGTTGTTTACCAAACTACACAAGTGCTTTTCTTATTGTTGAAAAACAAATGAAAGGAATGCAACCTAATGGCAAAACATCTCAGTCAAGACACAATCACAAAATAAAGGCTTCAAACAAAATTGAATCAATTATCCTAAACTGACATCCTTAATCTCACCACATGCCAACCTCTAGCAGCTGGCTGTCCTTGCAGCCAATCTGGGATGATCTGTAACCAAGATCACAGTGATGATTAAAACAATCTGCACAGCATTTCCAAACCTGCACCTGCTTCCCTTGAGATCAGAACAAAAAGTACACACGAGCATCAGTATAACATGAAGCAGTATTTACCCTTGATGGCAGAGGGAAGACTCCAACTTGGCTTCCACCACTCGCCCCAGAACCTCTTGTGGCCATGCAAGCCAACTGCCAATACGTGAGTAGACATTGCATAGGTAGCTAATCCCCACTAAGTCCTGAAGTCTTTTTTCCCTATTGCTAATAATTATGTCATTCAGAATATGGCTCCCGGGGCAGCTAGGTGGTGCAGTGGGGCAGCTAGGTGGTGCAGCGGATAAAGCACCCGCAGCCCTGGATTCAGGAGTACCTGAGTTCAAATCCAGCCTCAGACATTGACCCTGAACAAGTCACTTAACCCCCATTGCCCCTCAAAAAAAAAAAAAAACAGCTCCCTTCTTAGAGTCCCGCACAAATCTTTCACTTTTACCCCACCTCTTGGCGATGCTTGAGCAATTGTTGCTGCATTTGGTCAAGTTCTCATGTGGGTCCACCTGAAACACTGTACGCTTCCTACTTCCATGCTGGGTCTAGGAAGAGAGGCATGTGTACAACCCTTTCTACTTCTATGGTAGGTACTGTTTCCCACTGTCATCCTGACGATGTTATCCTCATGACGTGTCCCATGGCTGGAATGCTCTCCCTCCTCAGCTCTGCCTGCTCCAGTCCCACCTTCTGCAAGGGACTTTTCCCAGTCTCCCCCTCTACTAGTACCTTTCTTCATGTCCTCCTATTATACCACATCTATCTTGTGTTCAAGTATTTGCATCGGATCTCTCCCATTAGCCTGTGAAGTCCCTGAGGGCATCGATTGTTTTTGCCCCTGTAGGTGCTTAATACTGATATCGATAAATTAGCCATGATCGGGGCACAATCAGATGTGTCCCAAAAGCTTTGGGAAAATAGATGTTTAAAAATAAAATAAGTACTAACCCATGATCCAAGATGCTAAATGTGACAGTGGTTTAGGAAAGAGGAAATGCACTCAAAAATGAAATTCTAACAAAATAAATTATTCTAACTGATAAAGAAAAAGTAGGTATGTTAGAGACCAACGTGGTTACAGAGTGACCTCCCCAACAAATTCAGGTTTGAAAAGGACATGTACAAAAGCCACAAGACACATAAATGAGGACAAATACCCAAAAGTAACATGTCCCTTTAAGAACAAGGTCAGCCAGGTTCAAGCCCAGAATGAAGTGTGGCCTGGGGGAAATAACAACAAAATTGGGGGTGGGGTAGTTGTAGCAAGATAATGGACAGGAAGCCCAAGATTACTATTACTATAAAGAGTTGACTCCTATTTTGTTTCCATCTTCTTTGTCAAGAATGATCTTCAGGGGCAGCTAGGTGGCACAGTGGATAAAGCACAGCCCTGGATTCAGGAGGACCTGAGTTCAAATCGGGCCTCAGACACTTGACACTAGCTGTGTGGCCCTGGGCAAGTCACTTAACCCCAATTGCCCAGCAAAAAAAAAAAAAAAAAGAAAAAAAAGAATGATCTTCATCTTCTAACCAAACAGTAAAACAAACAGGATTAGGCGGGACCTGGAGCCCAACACAGATGGGAAGACAGCACGAGGAGAGAATGTGATGTTATTCTATATGAGTTCAAGTGTTCTGGCCCAGACAGATTACATCCCAAGGCACACTAAGAATTTGTTAATGAGGCCACAACAGGACTGTCAGTCCATCTACAACTGCAGACATGGGAGAGGGGCTCAACTATAAATATAAGTAAAAGTGCTGATTTTCTTTTTTTGGTTTTTTTTTTGGTGAAGCACTTGGGGTTAAGTCATTTTGCCCAGGGTCACACAGCTAGTAAGTGTCAAGTGTCTGAGACTGGATTTGAACTCAGGTCCTCCTGAATCCAGGGCCAGTGTTTTATCCACTGTGCCACCTAGATGCCTCCATGGACTAGTTCATAATGAATCCACGTGGATCTCAAGGAAGGTTTTCCCTTGTCTGCTGCAGGTTTCTATTGCCATGTTCAATATTTTTAGATAGATTTTTCAAGTTTTCAGGTGACGAAGAAATCTAAGCCAATTGTCCATGACCTGGACTGTTCAATTCCAGCCTCCAATCTCTCCCCCTTCAATCCATCCTCTGCATAGCTGTCATATGGAAATTCCTAAAGTATGTCTTTCTACATCCCTCCACTCCTCAAATAGCTTCAGTGACTCCCTATTGCCACCAGAATAAAATGCAAACCCCTTTGCTGGGTGTTTAAAGCCCCTCACAAACTGGTTTCAATCTCCAGATTTCCCATTACACCACACTTTTGCCCCAACTCTTCTGGAGGTCCCTTTCAGCCCTTCAGATTGTGCCCTGATACTTCCCTAACCCAGGCAAAATCCAGTCTCCTCCAGATATCAAAGCTAGGAAAGGTACCAAGCACAGAGGCCCAGCTCTAACCTCCAGAAACCTAACACTAGACCCAAGGCTACAAAGCATGATGACCCCAATCCAGCCCTGCTCCAGAAGAACACACAAAGCTCTGAAAATTCCCTTTATTCACCTCAGAACAAAACAGAATGAGTTCTTAGCCCAACGTGTGCCAGGTGGCTCCAAGAATAAATTTTTCCAAGAGCTTAGCAGAGTGTCTAGCACAAAGTAAACACTTTAAGAAAGGCTTCTTGACTGGACGGGCAGGTCTTGCTCATGAAGCTCAGCTGGGTTCTGTCTCTGTGCTTGCTGCCTGAGAAACTGAGCTGGCCTCGAGAGCACGTTTCCGGCGAAGCCTCTCCGCATTTGTCACAGTCATGGGATGCAGAGGGAAAAATCCAGAAAGACCTAAAAGAGGCAGAACATCCCCTAGTAAACACAACATCATTGTCTCTCTAGAGAACCTATCAATTGGCATGGAGTCCTAACATACTGCCTACAGGGAAGAGCTCAGACCTGGGCTCCATGACAGTCCAGAGATCTCTCCAGTCTACCATCTTTCATTATAAAATGCTTACTCTTCCACTCAGTCATCTACGCCTTCAAAAAAGGAAAATAAATTGTAGGGGGAGGCCGGATGTTACTTGGTCCTGCACCTCAAACTAGGGATTTTCCTCCCAGTTGAAAAGGACAAAACTCAGGCTTTTCAACATTCTCATCACTAGTGGAAAACTGCAGTATCCATAAAAGGCTATCCAAAAGAGGGTTTCTTAAAGTTGAAAAACCTAAATTAGGCTCAGGATTAAAGTTTCCCATTCTTGAGCTGGGGAAGGGGTGGAAGTTCAGTCACCAGGAGTAAATGCCCCACAGATCTTTTCCATGAATGACACAGTAAACAAGATCCAGGAGTCATGGGGGTGCCCTGACATTGCAGACTCCTCTGAATTGGAGGGGGCTGGTGCCTTACCTAGAAGCTTCTCCACAGGCTTAGTGAGATGGGCCCCAGAGCCTAACCAGTGCCGGATTCTCTCCAAGTTAAGGCCTACGAGCTTCTCCCCATTCGTGTTGGGCATGGGGTCATAACAGCCCAGCTGCTCCAAGTACCGGCCATCTCGGGCACGCTTGTTGTAGGCAGCCACGATTCGGTAGAAGGGCCGGTTGGTGCAGCCGCTGAGGGCCAGGCGGATGGTCACATGTCCGCCATGGTATGTCTTACAAAGGAGGGAGGCTGTGGGAATACAGGTGGTTAGGGCCGGAAGCATCTCAGAATGACCCTGGGCTCTGTCCCACAGTGCCCTGGTGCGAAGCTTGCTTTTCCTTTCTCTGCCCATCCAGAGACTACCCACCCTTCAAGAACCAAATGCCCATCCCCCAACCTGGTGCCATAGCACTTAGTCATGATGCTTGGCATACAGTAGGCGCTCAATAAATGTGAAGACTCTCCCTGCTCTGATCCCCGGAGTACCACCCCTGGGGCACTTCCGAGAACAATCAAAGAATATGAAACTTTATCAAGGTTCATCGAAGAGGGAGGCTAAATCCATGGGGACAGATACAGGTTAAGAGACTTGCTCGGGGTCAGAATCAATATCCGGGGCAGGAACTAAGCACCGCTTTACCCAATCCCCGTCCAGCAATCCCAGCGCTCCGCCCCTTTAAACCACAGCCTCCTTTGGGGACTAGCACGTGGCACGGGGGGGCGGGCTCTCCCACCTGCGTCTGCGCACAGCACTATCGCTGATTAGCCACATTCACCAGAGCCCTCCTCCCCGCGCCCCACTTGCCCTGTCCCGATCCCTCGTTCTCCTCCAAGCTAAGGGAGGTCACAGTGCCTCGCCCCACCCGGCAGTCACTCACTTAGCTGGACCATGGCGGGCTAGATGGAAACGACGCGCCAGGGGGTCTATAAGGAAACCCGTTAGGACTCGGAACCTCCGAAGCGACTGCACCGGGCCGGGCTCTCAGCGCCCCAGCTAGCGTCCCGTCCCCGCCACCGGAAGCGAAGAATTTTCTGCGCCTGTGCAGATGACCCCGGAAATTGTGGCTTCTGTGGTCCCGCCCCCTTTAAGTCGTCCATTCCTTTGGATTCCTTTGAACCCTCGTATATCTAGCGGGGCAAATATCACTCCAGTCCTTGAGGGCTAAAGAGGCAGAATTTTTTTTTTCTGGAGGTGGAAGGGAAGGGAGAAGAACATGATTTGAGCTTTAAGAAAATCACTTTAGGGGAGCTAGAAATGTCAAGATTTGGAGACTGATGGGATGCATGAGGTGGGGTAGGCGGGGGGGGGGGGGTTTAAATCAAGGATAATACCACGATTTCTTTTGCACGTGCGTGGCTGGGAAAATGCCGGTACCCTGGACTGAGTGGGGTTTCTTTGAGGAAAAGGCATTAAGTTCTGTTTTAGACACGCTGAGTCTGAGAAGTGTAGGAGACGCCCAGTTTGCAATGACCAGTAGATACTTAGCTCAGCACAGCGTCTATAGCCCCTATCGATTGGGAGTCGTGTTCCCTAGAGATGGTCACTGAACCGTGGGAGCTGATGAGGTCACGGAGGGGAAGTGTAGAGAGAAAAGGAGAGAGCCCAGGATGGACCTTGGGTGAGACCCATCCTTAGGGAGTGTGATGCAGATGAGGATTGAGCCAGGGAATCTGAGACCACATGGGCAAGAAAAAAGTAATGTGACAAAAACCTGCAGAGGACAGAGGATCCAGGAGGAGAGGGGTGGTCAACAGTGTCAAATATTACAGAGTAGCTAAGAAGGATAAGGATTGAGCAAAGGTCATCAGATTCGGCAATTAGGTGATTACTGGTACCTTTGGGAAGAGCAGTTTTAAATAAGCGATTAGAAACCAGGTTGAAGGGACTTGAGCAGCAAGTGCTGAAAGCGGGACTGGAGATAAGGCATGTAATCAATCATTACAAGCATTTATTCACATACACACCTCCATACAGTGCCATACACTGCCAAGAGATGGGGATAAAACGAAAGGAAAAAACATTCCCTCATCCCAAGGAGCCTAAATTTTGGTGGGGAAGACAACATTTAAATAAATAGACTACCCAGTAGGAAGAAGATAACCTCAAAGGGGAAGGGCCCAGAACTGGGCAAGGCCTGCAGAAAGTGGGATAAAAGCCAAGGTTTGAAGGAAAACAGGGATTGTAAGAGGTGGGGGTGAGGACACAGAGCTTTTTCTTTTCTTTTTTTTTTTCCCCCGAGGGGCAATGGGTGTTAAGTGACTTGCCCAGGGTCACACAGCTAGTTAAGTGTCAAGTGTTTGAGGCCAGACTTGAACTCAAGTCTTCCTGACTCCGGGGCCGGTGCTCTATCCACTGCGCCACCTAGCTGCCCCTGACACAGGGCTTTTTAAAGCCGGGGAACAGCCACTGGAAAAGGGAGAATAAAGGATCAGAAATCGGAAAGGCAGGAAGGAGCCAGGCTGTGAAGAACTTTAAATGCCAAAGAACTTTGTGTTTGAAACTGGAGGTCAAAAAAGCTACTAGAATGTATTCAGTACCTTGGGAGTCGTGGTGAGGCCTACATTTTAGGAAAATCACCTTGGTAGCTGCTTTGTGGAAGGTGGATTAGCATAGGGGGTGGGGAAGGCAGGGAGACCAGTTTGAAGGCTGTTGCTGTAGTTGAGGCAAGAAGGCAGAAGGAAGGTGAGAGCTATCTGTGTGAGTGGGCAGAAGGGCATATGTATGTGAGATATTGTGAAAAAAGAAATGAGATTTAGCAGTTGATTGGATGAGTAGAATGAGTGAGAAGTTAAAAATGACACTAAGGTTACAATCCTGGGGTACCAGGAAGATGCTGAGGCTCTGGACAGAAAAAAAGAAAGTTCAGAAGAGGGGAAGATTTTGGGAAACGAAGCGTTCTGTTTCTGAGATGTCTCTTAAGTCATCCACTTCAAAATGTCCACTAGGCAGTTGTTGATGTGAGTTTGGAACTCCAGAGCCTGGACTTGAAGCTCCATAGAGATAAAACTTGAACCTGTGAGAACTGAGGAGATTACCAAGTGAGAGGAGCAGCCAGGTGGCACAGTGGATAGAGCACTGGCCCTGGAGTCAGGAGAACCTAAATTCAAATCTCACCTCAGACACTATGTGACCCTGGGCAAGTCACTTAACCCCAATTGCTTTAAACGCTTTAAACATCCGGGGCCATCTCCACTTGTCCTGATGGATGTCAGGCCACTGAACCTAGATCGCTCTGAAGGAGAAAGTGAGGTTGGTGAGTTTGTACAGCCCTCCCCCACTTAAATCCAATTCTTTGCAAGTTATGACACTACCCCAGTGTCATGGCCCTCTTCGGGAATAAAGGACAAACAACAACCACCATCAAGTGAGAGAGGAGTTTGACTGTAAAGGGGAAGCTACATACAGCAAACTACCTTGAGGAGAAGGGTGTAAGAAGGGTTTATTAAGGGTGGAGGAGACTTGGCCATGTTTATAGGTAGTAGGGAAAAAAGATTGAAGATTATAGAGGAATGACTGTAGAGGAATCTGCTGAAGAGATAGGGAAAAAGATCAGAGGTGCATAGAGACAGGTTGGCTTTGCTCAGTGATTGTGGGGAAATAGTAGGGAGAACAGATTTAATCAAAGAAAATCTTTTTAAAATGTAAAAGTAGGCAGAAACCAGATTGTGAAAGTCTTCATATTTTTAAAGAAGTTTTAATTAATATTTTCTTTCTTACATCACAATGGAATCCTATGTAGCCCTCTTTCTCCTAAGAGACATCCTGTATGACTCATGTATTTAATTATTTGTATTTCTTTTAGAGAAGATGGGGGGGGCGGCTAGGTGGCACAGTGGATAAAGCACCAGCCCTGGATTCAGAAGGACCTGGGTTCAAATCCAGCCTCAGACACTTGACACTTACTAGCTCTGTGACCCTGGGAAAGTCACTGAACCTTCATTGTCCTGCCCCCCCCCCAAAGAAAAAGAAAAAAGAAAGAGAAGATGGGGGAAAAAAGAACAAATGATTGATATGTTGAAAAAAAGTCCAAAAATTTGTACAGTGCACAACTCTTATGAACCTCCCACCTCCATGAGAAATTCATTAGGGATATCTGTATCTCTTCTTTCCAAGTCTTGTTTGATCTTTATAATTTTGTTACATTTACTTTTGATTTTTTTGGTATGTCATTCTATCTATTTACATTGTTGTGGGCCTTCTTTATAGTGTTTTATTGTCTGCATACTTTATTCTGCATCAGTCCATGTACATCTCTCCATTTTTCACACACATTCATTCTTTTTTTTTTTTTTCTGGACAATGAGAGTTAAGTGACTTGCCCAGGGTCACACAGCTAGTAAGTATCAAGTGTCTGAGGCTAGATTTGAACTCAGGTCCTCTTGAATCCAGGGCTGGTGCTTTATCCACTGTACCACCTAGCTGCCCCACACACATTACATTCTTGTATCACAATTTGTCTAGCCATTTCACAATAGATGAGCATCTACTTTGCTTCTAAATCTTAGTGATCCCAAAAAGTGCTGCTATAAATATTTTGGAGTATATGGGGATTTTTACTTATGAATGACTGACTTCCTTAGGGTATTAGCCCAGTAATGAATTTCTAGTTCAAAGGGTATGGACATTTTAGTCACTTTATTTGTGTAATTCCAAATTACTTTCCACATTGGTTGTCCCATTCCATAGCTCCACCACCAATATATTAGTGTGCCTATCTTTCCACAGCCCCTCCAACATTGACTGTTACTATTTTGGGGGGTCATTCTGGCCAATTTGCAGGGTGTGAGATGAAACCTCAGGGTTATTTTGATTTGCAATTCTCTTATTATTACTGATTTGGAACATTTTTTCTTGTAGTAATGAAAACTTAGCAGTTCTTTTGAAAGAAATTTATTCATGTCCTTTGACAAATTATCTATTCAGGAATGACCCATACACATGTACATATCTATATTCAGGCTATGTGTTTGATGCCTCTTTTGTAAAGTATTAGTTACATGTCTACTTTACTTTTTTTTTTTTTTGGCTGTTCTATGATTCAGGTAAACAATGGTGCATGTATCTGATTAGCTCTAAGGGCCTAGGACTACCTATACAGTAGGGAGCAACTTTATATCCTCTATACAAGGGGCCTTCACATTGTCATGGGGCGCAGAGCACCCCAGAATTTCTCTGGGGCACACCGAGGAATCTTCTCCTTGAGAAACTAAACCAGAGGACAGATAACTCCTAGAGAGATAAACTGAACCAAATCAGACTGAGCTAGCTTGGGATTCCTACCTTTCATTCTGGTCTCCCTTATCCTGGGGAGATAAATTTGGGTGTGGCTTCGGCCTTTGTGTTCTGAAGAGGGATCTGTAGCCACCCCTCACCCAATTCCTTTAGTCACTACCAGTGGGGGATGGTCCTCCACTCCTCACCCAATTCCCCCAGCTACCACCAGTGGGGGATGGTCCTCTCTCACTAAAGAAACTTTTCACGGGCAGATGGTCCACCCCCATCAGTCCTCTATAAAAGTACCTTCCAGTCTCCTGTTCGGGGAGATTTGGTACCTCTGAGCCATGTGCTTTATGCCAAATCTCCCCATGAAAAGTCTAAGGATTTCTTTCATGGTTTCCCTCCCCCACCCTTCCCTTCCCTTCCTCCTAAATAAACTATCACCTTATTCTAACTACGTTTTGTGTGCAATAGGGTGTAATTCTTTAAAGAGGAATTCCCAAGAACCCCAACCCCAACCTGTACCCCATTTCCCACCATATCAACATGGACCCCACTGGGTTAGATAAAACTCAATCCCTTTAGTGATCCCTTGCTATTCCTCAGGTAGAAATCTCTGTTGAATCTGTCTGCATTAACCACTTCTTTCTCCAGAGCAAGGACCCAATGTCCTAACCACTCTTTCTTCACTAGGAAATTATGTATTTTGCTCACATCCTCCCATTAGTAAACCTAGACAATGGCATTATCTTGCTTTGCCACTCTTGAATCTTAGGAGGATTCCACACAATAACATTTTGAGACCTGGAAGACCTTAGAGTAAATTTTTAGTCTAATCTACTCATTTTGCAGATGAGGACACTGAGATTCAGAATGATTAAAGAATTTTCCCATAGTTACACAGCCAGTGAATAGCAGGACCTGAACCTGACTCCAGGTCTTGTGCTCTGTCTACTAAATTCCATTACTGCTCATTCTTCCCTAAGAAATTCTGAGGGGCAACTAGGTGGCACAGTGGATAAAGCACCAGCCCCTGGATTCAGGAGTACCTGAGTTCAAATCCAGCCTCAGACACTTGACACTTACTAGCTGTGTGACCCTGGGCAAGTCACTTAACCCCCATTGCCTCACAAAAAAACAAAAAAGAAATTTTGACAGTGCCTATTTCCACTTCATCCCTCCAGTTCTGACACTACTCCCTTCACTGTCTCCTCATCAGAGACGTAGATGAGCTCCAGATTTCCTTGCTTATCTTTTATTAACCTTATTGAGTTAACAATAATAAAGAAACAATGAAAAAAATTAAACAACAACAAAAGGAAGAAACATCAAACAAATAAACAAAAACAGTTGCTGGGGCAGATCGTCTTGTTCTTCAGCCCCAGGGTAGTCTGACTCCTTCAGAATTCAGAGGCTCGGGGAGGTTTCTCCCTTATAGAGTCAGACACAAGAAGCTCCTTCTGGAAAACGTCATCAGAAGGAAGGATCCCCAAAGCCAACCATGTCTTGCACCATGCGGATCTCCTTGAGCAAAGCCTCATCCTTCAGTTTCAGCTGCATTAAAATGGACAGGATACACTCTGATGAAGTTGGGGAGGTTTTATTAGCACATCTCAAACCTCTCCCCCCGCCATTACTCATTAAGATTAGCTGCTGCCATAACTTCTTGCTCTCTTTTAAGTACCTCATGGGCACGCCATTCAAAGATCCCAAAGGAGCAATAAGCCACATCTGTTGGCCAATGAGAAGTGTCCAGTTTGACCCCCATAGACTCTTAGAGTGAGGAAGGGTCTTAAATTTAGCCCAACCCCTTCATTTACAGATGAGTAAACTAAGGTTCAGAGTGATTAAGTGATTCTTCCAAGTTCCCACAGCTAGTTTATGGGATGGAGCGGAGATGGAGGTGGACCCCACACTGATTCTCAATGCAGTGCTCATTACACTATCCAGGTATCAACACCCATAATCACTTAATAAGAGAGCTCTGATTATAGAACCTGTAGCTCCATGATAAAAAGCAAATGGGAGAAAATATGGTAAGAAGAGTATCTCACAATGATAATTCTCTGATAAAACATGGTAAAATGGCAGCAGTTTCTCCCTGAATTAAACTAGCCCTTCTCATGATAATAGTTTCCCTCCTGCGCCAAACCAATAGGGGAATCAAAGTCAAACCTTTAATGTGTATTTGTAGGACTGTTCTGCTTCCAGTTGCCTCCCAGCCTAAAAACAAAACACAGTAGTTGGTGATAATTATGTATAATAAACATAGCAACTTTAGTATTTTAAAAGACCCATGATTTTATATGAGTAAGGAAAATCCAGTGTATTGGGAGAGACCCTGGTATGTTTGTTGGCATCAGGGAGGAAGCTAATTAATAGGTAAGGAGAGATTGAAGATGAAATAGAGAAGGAATGATCAAAGAGGCGTCAGTGGGGAGATGGAGGAGCCAGGATAAGGGTACAAGTAGAGATTAACATCTCTTCCTCAGTGCCTGAAGGGCAAGAAAAGATCTGTTAAGCCTTAGAGGAGTACTGAGCTATGCAGTCAGAATAACCGAGTCCATACTTTTTCTCAGTCAAGTAGGAAATGAAGTCATCTGCTACAGTGGAGGAGAGCAGTGTACTAGAGGGGCTTGAGTCAAAGGTAGTTTAGAACAGTCATGGCAAGAAGCATCATGCAGAGTTCATCAGGGAAGAATAAAATGGTTAAAAAAAAGGGGGGGGTTAAGCTCTAGCAGGGAGGCCTTGATTAGGATCAGAGAACATCGATCTGCAGTGCACCTGACCAGCCTGGTGGAACAAATTCTTCAAGCAACATTCAGAAGCACAAGCTTAGAAGCAGAGAAAGATGGAAGGAGAGCAGGATATGATCAGAGGGGGAAATTTCTGAGTTTAAGATCATGAAGACATCACCAGTTAGGAATAATGGTGAGATCTAAGATATGTGATCTATCCTTGTGGGTGACTAAGGTAGAAGGAAAATGCATGTCACAAGAACTGAGCGAGTTGATTATCTGGGAGGCAAAGCTACTGTTGGAAGAGACATAAACAAATAGATTTAAATATTCAAGTACAGGTAGGTCCCAATCAGGGTGAATCATGAATCCTGTCAAGTAGTTTCATCATTTGCATTCACACTGTATATTTCCAGTGGGCTGAAACCAGTGGAACTATACCAATGTAAATAACTATAACTTCGAATAGTGCAAATTTAAATACATGTAACCACCTGGCAGGATTCATTGTTTGCAGTAATAGGGACCCTAGTGGTATGAAGGCTGTGTTTGGGGTGGAGAGAAAACTGTGAGCCAGATAATGACAACCATAAATAGGAACCTAAGCCTGGTAGATTATGGCAATATGAGACTGTACTGGGTAAGACAGAGAGAATGAAGCTCAGAGAGGTAGATCTGGAAGTGGCAACTGGGACTAAGGACTACGCCAACAGCTCCTGCTGGTACAGTTTGTTAGAAGGCACGAGAGAATGAGCAGCCCACACTAGAAAGGACAGTCTTGGATGTGGTGCCTTATGGAGAGAGCTAGGCTCTCGTGAATGCAAGAGGGAAAGAAGAGGAGAGGAAACCCCAGAGACCTAGGGTGAGGAAGAATTTGTCACAAGGATTGAGGTTAAGTGAAGGCTGGTGGCTCAGGGAGCCCAAAAGATAGAGAGTCTGGGGAACAGAAATACAAATAAAAGGGCCTTTCACTTCCAGAGAGGGCAATTCTGAATCACAGGGATCAGGGGAGCAAGAGGTAGTTTGCTAGCCATAAAACAGGGGAAGTACCAGTTGACTTCTGCCCCCACCCTCCTGGGTCCAAATGTCATTAGTTGGCTCCATGAAAATAAACACAAAGTACCAATTAGCTCTACAGTGTTACAAACATTGTTCCATGAAAGTATTAATGAGATTACAGCTATCCCTTCTACATTATGGGGCTTAGGGATGAGGTATCCCCACGACCTGGAAAATCCATGTAAAATGTCTTGGCCATCCATTTGTACCAGAGAAGAAGTCTGAATTATGGTACTGAAAGCTAAAATACGTTGATCTCATACAATACTATGCACATGTTTTATAGATTTCTCAGTTTCTAAACCTTTTCTGTGTTTTTTCCTGGCCTTTGCATGTTGTCTGTGGCTTCTGCAAAACTTCCAAAGATTTTCCATTTAAGTTCTCATGCCGACTAGAGGTACATTGAAACTGTGATGGGGAAAGTCATGATGTAGAAGAGATAACTGTACTGATAAATGGTATGAGTAAGGGACAACTTTAAGCTGAGAATGCCTGTAAGCAAATCTGGATTGTTGTGAAGATTAAAATAAGGTAATGATTTTGAAAACACTTTTAAAAATAGCTAACTGCTAATCCAATTATAGAATTAAAAAACACAGACACTGGAAAAGTATCAGCTTGCCCTTTCCCTCATTTTAATTTTTTTTTTTTTGGTGTGGCAATTATGGTTAAGTGACTTGCCCAGGGTCACACAGCTAGTAATTGTTAAGTGTCTGAGGCCACATTTGAACTCAGGTACTCCTGACTCCAGGGCCAGTGCTCCATCCACTGCACCACCTAGAGGCCCCTCCCTCATTTTTGGTTTTTTGGGGTTTTTTGTGGGGCAATGGGGGTTAAGTGACTTGCCCAGGGTCACACAGCTAGTAAGTGTCAAGTGTCTGAGGAAGGATTTGAACTCAGGTACTCCTGAATCCAGGGCCAGTGCTTAATCCACTACGCCACCTAGCCGCCGCCCCCCCCTCATTTTTTACAGATGAAAAGGGAAAAGGAGCCAGGTGACACAACCATTGAGTGGCAGAACTGGCACTAGAACTCAGCTGTACCGATGCATTCCAAGGTAATGTTATTACTGATTTTCAAAAAATTTATCCACAAAGAGAAATTTCACGTTATTAATTTATTTCCTTTTTTAGAAACCCCAAATTCCTGGAATTCTAGTGTCATGTTGCCCACTGAGGTCCCTGGTTAAGAGCCTAATGGAGTGAGGTCAGTAGGCTCTAATTCCATGTCTCCTTTGTGCTGAGGACTAGGAATTCCACCAGATTGTCTGGCAAGAAAGACGAAGAAGGGGCTGTCATTCCTTACACTGAACCAAGAGGGGTCATATTTGGTTAGCTTTTTATAAAGCATGACCCCTCAGGCCCAGCCCCTCCGTTGTCTGAACCTCTTTGCAACCTGAGCTCACAGGAACAGCTCACCCATGGGCATTTTAGAAAAAACACTCTAATTCTCAGAATGTTAAGCTAGGACTTTCTCTCTAGTGAATGTCTTTGCTGACCAGCAAAAATTAAATCTTTTAAGTAACAGCCCTGCTGTTCTTCATCCTCTGCCCTGGGAAGCGCTTTGTCTGTGGACTGCTAGAGACTCACTTTTAGACAGACCAGAGTCAGATACGCCCACACTTCGGCATTGTAGTTGTTCATGGCATTGGCTTCAGAAAGTGCATCTTCAGCCTCGGTGAGTTCCTCCAGCTTAACAAAGGAAAGGTGACATATAAGCTAAGAGTCAGCATAGCAAAAACCATCAAATTCTTATGGTCATATTAATATCCAAGACCCTTAAAGACACATAAGTGTAATTCAATAATTCCCCTCCAGATACTCGGCTTGTCAAGTTCAAATTCCAAGTTTTCTCTTAAGGATCACATAGCTAGTAAATGTCTGAGGTTGGATTTGAACTTGGGTGTTCCTGATTTCAGTTCCAGCATTCTATCTACAGGGCCATCCAGTTGCCTTAGTAGACTGCTGGATTCTCATATCTGCTTCTGCATTCAATCTGTTGTAATGTTGTTTTCAATTAAACATATGAAGAAAATCCGGTCTCACACAGATATGTAGTTGGAAAAGGGAGGAGTATTTAATAGGCAAATGACAATACCTCATGGACCACCCCCACCAGTTCCACAGACTGCGCTTTGAGAATCATTCACATGGTGAATGCTTATTACTAATGCTGGCATACCATGACTGATGTCATTGACTCCTCAAAAGGACAATGTGGAGAGAAGCAGAGCTGTAAAGGACTGTCAGTTTCATAGGAACAAGATTATAAATAGGTAAACAATTACATGACATTACAGTAGGGTTTGGCTAAATCTTATGATTGGGTTGGTTATGATATATTAATGTTACTGCAAAATGTCAATGCCTGGAGCAGTTTAAATGAGATATGCCTTTGTTGGTATAAAGATGCCACCCTTCTGTGCTCAGCAGAGGTAAACAACAGAGGATAAGCATTTTTCTTGCTGGGAGATATGCATAATAAAGGAAAGAATGCCCTAACTTCATTTGCACGGCAATCAAAGCATATCTTGGTAATGGAGGTTTAGGTTTCATAGAATTTTTTGAACAAGAATGGAGACAGTAAAGGAATAGATTTAACCATAGCCTTTTTTCCTGATAATAAACATTTTTATTTATAGTTTTGAGTTCCAAATTTTATCCCTCCTTCCTCCTGCCCCCATCCCTGAGGCATAAGCATTCAGATATGGGTTATACATGTGCAATTAACCATAACCTTTTGACTTCCTTGTTAGGTGTGCTAATTCACCCATCCCAAGGCTATGCACTAAAAGCTTCTCATCATGGAGAGGCTTTCTAACCACTACACATTAATACATAGGAAGGAGCTAAGAGCCCAGAAAGGGCTGATGGTAGCTTTGAGCTGCTGTGTGGCTGTAAAATTAGCATGTCCAGAAGAGGCATCACTGCCCAGCAGGTATGATAACATTACCAGAAGACATCAGCAACTGTTCAGTATTGGAGGTGGAAGTTTCTCTGGCCACAGTTAATTGTCACAGTGGATAGAGAACTGGGCTAGGAATCAGGAAGAGCTAAGTTCAAATCTAGCCTCAGACACTTACTACCTGTCTGATCTTGGGCAAGTCATTTCAACTCTGTCTGCCTCAGTTTCCTCGACTGTAAAATGGGGAAAATAATAGCACTGTAACGATTGGAATGACGCCACCTGCTGGATACTTACTGTAGAAGAGTTCTGCCCATGAAGCAAAGGTCTTTGAGGGCAAGACCAGGAGTCAGGAAGTGACGCGGACTAGTGGGAGGAGGAAGGAAGAGACTGGCGCTCAGTCTCGCGCTCTTTCCTTTGGACTCTGGTGGAGAGCGGAGCTAGAAATGTGCTCTCCCTTTAATAGATAGGAATCTAGGCCTTTCTCTCTCTCTTTACCAAATTCTTGTTTTCCTTAATAAACGCTTAAAGGTCTAACTCTTGCTAAAGCTTATAATTTATTGGCGACCACTCATTAGATATTTTAGACAGACTAGCTAGAATTTTAGCCCTTAACAGATGGCTGACCACGAAGAGGAAAGCTAACCCTCAGTCTTCTGATCTGCTGGTTGGGTAAGAAATTTCCCCTCCCTCTCCCTTTAACTGCTAAGTACTGGCGCACTGGCTGTGTTTTCCTTTAAATTTTTTCGAATGGACCTTTTAAACTCCCTAATTATCCTATTTTTGATTTTAGTCTGTTTAACCAGACAAATGGGAGATAAGATCATGTTAATGCTTTGTTTTTGTGGATTTTCTATTTTTCTTTTTATTTTTGTTAAAAGAGCCAGCAACTTACTCACACAAGGAAATATCTCCCCCTCTCCCAACCATGCTTTTTCAGAGAAACCTGAAGAGATTCCCGCAGCTTTTCCCAGTTCTAACAGTAATTGTTGCTTTAATTTTGCATGCCTGGAGGCAATGACCCACCCTCTAGAAGCTTTTAATCCCCTAGCACCTGGAGGCAAAGTGGGGGAAGAGGAATCCAGGCCTGAGTTCAAAATCAAGTCTGATTCAAATTGCTCTGGTCCCTCCCCTCCTCTCCAGACCCCACCTTCTACAACTCCCATGGCCAAGCCCATAGCTTCCCCTGCCTGGGAAGTCCAGAGATCTGATGCATGCTCAACTTTCTCTAACTACATTTGCAGCTTCAGGCTCAGCCCTTCCCCAGCCTGGCTGTGCTTCTGAGACAACCTTAGAAAACCCTTTAAATTCCAGATATGCTCGATTTGTTCATAATTTTGCTAACCTGCTTTTGTCTTTAATTAGTAATCTTATAAAGCATTTGTATGGTGAAAAGACTGACAGACAATATAGAGGGGTTAAAGAAGAAAAACTTAAGCTGAATAAGAATGACAATCATCACCATAGTTCAAGACTCCGCTTCTTTTGCCATGGAAGGGTACATATTTTACAGAAATGTAGAAGTAAGCAGCAAGGTATTGATATGAGTATTGGGGATTTTAGATATCGGAATCAAAAGTGTTCTGAATTCACTCAGAGTATTAATGTCAGTTCAGAGGTTACATAGGATTTCTATGCTATTATATATACATTTTGAAATTAATGGTATGGGTTTATTTTCATAGAGATTTTCAGGCTTTTGAGATTGTGTCTTATACTTAGTTTTTAAAACAAGGAGAATATTTGTAAAAGCTTTTTATAGTCATGTGATCAAGTTTCTATTTTATAATACTCTTATTGATATTAAGTTCACATTCATTTAGACTTCCTTAGTTTGAATTTCATTGTCTTTTATTGTTCCATGTGTATTTTCTTCTATTCGTTTATCTATCTAATTTTGAAAAATTGCAAGATGGTTTTGATTTCATAATACAATGTTAATTCTAGGAGTATTGTGCTCCCATATTCTGAGTTGTTTGTTTTTGTTATTTTTTTTTCCTCAACTGATTATTTGATCAAACTCTTTAAAGCATTTCCCTGGCAAATTGGTTGCCATGGCAAGTGTAAATTGATTCTAGAAGTATTATTTTTGATAAGCATATTCCCAAAAAAAAAAAAAAAAAAAAGAGGGGAACATTTGTAAAAGTTTTCTTTTTTCAAAAAAAAAATTCTTTGAGTTTCTGTTGTGCTTTAACTTGTATTTAAGTATGTTCTGATTTTTCACAAAAGTAATTGTATACTAAGTAAAAAAAAAAGGGGTATTATTTGAAATTGTTGCATAATTATATATTGTGTTCTGAGTCAAGATGTATTCACATTTTTTGCAATCATTTATTATCCTCAATTTTTAAATCCATATGAGACTTGGATTATGGGAACTTATCATTTAAGACATTAATTGCCTTTATTCTGAGTTATCAGATGCCAGTTGGCCAAGATGCCATCCAATCACAAGAGGAATACATGCAAGAGCAGACACTGAACTGTCACATGAGGGGAGACATGCATGAAGTCAAGGTATGGCCGAGGGAACGGCTTTTGACAAATGTTGAGGTTGGATTCTCTTGGTTTAATATTTTATTTTATTTTTCCCCACAATATTGTACAGATGGCTGGAAGTATTGATCCCACCCATCTCACTTCTACACCTGGCTTCCATGCTCCCTCCTATATGCCTGATGCCATGGACATCTCAGTCCCATGCATCTGATTAAGTCTGACTCAGTTTCTTCCAATATGTTCGGTGGCATGGACATATATTCCATCCACCTATTTTAAGCCTGGCATACTGTATGGGCAGAACATATTGCTCAAGTGTGGGAATGCTCATATCCCATCATTTCTCTGTTCTTTTATGGTAACACCCATAATTATCTCAGGTGTCATGATAAATACAGTGTTGAATTTGGCCTTGACACCTGTTACCAATTATATTAGATTTTTTAATTTCTCATAATGGCATGAGGATAATTAGGCAGATGATGCAAAAAGTGATGAAACAAAGATAAAAATTATTTTTAATAATTAATATCGCAGCAATTGTCTTCTCAATTACCCTCCATAAGGGGGGGACTATAATAATATTATAATTTTAAAGAATGGTTCAATTTTTGTTTTATTATATGTTTCATGTGTAACAACCAAGATTCTGAATTCCCTTAGACATGTTTTTGAGAACTTTCATTGTTTGATTTGATTATTGACAAAGCTATTTTAAAGTTGTGTTAAGCTCAATTTTGTAGGAAATTTTCCTGGCTGATTACCAGCATCCACACATCAACCCCTGAAAAGACTTCCATTCCACGACTACACCTAGAGGACATCTGAGAAAAGACTTTCAGAGACTTTAAATGAACAGTTTTGATTTGTTCTTTTTGTTGGTTTTTTTTCTCTTTCTGTTATAATATACACCATCTGTAAATGTATTCTCTGCAGAGGCCCTCCCTTTGCAAGACTAATGTCAAAGTGTCGGTTCATGAGGACAAAAAAAATCGCCCCTCTGGACAAAACTTTCCTCTCTTCCTTTTCTATATTGTTGTTCACATATTATTAGTTAGCAATAGTTATCATATTGTTTTTACTGTTCCGTCAAGGAAACATTTTGTTTCTTGAGGAACAACAGGGGGGACTGTAACGATTGGAATGACGCCACCTGCTGGATACTTACTGTAGAAGAGTTCTGCCCATGAAGCAAAGGTCTTTGAGGGCAAGACCAGGAGTCAGGAAGTGACGCGGACTAGTGGGAGGAGGAAGGAAGAGACTGGCGCTCAGTCTCGCGCTCTTTCCTTTGGACTCTGGTGGAGAGCGGAGCTAGAAATGTGCTCTCCCTTTAATAGATAGGAATCTAGGCCTTTCTCTCTCTCTTTACCAAATTCTTGTTTTCCTTAATAAACGCTTAAAGGTCTAACTCTTGCTAAAGCTTATAATTTATTGGCGACCACTCATTAGATATTTTAGACAGACTAGCTAGAATTTTAGCCCTTAACAGCACCTATTTCAAGATAATATTTGTAAAGTGTTTAACATAGTGCCTGGCACTTGATAAATGCTTGTTTCCTCCCTCCTTCACATGTTCCCTACATTTGTGCTCTCTATCCTTGATTTTTGGCCACACAGTTTCTTGGCATGTTCCCCATCATCTATGTTCCCCGGTTATACATGTTCTCTGCATATATGCCTTTCCTCGTTGGGGGTATAATCACTCATGGGAAAATGTATCCCATGTGGGAGACTGCTTTGCTAATTTATTTGCATGCCATCTGATAAATGTCTTTTATTTTGCACTGGTGTGTCCTGTGGCTGGCTGGTATTTACATATATTAATGGAGGTTCATGGGCCACACTTTAGAGTGAATACTGCCCCTCATTGCTCAAAGCTGAGTCACTTTTCTGAAGGCCTGCGTGTGTCAGTGGCGTAGGTATTTAGGGGCTACATTAAGAACATAGTCCAGGGTCCCAGAGCAGACAGGACCTTTGAGATAAGGGTTAATTTTCTTAGCCTTGTGAGCCCTTTCTAAAACCTCTCCAAGAGACATTCCAGGGGATAAACAAGATCTTGCTCCTCAGTGGCGCCTTTTTTTTTTTTTCCCATTCCCCTCTCACAGGGTTCTCTAAGAGGAAAGTAAAGGGAATCCAAGGCCAAAGCAGGGAATAAAGGCTTTCTAGCTAGGCTCCCAACTGCGCCAGAATGAAGGAGGCATCTCTAACAGCCTTCTGTAGCCATTCCTTTAGAACATGAACAAGCCACAGCTAACTCTCACTAGACTGGCAAGTTCCAAAGCAGTTCCTTAATGAAAGAATAACTCATGAAAGTATGTTGGTAGAACCATTGCATCTGAGCTTGAAAGCTGATTCTGCTCTGCTTAAGCTCTGGCTCCCTTCACTAGTCTGAAGAAGAGCTTTCCACTATGGGGAGGGTGGCTCTGAAGTTCATATGGTGTGATCATGACAACTCAAGTGCCTACCTAAGTGATTCCTGGGCAAGAAAAGTAGACTTTTAATCCTCCTGAGACCTTAATTCTCTTACCCGGTAGCAAGCGATTCCCACTCCCAGCCAGGTGAGGCATGAAGGTGATCTTTTACAAGCCAACATGTAGGTGTTCTTTGCCTTTTCATTCTGTAGAAAGAGAGTTACTAAGCTTCCATCAATGGGGAATCATGGACTTCATACAGCAAGCAGGCACCAGGTCTGTGTTGTAACTGCTCTCCAAAATAGCAGGAGGTACATGAGTTATTGGATTTCATTCACATCTTCTGTAAGTGTGCTAGCTATCACTAAGGGACCAGTGAGAAAATCAGATGGAACATACCCAAAAAAACTTTGTTCAGGCAGAAATTCCAGAGAAGCCAGAGATTTCTGTGAGAGCAATGCCATCTTTATCTACCAACAGTTTTGGGAGACACAGATAAGTAGCTGAATCATGTCTTCAGGCCAGGAGTACCCCCTCTTCCCACAAAATGCCTTCAAAGAAGAGAGGATTACCGAAAGCCTTGCTGGAGTTTACCGTTCTATCAAAAACAATGCTTTCTCAGTAGTTGTGTAAGAGGCTTTCTGGGGGCTGAGAACATGGAATACATCTGCCACAGACATGCTATTCAAGCTTCTTAGATGTGCCCATTTATAGTAAAAAGCTTCACAAATCCTCTCCAGTGGAACAGCTAGGTGGTTCAGTGGATAGAGTACCAGCCCTGGATTCAGGAGGACCTGAGTTCAAATGTGACCTCAGACACTTGACACTTACTAGCTGTGTGACCCTAGGCAAGTCACTTAATCCCAATTGCCTCACCAAACAAAAAAAGTCCTCTCCAATGCATTTCACCCCGAACATATCAACTTTTGGTCTAATCCAATAGATTTTTCCCCCCTTTTATCCCAAACAGGAGGGATGTAGCTTTAATGGAGATTCAGGCAGCAAGACCCCGAGAATCACTTCCTTAAATCAGTGTTGTCCTGAGGAGGCAGTCAGGAAGGTACCAGGCCCTGTGACAACAAATAAGAGATCTGGACAGGGCCTGGACCTGTGATCCATGCATGGCACAGAGAACTCCCAGATGGAGAAACGTCCTGGCAGTTTCTTATTCTAGAGATCTGTCTAGAGCACTGAGAGGTCCATGACTGGCCCAGAGTAGGTACTAGAAGGTACCTGAGCTGGGACTTGAACCCAGGTATTCCCCTTCAAGGCTGGCTCTCTACTGTACAAAAGGGAACAATTTTCTTGTCACAACTTTGCCTCATAACCACAAAATGTGGTTATTTCACAAGTTGAAATGCAAGGCACTATAGTTTTTGTATAGCCACTACCACAGGAAGAAACTGAGTCAGCCCTAAGTTTTCTATTGGATTCCTCACCTCTCCCTCTTCTAAATAGATGGATCCCAGTCGCAGGTAGATGAAGTGCATCTCAGCAGCATCAACTACAAAACTAACAGTTCGCTCATAGCATTCCTTGGCTTCAGCATGATTTCCATTCAGGTAGAAGAAGTGTCCCTTCAAACCCCAGACGTTAGGGTTCTAGAAAGTAATAACAGCAGTCACTGAGCAAGCCCGGGCATTCCAAGTCATAGGCAAAAATGGCAAACCATCTTACAGTGAGGGAGTCCTCTGTCCTGTCCAGCATGGGGTACGAGGACATCAGTGGGAACTTCCCTCTCACTTTCAACCCAAGCTGAAGGCCCAGAAATTAGGAAACACCAACCAGGGCTGCTCCCTTTGATGCCCATCAGTGAGCACCTATCTTTCTTTCCTTATCTTTTCTTGAACAGAATATGAAAGGATCTAGCAAAGATAAACACCATGTAATCCATCTGGCTGGCTGCCTGGAGGTATTCTTCTGCCTTGGCAAAATCCTTTTTAAGAAGGTGTGTCTGTGCCAGGACCAAGTAATATTCACAGCCAGGGCCTCCTTGGGGGTAGAGCAATTCATGTGCAAGCACCCTGTGGACATACTGAAAAGCAAGAACAAACAGAACATTAAGGACATTAGAAATATTATACAGAGTCAGCCCCATTGTTCTTCTAGCCCAGGAGTCTGTCTGCCTCTGAGGAGACCGAGAGACAGAAAACACGACCATTCTCAACTTCAAAAGGTTAGTGATGTGCCTAAAACGTCTAGTATCTTCCTGACAACACGTTACAGGTATAATCAATGACCTGGACAGAAGTTTGGTGCCATCACCTGGGAGTCACAGGACCTGAGTTCCAATTTCAACTTTGCCACTGACTCCCTGTGTGACCTTGGGCACATCACTTAACTTTTCTGGGCCTCCATTTTCTTATCTGTGAAGGGTAGTCTTTCTAGCCCTAGCCCTACAACCCTGTGAACTAGAAGTAAGCTTTTCTTGTGACTAACCTAGTGACTAATCATGGAGACAAACTCTGATCCCTGTCATGCCAGGATGACTATGGAATGTAACTACCTGTCAGAGAGATCTGTCTCAAAGATCAGATAACTATCTAAGGACACAAAGCAATTTCTACTTTGTTTCCCTATGAAGAATAGACACAATGGCAAGCCTCAAAATGGCCCAAGCTCCAGACCCATAACCTTGGACAATGAAGTGGTCATTTCTGATAACATCTACTACATTAAAGCTGGCACGGTCTTTTCACTGGGGAAGAACAGCTTTGTCTCCTTTCCCATCCATCTTCCTAAAACAAAGCAAGCTCCTCAAATTCATTTCTTTTTATTAGAGCTCACATGATACAAAGTCACCACACTAGACATGACACCAGCAATCTCATGTTGTTACTCTCCAACTTTCTAGGGAGCAGATATGCTGTGTTTGATGCTTTTTCATAGCCAGACCTGAAGAGTAATTCTATATATGAGAAATACCTTGATGCTTCTGCTCTTGGGTCTAGAACATGTTCCTAAGAATGTATTTACTTCTGGATCACGCAAGGACAAATTTAAAAAGATACCATATGAATGAAATAAGTAATTCACTAAAAGCTCTTTTGGGAGCTTAGTCTATGCTTACCTGAACAGCATTGACCTTCATCAAGAAGCGTGTGGTTTCCATGAAGATGGTGCTGGGTCTTTGGGATGCTCCATGAAAGGCCGAGGAAGCCAGAACAGATGATGAAATCTGAGTTTTTGAAGCTAAAAAAAAAACATATTAGAGGAGAAAGGAAAAGGAGAAAAGAGGCCTGAGAAGCAAAAGACGTGAAAATAGAGCAGAGTGACTATCTTTGATAGAGGGTACCAGAGAAACTGAGCCCTGGTAAACAGGATTCAATGAAATATTGATTCTCAGGGGGCTATATCCTGGCCAGTCAAAACTTCAAATCACAAAAATTGGGAGCAACTTTTAAAGAATGGATTCAAATCCACCAAAAATTGATATCTTTACAATGTAGCCACAATAGCAGCTATTAATATTTTTGCTCTAGTGATAGAAAATAAGCATGATAGATGATATAGTAGATGATATATAGGGTATAATATTGTGATACACAGATTAAAACATTTGAAAAACCCTAATCTATAGACTGAAGCAGAGGAATCAAATGCACCAGTATAGCCAAACTAATTTAAAATGTCATTGGAAATTTTTAACCAAATAAATAAAAATGCAATACAACATAGATAATGTCAATTTGTGGTTTTCTAATTCAATAGGGATCCCTATACTCTCACAGGGCCAAAGATCAAACCCTAGAAGACCAGGAAGAAAGCCAAAATAGTCTTTCTTGAGGTACTCAAGCTGGAGAAATTATAAACAATGTGTATATGTGTATGTGTATATGCATGAATATGACATGCATGCACACACACAGCATCTCAAAAGTCTTAGGGCTGCTTTAAGCTTCAATTAAGACTTTGGGACACCCTTTATCAGAGGTGTGTTGGTAAATGATTAATAACTAGCTCTGCAGAAAAAAAAAGACAACACACTTTTTTTTTTTTTTTTTTTTTAGTGAGGCAATTGGGGTTAAGTGACTTGCCCAGGGTCACACAGCTAGTAAGTGTTAAGTGTCTGAGGCCGGATTTGAACTCAGGTACTCCTGACTCCAGGGCCGGTGCTTTATCCACTGCGCCAGACAACACACTTTTAAGTTTAATCTGCATTATTAACATTTTCATAATTACTTCCTTGAGTCTCAACAAACAAGAAAACAATCAAGCCTGGTTTGTGACATTTGCCTGTTGCTGACACTTGAAGTTTAACAACTGGCTCTCCTGCTAGAGGGTGCCCAGGTGGGGAGGCACTGGGAGAGTGCAGCAGCCCCTTTCCTAAAGGACTGTGTTCTGGTCCTTGATTCCACCGGCACAGGCTCTGTTCTTTACAAGTCTGGAGAGTTGTCGTGGGCCTTGATGTGCCCAGGGGTCACACAGGATGTGTCTGAGGCAGGACTTAAACCCAGGTTGTCTTCTTGACCTCAAGGCCAGATCTCCAGCCACCATGCCATGCTGCCTCACACACCCCCACACCCCCACACACCATATGCATTCACATATAAACACACATAAACACATACATCTATATGTACATACACAAACATAATATATATGTACACATACACACACATAATTACCTATACTACAGGAAAGGGTTGCATGTAGAAAGTATTACTCTCCATTTTCACATCCAGTAAATCCTTGACAGAAAGTGTGCTGCTGGAGCACCTCCTTCATGTGCATCCTGGAAAGGCTATCGCCTACTAGTCTTTTTCTAACTCTGTGAGCTCAACAATAAACCCTGTTTTACCACAAAGCTGAATTTTCACAATGTACTCTAATATCGACATATGCCCAGTGGCTGAGAGATGATACTATTAGCTTCAATTAAGCAGGGGTTACCTGTCTCAGGATGACTGAAATTTTCATCTCTTGTCTAGCCATTCATTTCATCACGTCTCCTTCCTAACCAGGTCTTTATTGCTGCTTACCTTTCTTTGGTGTCTCCTTGGAAAGAGAAAAGGACTTGGAGTTTCTTTGGATGAGACTCAGGTCCTGGGGTGGGATCCCTGGCCCTGCCTGCAATGACGACGGTGGCTGCTCGATAGACTCAGGGCGAGCTTTGGATGGTTCTTCAAGGAGTTCGTCTAGCATGGATATGGTATCTTCCAAACCCAACAAAATAAAATTTCAGTTAAAAATTCTTCATAAATTGTGTGGTAGCAAATCACTACAGGAAATAACGAATCATTTTCTTTTTCTTTTTTTTTTTTTTTTGCGGGGCAATGGGGGTTAAGTGACTTGCCCAGGGTCACACAGCTAGTTAAGTGTCAAGTGTCTGAGGCCGGATTTGAACTCAGGTTCTCCTGAATCCAGGGCCGGTGCTTTATCCACTGCGCCACCTAGCCGCCCCCCATTTTCAAAATATAAAAAAAAATTCTACACATCGAATTTTTGTTTACAAAGAGGCCGGTTTGTTGGTAGTTCAGTTTGTTTATGTAAGTATTATATTTATATTTGGGGTGAAGTAAGTTACAAAGACAGTAAGTATCTTAATGGGATTAAGATTTCTGAGAATGTGATTTGGATTTCTGGATCATAGCTTAAAATATGGGAATAATAAGTTCCTTGTTCCAAGATGGAGTGCACTTAACAAGGGCCAGTAAGAATTTATTTGCCCAAAGTCTTGCAAATCTAATGAAAAAGTTATTAAATGAAAAAGAAAAGGAATGAGATGGAGAAAATGAGATGCATTCCAAGTTAGATACTACAGAGAGTAGCTACAATGTAGAAAAAGGGGAAGAATTTCACAGTAGACAAAACCAATAAAAGAAATCAGTAATTAAACCAATAGATTCAGATATCACCATACAAATGCACAAAAGTGTGAGTAATAAACAGAATAAACCAGATACTAATAAAGGAGGCGAATTTGACCTCACAATTCCTTTTTCCTTCTTTTGTTTCTTTTTTTTTTTTTTTGGTGGAGCAATGAGGGTTAAGTGACTTGCCCAGGGTCACATAGCTATTAAGTGTCAAGTGTCTGAGTCTGGATTTGAACTCAGGTCCTCCTGAATCCAGAGCCAGTGCTTTATCCACTGCACCACCTAGCTACCCCCATGACCTCACAATTACTAATGAGAATTGGAATGAGATCCCTGAATTGGATCTGGATTTGAAAGGGTATCTTATTCAGAAGGAAAAGAATAGATACAAAGTGGTAGAATAGCAATGTATATTAAGAAAATATATTCACTGAGAGCCAGCTTGGTGCTATGCATGTATAGAACACTTGATTTAGACTCAGGAAGACCTCTGTTCAAACATCACCTCAGACACAAGTGATGTGACTCTGGCAAATCACTTAACCTCTCTGTGATGATAAAAAACCTTTTAATTGGCTGTGGAGCTGAGGCTGAGTGTGCATATTTGAAGGACTGGACTCCTATTGGTCAGGCCCCCAGTACATGTTAAATAACCTGGAAACTCTTTTTTGTGATAGCTAAGAATTGGAAACCAAAGGGATGCCCATCAGTTGGGCAATGGCTAAACAAGCTGTGGTATATGATTGTAATGGAATATTATTGTGCTGTAAGAAATGAGAAGCAGGATGATTTCAGAAAAACCTGGACTTACATGAACTGATGTATAGTGAAGTGAACAGAACCAGGGAAACACTGTACATAGTAACAACAATATTATACGATGAAGAACTGAGAATGAATTAGCTAGTCATCAATACAGTGAACTAAGGCAATCCCAAAGGACTAATGATGAAGCATACTATCCACATCCAGAGAAACAACTAATGTTGATTGAATACAGACTGAAGCATGCTATTTTTCACTTTCTTTCTTTTTTTCCCTGATGAGTCTTCTTATATGGAAATGTTTTATATTATTGCACATGTATAATCTCTCATTGCTTACTGCCTCAGGGAGGGGAGAGGGCAGCAAAGGAAGGAGGGATAGAATTTAGAACTCAAAACTTTTTTAATGTTTATTAAAAAAAATAAGGGGGGGGCAGCTAGGTGGCGCAGAGGATAGAGCACTAGCTCTGGAGTCAGGAGGACCTGAGTTCAAATCAGGCCTCAGACACTTGACACTTACTAGCTATGTGATCCTGGTCAAGTCACTTAACCCCAATTGCCTCACTTAAAAAAAAAATAAGGGGGCTTGGACTCAATGAGCCCTAAGGTTCCCTCCAACTCTAAATCTATGCTCTTGTGTGAAAAACATCAGCCGGAAAAAGGAAATATGAGAATGCTTCCTGTCTCAGAAATGACACTATCATTGAGGCATACATTACAGACCAGTAGGGCATAAAAAGAAAATCAATGAGCTTAGGAAATGGATCACAAGTTTGGCACAAAGAGATGGTGTAATGGTTATCAGGATGTGCCGGAGAGCTCTCTTTCTGCCAAAAGCAGAGCAGTTAACAATAAATCCTTGATTTCCCTTAATGGTAACACTCCTCCAAAGATGAAGAAAAGATAAAATTCAATTAAAGATATGATTCTACCTAACAAGAAAGAAAGAGTCACAGGGTTGAATGAAATGATGGGAACTTTGGGTGAAGTAACTCTGATGTCTTAGATTTTGTGACAGAGAAAGTGGAGAAAGATGGGAATAGTCTGACAATGCTACTTAGATTTTGAGAGAACAGATTTTATTTTTAAAAATTCAAATGTATTTCCAGGTCCAAATTCTTTCCCTGCTCCCTCTTCCCCACCCCACCCCCATTAAGAAGGCTAAAAAAACAAAGCCTGTTAGAAATATGTATAGTCATATAAAACGAATTCTCAAATTGGTAATGTTGGAAGGAAGGAAAGAAAGGAAAAGGAGAGAGGGAGCAAGAAAAGAAGGAAGGAAAATAGGAAAGAAAAGAAGGAATGGAAGAACAAATGAAGGAAGGAAAGAAGAAAAAGGAAGGAAGAAAAAGAAAGAAAGAGAAAAAGAAGGAAAGAGAATTAAAATATACTTCAATCTGCACTCTGAGTCCATCAGCTCTTTTTCTGGAGGTGGATAGATGTTTCATTATTAATCCTTAATATCTAGTCTAGAGTTCCAGCCTGGTCTGGTTCCTCCTCAAGTTCTCTACCACCAGCCTGCTTCAACCATGAACTCCATTATTAATCCTTTTGAATTATGGTAGGTCATTGTGTTGATCAGAGTTACTAAGTCTTAAAAAAGTTGATTTATCTTTTCAATATTGCAATTAGTATATAAATTGTTTTCCTGATTCTGCTCACTTAATTTTGCATCAGTTCATACAAGTCTTTCCAGGTTTTTCTGAAACCATCTCCATCATTTCTTACAGCAATTCATTTACCATAACTTGTTCAGTTATTTCCCAATTGATGGATATGCCCTCAGTTTCTAATGCTTTGCCACTATACAAAGAACTGCCATTGATACTTCTGTACATATGCATCATTTCCTGTTTCTTTGATTTCTTTGGGGTACAGACCTAGTAGTAACATGAGTTGGTCAAAGGATGTGCACAGTTAAAGACAGCCTTTTGGGAATGGTTCCAAACTGCTTTCCAGAATAGTTGGACTAGTTCATGGTTCCGCCAGTAGTGCATTAGTGTATCTGTTTTCCCACATCCCCTCTGACATTTGTCATTTTCCTTTTTGTCAACTTAGCCAATCTGATGGGTATGAGGTGGTACCTCAGAGTTGTTTTCTCTAATTATTTGTGACTTAGAGCATTTTGTTTTCATACAACTACTGATAGTTTGGATTTTTCCCTCTGGAAATTGCCTATTCATATCCATTGACCATTTATCAATAGAGGAATGGTTTTTACTCTTATAAATTTGACTCAGTTCTCTATATATCTTAGAAACAAGACCTTTATCAGAGGACTACCTCTCCCAGTTTCTTGCTTTTTTTCTAATTTTATCTGCATTGGTTTTGTTGTGCAAACCCTTTTTAAATTCAATGTCATCAAAATTATCCATTTTGTCTCCTGTGAACTCTCTGTCTCTTCTTTGGTCATGAACTCTTCCCCTTGGTATACGGTGTGGGATATTAGTCTCTACTTAGTTTCTGATAGACCATTTCCCAGTTTTCTCAGTAGTTTTTGTTGAATAGTGAGTTCTTGCTCCAAAAGCTGGATTCTTTGGGTTTACAAACACAAGGTTACTGTGCTCATTTACTTCTCCATATCGTATACCTAATCTGTTCCACTGATCAACCTCTCTATATCTTACCCAGTACCAAATTATCTTAATGATTACAGCTTTGAAATATAGTTTGAGATGTGGTGCTGCTAGGCCCTCTTCCTTCCTCTCCCCTTTTTTCATTGATTCTCATATACTTGACCTTTTGTTCATCCAAATGAATTTTATTTTTCCAGCTCCATAAAGCACTTCTTTGGTTGTTTGATTAGTATGACACTGACTAAATAAAATAATTTGGGCAATATTTTCATTTTTATTACTTTGGCTTTACCTTTCCATGAGTAATTAATATTTTTCCAGTTATTTAGATTTGTCTTTATTTGTGTGAAGAATGTTTTGTAATTGTGTTCACATAGTTCCTGTATTGTCTTGGCAGCTAGACTCCCAAGTATTTTACACTAAGCATAGTTATTTTAAATGGCATTTCTCTATCTATTCCTGCTGACTTGTTTGTAATATACAGAAATGCAGATAATTTGTGAGGGTTTGTTTTATATCCTGCAACTTTGTTGAAGCTGTTAATTGGGGTTTTTTTGTTGTTGTTTTTTAGTGAGGCAATTGGGGTTAAGTGACTTGCCCAGGGTCACACAGCTAGTTAAGTGTTAAGTGTCTGAGGCTGGATTTGAACTCAAGTACTCCTGACTCCAGGGCCGGTGCTCTATCCACTGCGCCACCTAGCTGCCCCTGAAGCTGTTAATTGTTTTGACTAGTTTTTTTAGGTGAATCTCTAGGATTTTCTAAGTAAAATATATCATTGGTATAAAATGATAGATTTGTTTCTCCTCTGCCTATTATTATTCCTTCAATTTCTTCTTATTGCCTTATTGCTATAGCTGACATTTCTTTTTTTTGTAAATCATAAAAGTATTTTATTATTTTCTAGTTACATGTAGAGATGGTTTTAAACGTTTTGGGTTTTTTTTTTTGTTTGTTTGTTTGTTTTAGTGAGGCAGTTGGGGTTAAGTGACTTGCCTAGGGTCACACAGCTAGTAAGTGTTAAGTGTCTGAGGCCAGATTTGAACTCAGGTACTCCTGAATCCAGGGCCGGTGCTCTATCCACTGTTCCACCTAGCTGCCCCTCAACGTTTGTTTTTATAAGATTTCTAGTTCCATATTTTTCTCCCTCCCTTCCCTCGCTCCCCAAGACAAAAAGCAATCTGATATAGATTATATATGTACAATCACATTAAACATATTTTTGCATTAGTCAGGCTGTGTAAGAAGAATCAGAACAAAAGGGAAAAACCTCAAAAAAGAAAAACAAAGTAGAAACAGTATGGTTCAATCTGCATCTAGATTCCACAGTGGGTTTTTTTTCTGGATTTGGAGAGTATTTTCCATCATGAGTCCTCTGGAATTATCTTGGACCATTGTATTGCTGAGAAGAGTCAAGTCTATCACAGCTGATCAACACACAATGTTGTTGATACTGTGCACAATGTTCTCCTGGTTCTGCTCATCTCACTCAGCATCAGTT
Organism: Dromiciops gliroides; assembly: GCF_019393635.1. Classification (NCBI taxonomy): domain Eukaryota; kingdom Metazoa; phylum Chordata; class Mammalia; order Microbiotheria; family Microbiotheriidae; genus Dromiciops; species Dromiciops gliroides. Next base: position 53,371,221 of record NC_057862.1, read on the forward strand.
CATGTAAGTCCTTCCAGGTTTCTCTGAAATCTGCCTGCTCATTGTTTCTTACAGCACAATAGTATTCCATTACATTCATATACCACAACTTGTTCAGCTATTCCCCAATTGATGGGCATCCCCTCAATTTCTTAATTCCTTGCCACCACAAAAAGAGCAGCTATTAATATTTTTGTATATGTGGGTCCTTTTTCCTTTTTTATGATCTGTTTGGGATAAAGACGCAATAATGGTATTGTTGGGTCAAAGGGTATGCAAAGTTTATAGCCCTTTGGGCATACTTCCAAATTGTTCTCCAGAATATTTGGATCAGTTGACAGCTCCACCAACAATTCATTAGTGTTCCAATTTTTTTCCACAGCTTCTCCATAGCTGACATTTTGAATACCAATCTAAATAATTTGGTTTTCTTCTTTTTTAAAATCAAATTATCTAATAACATATTTATTTTATTGTTTTTAAAAGTTCTTGATTTTAGTTATTAATTCAATGGGTCTTTTAAACTTTCACTTTTGTTCATTATATTTCTTTGATTTTCAGAATTCCTATTTTTAGTGTTTAATGGGGGGGAGGTTAATTTGATGTTTTTCTAGTTTGGTTTTTTTTAGTTGCGTGCCCAATTTGTTCATCTGTTCTTTCTCTCTTTTATTGATGAAAAGAGTTTAGGGATATAAATTTTCTCTTAAGTATTGTTTTCGCTGCATCCCACAAATTTTGGTATGTTGTCTCATTGTCTTTATCTTCAATGAAATTATTTATGGGTTCTATAATTTGATAAAATGAGATATTTGTAAAATTTTAGCATAGTGATAGGCATATAGTAAATACTATATAAATGCCAGCTATTACTATTATTATTTCTTTGATTTATCCTTCTTTAGAATTAAATTATTTGGTATCTAGTTAATTTTTTTTCAGTATTTTTTGTTTGTTTCTTTCTTTGTGGGGCACCAAGGGTTAAGTGACTTGCCCAAGGTCACACAGCTAGGAAGTGTCAATTGTGTGAGGCCGGTTTGAACTTAGGTCCTCCTGAATCCAGGGCCAGTGCTTTATCCACTATACCACCTAGCTGCCCCTCTGTCCTTCATTCTCGAAGATGACTATGACAGATGTCATGACTTGTAATAAATTGGATTTAAGTGAGGAAGAGCTGTGCAAAGTCACCAGCTGCACTATCCCCTTCTGAGCCATCTGAGTCCAGTGGCAAGATATACATCAGGATGACTGTAGATGGCAGCAGATGTTTAAGGCTGTCAGGGTTAAGTGGCTTGTCCAGGGTCACACAGCTTATAGTGTCAAATATCTGAGGCATGACTCCAGAGCCAGTGTTCTATTCACTGTGCCACCTACCTGCCCCTTATTCACAGTGGAAAAATAGGTATACTCCTTTCTATTTCCTTTTGATATTCCCAAGAAGTCTGTCATATCTAACTTTTATGAAATTCTATTCAGGTCCAAGAACAGACTTTAAAAGATTCAGAGGTGGTATCTAATGGACTAAAATTCAAAAGGATAAATCATCCCAGGGGACATAGAAATCTTTCGAGAGTGATTAAGGCAGGAAGTGTTATTATAGCCCTGAGAAGAGTAAGGATTTAGAATGTTAATTTTTTTGTTTTGGTTTTTGGAGGGGCAATGAGGGTTAAGTGACTTGCCCAGGGTCACATAGCTAGTAAGTGTCAAGTATCTGAGGCTGGATTTGAACTCAGGTACTCCTGAATCCAAGGCCAGTGCTTTATCCACTGTACCACCTAGCTGTTAATTTTAATGAGTGTGACAAAGATCAATTAAACTTTGCTTAACAGCAATAAAAGTACTATATGGAAAGTACTGTGAATGACCAAGTACAATCCTATCCAAACTCAACATTATTGGTTATAGTCCCCATTTTTCTTACTTCCTCATTAAATTTTGTTAGCTTCTAACCAGAATTTTTATATTTTTTAATTTATCTTTGGTGTTCTCTCTTCCTATCTTTCAGTGCCTCCTCTGCCGTCTCTTAGTGTTCCTACCCCTCTCTGAAGTACCTATGTCCCTTTCTCACATGGTCTTGTTCTAAAAAAAACTTAATCCTAATAATGTGTTTCTCTACATCAATAGTATCTACATTTTGGGGGGGCGGGCAATGAGGGTTAAGTGACTTGCCCAGGGTCACACAGCTAGTAAGTGTCAAGTGTCTGAGGCTGGATTTGAACTCAGGTCCTCCTGAATCCAGGGCCGGTGCTCTGTGCCACCTAGCTGCCCCGAGTATCTACATTTTAAAAGGGCACTTGAAGACACATAAAAGACAAATAAAAACCTCAGTAATCCTCATTAATGAATCTGAAGGTGGGAATTTCAGACACAATGGTTGACAAGTTGGACAGATTTGGTCAAGGGTCCATCATAATATCCCTGAAATCACATCTCTACTCTGCCTATTACCTGTAGCATTTTACCATGAACTTACCTGGTGGTATATCTCCTTTGGTTGGTGAAGAAGATCTCACAACTCCTAAAGTTGTTAAACTGGATTCTCGCTTCCCTCGAACGTCAGCAGTCTCAGCAGCAATCTTTTCCTTGGCTAATCTAGCATTAAGCTGTTTGGCAGCTTCGTGAAATGCCATTTCCATTCGGATGTCATTATTCTGAATTTCATAGAACAAGCCTGAAAGGATATCAGGTTGAATGACTTTGGAATGTCTAATTTTAACATTCTAACAAGTTGCAATAACATTAAGTCACATTCTTGACAAAGTTTAAAATAAAAGAGTAAAATCGATAAAGAGGGGAGAAAAGGCAATCTTCCAAGGAAAGAAAACACAAAAGACAGACACAGATTGCAGAACTGCCATACCAAGTAAAGTCCATGCCACAACGTTGGTTGGTTCCAAGCAAGTGGCATCTTCAAAAAAAATCTCTGCTTGTTCGTAGTGCTCCATCATGATAGCCAGAAGACCACACAGCAGCAGACTGAAGATAAAAATCATTAGCATCAGCCCCATGATCACAATGTCTGCTTCACAATGAGCCACAAAAAGCCCACATCTCTACTTCAGCTTCTGCACACTCCTTTCCTTTCTCCCTTCAGTACCTGTCTATGTTTGTCTGATTCAGCGAAAGAGCTTTACGGAAACATTCTTGTGCTTTGAGAATATCGTCGGTCAGGAGGCAGAAGGAGCCATAATCCAGCCAGTGTTCCACGTTCTGGTTGTCACGAACCAGTCTCTACAAACAAGAGACATTAGGAGCATTAATGCGTCTACTGTTACTTGTGAAATACCCTGCCATATGTTTTTATGCCAACCTCAAACCCAGTAAAAGAACATGAAATAATACTAGGCATACAGCAGGCAGATCATAGTCCCAGATTAAATCTAGGTGGGTACACTTAACCACAGAAGCTAGTGAATATATTTTAGCATTGTGATAAAATAATGGAATTTGGCCAATATTACGGCGAGCTGCCCAATTAAAATTTGGCCCTTACAGCATTTATTGACTAACTCTCATTGGTCTTCTTACAATCATGAGATGATGAACAAAAATTGATCAACAGATCTCCATATTTGTCTCAAATATCCAAATGCCTCAAGAATCTGAAATTTCATCCATATGGGTAATCATTTAATTTTATGCAGATTACAGTCCCTCTACAATTTAGATTTTCTTTGGGTGTACAGCTTCCATTCATTGTCTCATTCCTTACCACTAATTTATTGCATTATAGCTTATAATTATACTATATAAAATCTCTGATTTTCTACATTTACCTGTATCTTTTTAAGACCCAGGAAGATATAAATGTTCTTTCCTCTTTCCTTTAAATTCTTTACATATCTCTATTGCAACTAGTTGACTTAATGCTCCATTCAACCCTATAATTTCTTAATTTTCTATTAAATTGAACATATTCTGATAGTGAGGAGTTACAATAGCTAATTGTTATTAATTTTTGGCTGTTTCCTTTTATAATTCTGTAAGGTTTTATGTACACATGATACTGCAGAATTATTGTGTGCATATTTTAAAATGGCATACTTTCATTCTGTATAGAACCTTTTAGCATCACATGTCCTTGTTGATATCATTTAATGCTTTCTGGTTTGAACTGTATTTTATTTTATATTAAAGTCATTCCAGCTCCTCATGATTTAGTTGGTTGTATGGTAAATTTTTCTACCCTTTCATTTTGAGTCTATTTAAATCCTTCTGGATTAACTGTATTTCCCATCAACAAAATTTTCCTAAATTGTGTATTTTAATTCATTCTGTGATTCTTTATCATTTTATTGGCTTGACTGATAATCCTCAGCTAGGAAAATTCTCTTCTCTACTTGAATAATGTCCTTATAAATTATTTCAATTCGCCATTATCATTAAAAGGATATTTAGAAAGGGTTAGTTTGCTGTGACTCATCCTTCTCTCTTAGAGAACTGTGAAGTTTATCAACCTGGCTACCTCCGGCCTATAAAGAAAGACCTTTCTTGATTCCCTCCTAGTTGCTAATGGCCTTGACCTTTGTACCACCCCTAGCAGTTTGTGTTGCAGTTTTTCAAAGCATTTGTCATTTTATATTATGTAATATAGTTTTCCATGTTTGTCTCTTATGCCCCTTTGTTCAGTTGTTTTCAGTCAGGTCTAAGTCTTCGAACCCCATCTGGTATTTTCTTGACAAATACTTGAATGGTTTGCCATTTCTTTTTCCAGCTCATTTACATATGAGGAAACTGAGACAAACAGGGTTCAGTGATTTGCCCAGGGCCACACAGCTAGTCCTAGAAAGTAATGTCCATGAGAGAAGAAACTATTGTCTTATATAGACTTTGTGTCTTCCCTAGCCAGTATCATATAATTGACATTTAATTGATTTGAGTTAAAAGAATAAATAACCAAGTACAACTACCAATTTGTACCAAATTTTTGTACAACTTCAAAGGATACCACTTCCTTAAATACTGAGTATGGTACATATATCAGAGGAACATTTCTTTAAAAAAATTATGCAGTGTCAAGAAATAACAAGGCTAGAAGTCATAGTAACCATTTTGTAACATGCTAAGAGAGTTGGACAGTTTCAAAACAAGGATGACAGGAGCAAAGCACATTTGCTGGAAACACTGAACCAAAGCAGACATTCTATAGGGAGTCAGAGACCTTGATTCTTGAGACCTAAGGAAAGGGTCTCTGAAGCCCAACATGATGATCTGTCTCCATGAAGGGTTACATTATCTAGAAGGCTGAGGGTCCCGCATATTTGGGTATCCACGTCTAGCATTTATTAGAGAACCAAAAATGACACGCAGTCTGCTTTCTAGGTCAGTTTAGAATAGGTTGATGACCAAATATCAGCCCAATGTAGCATATCTCATAATGACTCCGGAGAAGGAGAACCCTCTTACCTCCTCATAGTACACCGTGGCCAGAGGATAGTCTTCATTGACTTGGGCTTCATACGCGAAGAGTCGGAGCTGTTCCGACGTTGTAGAAGTGGTCACGGCAGCAGTCTGCGTCTCATCTGGCATGCTCTATTCAGAGACAAAGATGCAAGACCGGCAAAATGGAATAAGTTTGCTATACAGAGGCTTTAAAGGGATAAGTGTTGCTGGAAGTCAAAGAAAAGGCATGAAACAAAGAATGTAAATTCTAAGACAATTCCAAAGCTTCTTGTCAGTTTTTTTTAGACAAATTAATACTGTATGATTGAATCAAGAAGGAACAGTTCAGAGGTTTATTTATCATGTTTGAAATTTGCACAAAGATGGCAGGTGAACCAATGGGGATACTTGCCCAGGTTCCTCATCTATTAGAAGAAGCACAGGAAAACAAGACAAGATTGTGGATGTTGAATACCACTGAAGGTTGGAAAGAGGTTTACAAACCACCCAAAGGGTAACTATACCTTAGAAACTTGGGTGGAAAAAGGTTTTCAGAAATAAGTGATGATCTATTGTTTTGAAAGTCATGATCGGGGCAGCTAGGTGGTGCAGTGGATAGAGCACCAGCCCTGGAGTCAGGAGGACCTGAGTTCAAATCTGGCCTCAGACACTTAACACTTACTAGCTGTGTGACCCTGGGCAAGTCACTTAACCCCAAATGCCTCACCAAAAAAAAAAGAAAGTCATGATCAAAGAAAGAACTATCTTTTCATTTTATAAGTAATGTGAAGAAACAGGGCCTCTGACAGAACAAAGATCAGCTCTTGAAACATCACTCAGTTTTCCTTGTTTTTTTGGATATAAAATGGAGGTGATAGCTATGCCCCACCTGACAAGTCAGCAGCCCTGTATCTAGAATAGGCCTCACCCATATATGAAAAGATCTGAAGAGCTATAGCAGAAATTATGTAGAGCATGGTTAGGTGGACATTTGGGGAATGGGGTTCAAGGGCTAGAGGAAGGAATGGTAATCATAGAAGTCTTTCTCTGTGGCTGAGCCTGCCTTTGACTTCACTCAACCACTCCATCAGTGATAAACAAGTAGCAAGGATTGATTAGAGGCCTGTACGGCCTTGTCAGTGAACAGGATTGTAGGTCATGGACAAAGACAAGGTAGCAAATGAAGAAATGCAGCTGGGGAAGGAATTGTTGCCCTGGCTCCCAGATAGAAGGTGCTTCCAGGGCTCTGAGTAGCAGTGGCTTGTAGGACAGTCAAAGGCTGAGCAAATAAAATGGACCCAGGATGTTCTTAAATTCATAGGTACTGTTTGTAGACGGGTTCGAGGCTGCCAGAGTTTAGGAGCCATGTGACACATATGGTCCTTGTCCTAGTTTATTTGACTTTGTTCCTCTGCCTAGGACCATAGCTTTGGAGCTAAAAGGAATCTTAGTGGTTATAAGTAACTTGTGCAAGACCTATGGTGGTGAGTAAAGCACTATATACAGTCAATCCGTACTTGGATAGTCAGCTTCATTATGTATTACTCATATGACTTGGGCCTATTAAACAAAATCTGAAAGGAAAAAGGGAACCGTTTCTTGATGGATGGGGATGGGGGAGGGGGGTGAGAACCATGAGAGACTCATGGATAAATTCACACTGATCATATCCCTCCACTAAGGAGATGAATACTGCCATCCAGAAAAGGGTGGGGCTGAGTATTTCCTTCAAGCAACCTGTGGTGTTGGGTGGAATGTATAGTCAGCCAGAGTGTGTGTGGAGCAGCCATTACCTGGGCCTCCCTCCCTGAAGATGCAGCTAACTGCCCAACCGGCCAGGTGGTTACCTTTCTATATCTTACAAATTCTGGCACCACCAATTTGCCTTTAAATTCAATGCAGTTAATTAAAACAACTCTGAGGTACCACCTGACACCTATCAGATTGGCTAGTATGACAAAAAAGGAAAATAACAAATGTTGGAGAAGGTGTGGAAAAATTTGAACACTAATGCATTGTTGGTGGAGCTGTGAACTGATCCAACCATTCTGGAGAGCAATCTAGAATTATGCCCAAAGGGCTATAAAGCTGTGCATACCCTTTGATCCAGCAATACCACTTTTGGGTCTTTTCCCCAAAGAGATCATAAAAAAGGGAAAAGGATCCACATGTACAAAAATAATTAAAGCTGCTCTTTTTGTGGTGGCAAGGAATTGGAAATTGAGGGGTTGCCCATCAATTGGGGAATGGCTGAACAAATTGTGGTATGTGAATATAATGGAATTCTATTGTGCTGTAAGAAACGATGAGCAGGAGGAGTTCAGAGAAACCTGGAAGGACTTGCATGAACTGATGATGAGTGAGATGAGCAGAACCAGAAGAACATTATACACAGTATCATCAACATTATGTGTGATAGACTAGATTCTTCTCACCAATACAATGGTACAAGAAAGTTCTAAGGGACTCAGGATGGAAAAGGCTCTCCAAATCCAGAAAAAAAAAAAGAACTGTGTAATATGGATACTGATTGAACCATACTATTTCTTTTGTTTTTGGCACTGTTGTTTTTCTTTTTTGAGGCTTTTCCTTATTGCTCTGATTCTTCTCTTATAACATGACTAATGCAGAAATATGTTTAATGTTATTGTATATATATAACCTATATCAGCATGCCTGCTGTCTAGAGGAGGGGGTAGGGAGTGGGGGGAGAAAAATTTGAAATTTGAAATCCTGTATAAACAAATGTTGAAAACTATCTCTACATGTAACTGGAAAATAATAAAATACTTTTATTTTTAAAAAAAGAATAAAGGACAAACAACAACAACAAATTCAATGCAGTTGTTCCTTTTTCTCTTTAAACACCTGGGACAGAGGGTAAATTTTTCAAAAATGACTTCACCAATGACCAACAGAAAGAGGAAAAGAGAAAATAATCTAGCAAAGTAGAGAATGGTAAATATTCAGAACATGACAGTTGTGTAATTTAAGATTCTAAATGTGGATTCTAATCTGTTCCCCCAGTTTTGGGGGAAACTGACTAAAATCACTGATAAAACGAGTTTAGGTTTTTAAGGGTTTATTGGAAAATAGAAAGAAAAAGATTGAGAACAGAATTCCAACAGCCTGGCATTCCTATCTTTCCTCAAATTTCCTGTGAAGTCCTCTGCCGCCACCACCATCAAGTCAGTAACCCAAAAAGCCCCATAGCTCTCTGTGCAGGCTCCCTTTCCTCCTTCCTGTCTCCTCCCAGAGAATAGGAGGCTCCTCAAGTTGATTGGCTGGTAGCCTTGATAGACAGCACCCATGAGCAAACGTCATTTCCTGACGCCAAGGAAAAGCCACAATGCCTCTGAGGCATTTTTCTTATGGCGGAGCTTTCCCACAGCAAGTCTCCAGTAGGTGGTATCATTCCAATCATTATACAGTCTTAGCATAAGATACCCTTCAGTCTGGCTATGAGTGGCAGGCCAACTCTGCTCCGACCTAATTGGTCTCTTGGCTAGGTACTGTCATCCTGACAGAAGAATCCTAAGGCTCTAACCCAAGTCTTTGCTCCTTCTCCCCTTCCAATCCAGCACCCCAACAGTTGCTGCCACCCTCTTCCCAGCCAGGTCAGTGCTTCCAAGTGCCATTAGTCCACCAACATTTTTTTTTTCGGTGAGGCAATTGGGGTTAAGTGACTTGCCCAGGGTCACACAGCTAGTAAGTGTTAAGTGTCTGAGGCCGGATTTTAACTTAGGTCCTTCTGAATCCAGGGCCAGTGCTCTATCAACTGTGCCACCTAGCTGCCCCAGTCCACCAACATTTTTTTTTTTTTTTAGTGAGGCAATTGGGGTTAAGTGACTTGCCCAGGGTCACACAGCTAGTAAGTGTTAAGTGTCTGAGGCCGGATTTGAACTCAGGTACTCCTGACTCCAGGGCCAGTGCTCTATCCACTGCGCCATCTAGCTGCCCCTCCCAGTCCACCAACATTAAGGGAAAGCTCTTTTCTCAATAAAAAGATCACAGTGATCTTATCAAGTATAATTTTTTGACGAGTTTGGGAAGTAAAAGACTAAAGAGGAGCTATGAGAGTACTGGGGTGAGGCAATGCACTAACAAAAGGTTCTTCAGGAGTTTAGAGATGAATGCTAGCAGAGAAGAGAGATTGTCACCATACGGCAGAAGCATTATCACTGCCAAGTTTCTTGAGGAACAGCATACACTGAAAACAATAATGAGAAGCAGTGTTGGGAGAGAGAGCAGAACATTTTCAGGTGGAAAAGAATAGGATCTTAAGGAGCACAGGTGTCTAACACTTTGGCCTGCCAGCCACATGTGGCCCACAACATGCATCAATGTGGTCAGAACCAGATTTAAATGTGATTGGGAAATTTATTTTTTTAATTTTTATTTATTTATTTATTTTTAGTGAGGCAATTGGGGTTAAGTGAGTTGCCCAGGGTCACCCAGCTAGTAAGTGTTAAGTGTTTGAGGTCAGATTCGAACTCAGGTACTCCTGAATCCAGGGCCGGTGCTCTATCCACTGCGCCACCTAGCTGCCCCGTTTGGGAAATATTTAACAAAATATATAAATAAAAATACAATGTAGTTTCCAAAGTCAATATGCATCCTGCACATTCCATCTGACTGTGACACCATTGCTGTAGAGGAAGGTACTGCTGATGCCATTGCCCTCTGTGGGTGTAAGTTAGGGAAAACTTGGTTAAGTACCTGGTTCAAGGTGACATGCATCTGATCCACCAAGAATATGTATAGCTCACTGATAAAAGCCTGCAGCTCCTCCTGGTTTTCAAATGCAGTTGTCTTCAGGTACTTCTCTCTCACAATCTTCACCACAGCATGCTGCAGGAACACACAATGTCCATCTGACAACACTTTCCTGCACACCAGGTATAAGCCTGGTCTCCATTTTCTGTCCAGACCTTGCACCACCTTCTTGCTGACTCTTTAGAGGCTAAATGATTTTTCCCTTGCACCTTCAAGAACCCAGAGTTACCCCATGTCAGGATGAGGCATAGGAATAGGACTTTAATTGAGTGGGAGCCCTTCCATAGACTTTTTGTGGGAAGAATAGTGGAGCCACAAAATTGCTGCATCAGTTCAGGATATTTTCTGCCACCACAAAACTGTCCTTCTCCATTTTACCTTTTGTCCTGCTTGGCTGAATATGCCAAGTCTAATACTTATGCCCAGTCAGCTCTACCATGTGATTTCCTACCTTGTCTTTCTGCTCTGTTAACCAACTGATCATAAGGTGTGTCTTTCCCAGTCTCTTCCTCTTTCCAAGACTGGAAAGCCAACTGCATCTGATCTAAAGAGCTTAACCAAAACTTTTTAAAATTGCTCTTTACAACACTGCAGATTTGTTCAATGCAATCAGATTCCCAAAAGAGCACTTATTTCTGTGGAGAAATGAGTACAGACTACAGAGAAATGAAGAGTAGTCTTTCTTGTAGGAAGCTACACTGTAGGGATAAATTGAGAAAGAAGTATCCATGATGCTTACCTGGTGCCAGAGATACTGTTATTTCTTTTTATCAGGCTTGGCATGAAGAGGAACAAGGCCCCAGGGTTTATACATTCAATTATACTAAAGATTAGGGAAAATTAGTATTTCCTCTGTAACTAAATTAGATTAGAAACTCCCTAAAGATAGGAATCATTTCTTCTACTTTCTCTATTCCCCAAAAAACTTATTACAATGTTCTAAAAGCAAACAAAAAACAACAAAAAAAACCCAACTTATTAAATCCTTAATGAGTAGAACTAAATCAGCCTAGAAAGCCCCAGGGAAAGCCTATATTAAACAATGTGGATATTTTGTTTTGGTCAGGACAGACCGGGAAATCAGGATTATATCTGAATGGCCTGAATACCTTTCCCCTCAACTTTAAAATTCTAGAAATATGGTGACATATATGTCTATTTAGATTGGGCCAAGGTGATCTAATAGGAAGAGTTCTTCTCTGGAAGGTGGGACAGTGAGTTCTAGCCCCAGCTCTGACACTTGCTAGCTTGTCATTTCCTCTCCTCTGCTGAACTGTTCTCTCAAATGGGGATCACGACACTCATCTTACCAACCTCTCTGGGTTGATGTATAAAAGCACTTGGAAAAGTTAAAGGGGGCTATATAAACCTAGGCAGCTATCCTTATAATCATGCCCGTGATGGTGGCTGAGACCAGTGAGGAAGAAAAACCTCCGTTTTCTGATGTTCATCTCTCAATTTCCATGAGATTTTCAGCAACAACTCCCTCAGATTTGGGGAGCTATCCTTAGTTTACAAGTTGTTAAAATGGGGTAAAATTTACACGGGAAAAGGGAAGCAGCTACTTAGCGTGGGACAGGGCAAATAGGCAATGAAATCCGTAAAAAATGTAAGGACTCTTGCTGACCAATCCCAACAATGAGCTTCCTGTCTTATAGATGGGACCAGTGGATGCTCTGTCCAGCGAGCAAAAGTGATGCATTAATTTTTAGCTATCCATAATAGAATAGTACTCGATTCTAGGATTTTGTACATGCACCCAGTTCTCCCGGGAGCAAGAAGCTCTTTGGAGAGAGACAGTAAAGAGGGTGGTATGTCAATGAGAGCAGGGAAAAGACTGTTCTAGGAGGCACGCAGTAAACACTCAATACACTTTTTTTTTTGAATGAATGTTTTACCTTAAGTTGTTCTTTGAAAGCAAAATATTTTCCAGAGCAATTAAGTTCATAATTGAGCTGGCACTTGTGGTCCTCCAAGGTTTGGTTATCCAGATCTTTTCCTGTAGTCAGCTCTTTACCAAACATCCTGTGGTACTCTTCTAAGATGGCTGTGGCAATGTTCTGGATTTGAGCATGGTAGTCATCTACTGCCTAGTAAAATGAGAAATCAGTCATAGAATCATAACACCTCAGAGATAGAAGAAGGGACCACAGAAGTCTAATCCAACTCAAATATGCCTTTATAAACTACCTCATCAAGCAGTTAATCAACCTCCACTTAAAAAATAGCTCTAGGGGCAGCTATGTGGCGCAGTGGATAGAGCACCAGCCCTGGAATCAGGAGTACCTGAGTTCAAATCTGGCCTCAGACACTTAACACTTACTAGCTGTGTGACCCTGGGCAAGTCACTTAACCCAAATTGCCTCACTTAAAAAAAAATAGCTCTAAAATCAGCCCATTCGACTTTTTGGACAGTTTCCATTTTTTGGAAATTTTTTCCTTGTATTGAGATATTTTAATAAATTCCATCTAGTCAATCAATATCTTTACAAAAATGTAGCAAATTAATCACAATACTCCAAGCAAAACCATCCCCTCTGTCATTTTGGACAATGTGCACTGATATGGCCAAAGAGGAATCAATCTTTCTTTCTTTGTTTCTTTCTCTTTCCTCTTGGTGTGATCACATCTGTTTTGGTATCTCCACCAAACACTTTCTTGCTGACTTAAATCCTCAGGTGATTTTCATACAAACTATAGTAGAGCTATATCTCTCTTTTCCTGTACATAGGGAAATTGAGTTTCAAAGCTGAACTATATTGCTTTACATTTACTCCTATTAAATTTCATCTTGGAAGACCCTTGACAGCAGATCTCCCTGGTGAAGGCCCACTTTTTAAGATATATATGGACTTGAGTCAAATATACAAGAATAAGGCCCATTCCCCAATGGTCAAAGGATGTGAATAGGAAAGTTTTAGGAGAAGAAATCCAAGCTAGGATGAGCCATATTAAAAAATGATCTAAATCCCAAATAATTAGAGAAATACAAATTAAAACAATTCTGCAGAACCACCTCACATCCATTATACAGGCAAAATTGACAAAAAAGAGACAATGACAAATGTTGGAGAGGCTGTAGGAGAATAGGTACATTAATGCACTATTGGTGAAGCTATGAACTAGTCCAAATATTCTGGAAAGCAACATGGAACCATGCCCAAAAGGCTGTCCTTAAGTGTACACATTCTATGACCCAGCAATAATATTCATAGGTCTATATAACCCAAAGAAACATGAAAAGGACTCCTATGTACAAAAGTATCTATAGTAGCTCTTTTTATAGTGGCAAAGAATTAGAAACTATGGGGATGTCTATCATTTGGGAATGGCCGAACAAGTTATAGTATATGATTGTGATGGAATATTTTTGTGCTGTAAGAAATTATACTGGAGTTGGTTTCAGAAAAACCTGGAAGGAATTACATGAACTGATGCAAAGTGAATTGGACAGAAACAGAATAACAGAAATATAGAAAAAAAAATACTCAACTTAGTAACCCTGATCAGCACAATGATCAACCACAATCCCAAAGGATTCATGATGAAACATGCTTTCTATGTCCAGATAGAGAGCTGATGGACTCAGAGTATAGACTGAAGCATATTTTCTTCTTTCTTCTGCATTTTCTCTCTTCCTCCCTCCTTCCCTCCCTCCCTTCCTTCGTTAATGTGAGAATTCATTTTGTATGAACATACATATTTGTGATGGGGTTCAGCTGTTTTGGAAAGTAATTTGGGCTAAGCTCCCCAATATATTAAATTCTACACATCTTTCGACCCAGCAATATGAGTACTAGGTCTATACCCCAAAGAGATCAAAGGAAGAGGAAAAGGCCTTATATCTATCAAAAATATTTATAGCAGCTTTTTATGAGACAGTAAAGAACTATAAATTAAGGGGGTGCCCATTAATTAGGAATGGCTGAACAATTCATGTTATATGAATGTGGTAGCATACTATTATGCTGTAAGAAATTATGAAGAGGATGGTTTCATTCAATTTATTTGTTATCTCTCCTAGCAACAATACATATAATTGACAAAAATGTTGCACAGAACAGGGTCAAGAATAGAGCACCATGGCTCACTACTAAAGACCTCATTTCACTTAAACATTACTTCAATAATCACCACTCTTTGGGTTCAGTAGTTCAACCACTTACAGATATACCCAAATCATACTAACATGCAATTTGTATCTCCTACTTGTTCACAACGATAAGATAAAAGATTTTATCACACTATATCTAGAGCATTCCTTGATTTATCAAGCTAGTAACCCTGTCAAAAAAAAAGTAAATGAGGTTAGTCTGGCAAAACCTATTTTTGATCAAACCACAATGACTTTTAGTGATCATGGCTTCCCTTGCTAGTACTCACAAACTTCCCTTTTAATAACATAATCATTATGGAATTCAGCCTGGAGACTTCGGTGAGCTCAAGAATCCTGGCTCTGAAGTAAAAATTTGGACTGAGTTTTAATTAGGTGGTATAAAAAATATTAACTATAGGTGGTACAGTGGATAAAGCACTGAGGGGCAGCTAGGTGGCGCAGTGGATATAGTACTGGCCCTGGATTCAGAAGGGCCTGAGTTCAAATCTAATCTCAGACACTTGACACTTACTAGCTGTGTGACCCTGGGCAAGTCACTTAACCCCAATTGCCTCAACCAAAAAAAAATATTAACTATAGCTGCTAATCTGTAAATTTATAACTGTAAACTAGCTGAAAAATAATTATAGCTAGCTGAAAAATTGTAACTTTCTATAGCTATAAGAAAAATTTTATCTGGCTCATAAATCCTTTCACTGTAGCCATTCAATGAAAAATATTTTAACTGGTGGGCCTAATCTGTGAACTCTTGGCTGGCTATCTAACTGGTTTTAATTTAGCATGGGCCGCTTATAAATTCCCACAACTGCTTCTCCCAAATTGATAAGAAAAAGATTAGAAAGTCTCTTACAATTTATGAACAATGGGTTTATTTATGAGAATAAACTTAAAAATAAGAATAAAGCAAGAAATATGGCCTGACTGTGTTTTTTTTGTTTGTTTGTTTTTGTTTTTTTAGGCAATGGGGGTTAAGTGACTTGCCCACAGTCACACAGCTAGTAAGTGTCAAGTGTCTGAGGCCAGATTTGAACTCAGGTACTCCTGAATCCAGGGCCGGTGCTTTAACCACTGCGCCATCTAGCTGCCCCCCTGACTGTGTTTTAAACTTTCTTTCCTGCCATTGCCGCTGTTTGCGCTCCAAACCCCCAGCCTCATCTCTTGGCTGTGGGTGTGGCTGCCCGTCTACCATTTGTGTTTACAACCTGTGTCTCCTTTCTCTGTCTAGCCTTTTCACTGTCAGCCACTCCCCTCTTAGCCAAAAGCCACCCTGTGTCTCCTTTTTCTCTAGTTGTCCTCCCTGAGTCTTCTCCTATGTCCTGTAGTGTCCCCCTCGTGTCTCTGCCTCCCAGGCTATATATCCCTTCTCTCCCCTCAAACCTTGGGCTGACCATGCCCCTGCACACCAAGCTAATTGTTTGGCTCCCCTAGCACAGGTGTCCAAGGCCAGCAAGGGCACTAAGCCTTCGTGCCTGGAGCCGGGTGGAGGAAGCTGGCTGCCCCAGGGCCACTGAGGTTTGAGGGAGCTGTGCATACCTTGCCCAGGGCTTCAGGGGGCCATGCTCCCTGCAGTGCAAGGACCCGCTGCTTAGCCAGGCTCCAAGGCCCCTGCAGCTGAAACATAGGGGGAGGGGAGGCTAATTTTAGCCCCTCACAATGGCTTCAAAGAAACATATAACACTCCAAATGCAAGTTAATTTTCTTCCCAATCTGATGACCACAGTAACTCTGAGAATGATACAGTTTGAATGGCAGAGTAATTCCATGTGAATACCTGACCATTCAAATAACTGTAGAGGGAACAATTTGGAACTATGTTCAGTGGGCTATAGAACTGTGCATACCCTTTGATCCAGCAATACCACTGCTAGGTTTATATCCCAAAGACATCCCAAAAAAGAGAAAAAGACCTATTTGTACAAAAATATTTATAGCACCTCTTTGTGGTAGCTAAGAATTGGAAAGCAAAGGAATGCCCATCATTTGGGGAATGGCTAAACAAGCTGTGGTATATGATGGTGATGGAATATTATTGGGCTATAAGAAATGACAAGCAGGATGATTTCAGAAAGGCCTGGAAAGACTTATACAAACTGATGTATAGTGAAGTGAGCAGAACCAGGAGAACATTGTGCACAGTGACAGCAATACTACTTGATGAAGAACTATGAATGACTTAATTATTCTCAGCAATACAGTGATTCAAGACAATGCCAAAGGACTAATGATGAAGCATACTATTCACCTCCAGAGAAAGAACTGATATTGATTGAACACAGACTGAAGCATGCTATTTTTCACTTTCTTTCTTTTCTTTTCTTTTATTCAAGTCTTCTTATACAAAATGACTAATATGGTAATGTCTTACGTAACTGCACATGTATAATCTGTATCTTATTGCTTAGCACCTCAGGGAGGGGAAAGGGGAGGAAAGGAGGGAGGGATAGAATTTGGAACTCAAAACTTTAAATAAAAATATTTATTAGGAAACAAATAACTCCAAAGGATCTGGGATTTTGCTATTGGTAACAACTCTGGGATTGGACAACAGGGGACAGCATAAGGGGTATAGGATTCTATTGATGTCATCACAATACCTTGTAATAATATATTACAACACAATATCAACCCATTTTCCATGGTAGCTAATAGTGAATTAAAAAAATAATAATCAAATCTTTCACTCCATTTTTGTTATATATGCAAAGTAAACTAAACATTTTGTTTAACCTAAAGGTTGATGTGGTCCTTACCTTCCCCCAACCCCAAAAGACCTACAAGTCAAGGTGTCCCAAAAGCTGAAGTGCTATTCTTTGGCATTGATATGAGTCTGGGGTAACTCTCCTTGAGAAGCCAAACTAAATGACAGACACACCTAAGAAGTAAGGGAGATAAGCCAGTGTGACTGCTGCCTGATGGGCACCAGGGGACAGAGATAACTCCAGAAGTCTGGACCACCACCTCTCATTCAAGCTTTCCCCACCCCAAAAGGGAACTTCCATAGTCAGGTGGTCACCCCATCCATCCCCCCACCATCTGTGCTCTATAAAAGCTTTTACCTTTCTTCTGTTGGATGAGCAACATGTATGTCTCTAAGATATCTCCTCCCTTCAAGGGAAGTCTTTGACTTCCCTGTTGGTCATTTTCTTTAAGCATCCAAATAAAAGACTGTTTGATTCTAATTGGATTGTGTGCAAGAGAGTGTAATTCTTTTGTTTTGTTTTTTTGGTTTTTTTTTTTAGTGAGGCAATTGGGGTTAAGTGACTTGCCCAGGGTCACACAGCTAGTAAGTGTTAAGTATCTAAGGCCGGATTTGAACTCAGGTACTCCTGACTCCAGGGCCAGTGCTCTACCCACTGTGCCACCTAGCTGCCCCTGAGTGTAATTCTTTAAAGAGAAATACCTAAGGACCTCTCTCTCTCTCTCTCTCTCTCTCTCTCTCTCTCTCTCTCTCTCTCTCACACACACACACACACACACACACACACACACACACACACACACCACCTATTTCCCCTGTGACACATTCATAGCTTATAATGGCACCAAGACTTTTGGTACGCCTGGTCTCTTCTACAACAAAACACACATACACACTCCCCATCCACTTAAACACATTTTCTTGAAGGCTTTTATGACCTGGGTGGCCCTGGGGAAGTCTTGCTACCACACAGAAACACCTAGGGAAATTTCACTTGATGAGGCAATACCAGTTGGGATTCCTACAGTGTAAAATGCCCAGTACACCCAATGATCACCAGTTTTCTCCCATCGATCCCACATATTTAATCCACAAAAAACAGTGGCACAATTTTATGATACAAAAGGTCCAGGTCGGGGCAGCTAGGTGGCACAGTGGATAGAGCACCGGCCCTGGAGTCAGGAGTACCTGAGTTCAAATCCGGCCTCAGACACTTAACACTTACTAGCTGTGTGACCCTGGGCAAGTCACTTAACCCCAATTGCCTCACTAAAAAACAAAAAAAAAAACAACAACAAAAAAACCAAAAGGTAGGGGCAGCTAGGTAGCACAGTGGATAGAGTACCGGCCCTGGAGTCAGGAGTACCTGAGTTCAAATCCGGCCTCAGACACTTAACACTTACTAGCTGTGTGACCTTGGGCAAGTCACTTAACCCCAATTGCCTCACTAAAAAAAAAAAAACAAAAACCAAAAGGTCCAGGTCACTGGGTCACTTATAATTTTGTAAGTCATTTAGCTTTGTTGACTGCCCTGGCTACAAATAATGTTAAAGAAGCCCTGCATTTGAAAGTACAAAAAACAAATTCTCTTTTACAGACACAGACTATACCCTTAGACTGAATATCACTGGTCTCAAAGGGGACCAAAGATAAGAAGGCAATTTTCTCTCAACCGCCAATTCCTACTTCTGGACAAACAATTCAAAAGCACCTGCTCTAATGAGCAGGTCAGGAGCATTACATTAATTTATACTGAAAGTTGTGGGATGAGGGACCCCAACCCCCAAGGAATCTCTAAACTTTCCCAAGAGAAAAACAGCTCTGCCTCCCACTTTAGGAACGCTGCTGTGTGGCTGAGCACAAAGACCCTGGTCTGCGAGGAACAAAGATGACATATCGATATGGATGAGTGCTGATTTCCCATTATTCAAACTCTAGGAATTCCCTTCCAGCTGTTTTGCCCCTCCCGTCTGCTTCGCATACAGCTTTTGTTTGCAAATAGTTTTTTGGGTTTTGTTTGTAAACATACAAAAAGAGCAGCTCTTCTCTTAGTGGGAAAGTGTCCACAGTGATTCTGTCTCCCGGCCATATATTCCTCTCTCCTAATAAATCTCTTTATTTTACAAGATCCATGATGAGCCTCCAATTTTCTGGGTGACCTAGGCCCCTGATCCCGGTAGCAAGTCCCCGTCAACAATTAACAGCTTAACACTAGAGGTCTCATTTCATTTCTGGTACTTGCCTTCTGAGCTCCTCCTGTTCGGCGGACTAGGGCAGGTCGTGGAGGAATCATTTCCTTGACTCTGATAGGAGAGAAAAAGAGAGTCATAATCTGGCTAAAATTAAATCCTGGAGGCTTGTCAAACTGAATTCCTAGAGTGGTCCTATTTTTCCTGCCCAGTAGGAAAGATGGTTTCTACTCTTATTTGGGCACTAACAAGTATGAGCCACATGGATTGTCTTTAAATAAGGTATTGTTGTAAGCCAGGCAAGGAAAGCAATATTAATGAACTTGTCTGATATTCTCCCAGATCTGTTACCTGACTTTTTCTTTTACATTTTTAGTTTCAAGTGAAAGCAAAATTGTTCTCTCCAAAATGGTTCTTTGGAAGAAGAAGAAGAACAATAATGACAACAATGATAGCTAGCATGAATATACTTGAAGGTTTGCAGAGCACTTTACAAAGATTGCCTCATTTTCATCCTCACAACAATCCCAGGAAGTAGGCATGTTATTATCCTAATTTTACAGATGAAGAGACTGAAGCTGCTTAGTTGATTGACTTGCCCAAGGTCACACAATTAGGAAGTATCTGAGGAAAGATTTGACCTCAGTTGTTTCTGACTCCAGGTCTAGCACATTATCCACTGGGCCATCTAGCTCCTTTTAAAGTTGCTATCTGTGTGAATAAGTTACTCCTGAACATTCAGGAGGATAAACAGCAAGAGAATCTTTTTCCCATCATATATAGAACATGGTATTGCTAATGCTCACTTTATCACAAAGGAAGAAAATGCACCATGTACTGCACTACAGTGCACTAATGTACTAAATTCGGATGATAAATGCAAACCACATTCAAATCTTCAAGGTCCTCTTAAAAGCCCCTAGTGATGAGTCAGTAGATACTCTGCTGGTGTTCATCTCTGTTCTTAATTCATTTCAATCCAACAAATGCTAATGGAACATCTACTACGGTCAAGGTAATGGATAGTACATGGTGTGGGATAAGTGGATACAAAACTGAGTCATGTTCTAAGGGGGATATAGCATGTATAAAAGGTAGTGTGTGCTGGGAGCAAAGGAGAAACCCAGGTGTGGTGCTCTGGAAAAACTCAGCAAGGATGAGAAGGCTCTGCGGAGGAGGCAGCATCAAAAGACAGATTCTGGAAAGCAGAGCTGAGGACGGGATGGAGGACATTCCAGAAAGAGATGCCAGCCTGGACTCATCCACAGAGGGAGAGAGAAAGCCCGTCCAGTTCAGGAAACAGCTAGCAATGCAGTCTGGTTGGAATGGTGAGGATGTGAAGAGGAGAGAGGGAAGACCAGAGCCAGAACATGCTGTAGTGGGGTGCAGGACCCCAAGAAACCCCAAGGAATCCTTAGACTTTCCCAAGGGGAAAACAGATCTGCCTCCCACTTCAGGAACTTGGTGTGGCCGAGTACAAAGACTCTGGTACATGGCAAGGAACAAAGATGATATACAGATATGGATGGGTGCAGATCGCTCATTATTCAAACTCCAGACAGTCTCTCCCAGTTGTTTACCTTTGTTTTGTAATCTCCTCCCCAGTTATTTTGACAGCTTTCTTTGTTTATAAACATATAAAGCAATGAACTCTTTTCTTACTGAGAGTGCCAATCTACATAGTGACTCTGTCTCCCGGCCATATCTTCCTCTTTCCTGATAAACTTTTTTTATTTTCAGTGAGCCTCTAATTCTTTGGGTGAGCCAGCCCTCTTGAGCCAGTTTGGAAGTTCTTTCCACTACAATGCCAGACTAAGAAATTTTATAATTTATCCTACAGACAACAGGGAGCCAGAGCAGACTGAAGTCAGACTTATGCCCTAATATTATTTTGGCAGCTGCATAAGGACAACTGGAGCAAGGAGAGTGGAAGAAACAAGTTAGGTTGTTTTTACGCAATAGTCTAGGCAGAGATAATGAGGACCATGAGACCCCTCAGTGTGTGTGAGAGTAAGGCAGTGGACAAACACAATCTACTGAGAACTGACTGAACTCCATCTAGTTTCGTTTCCAGGCCAATGAATTGCCTGGGACTAACCCAATATTATAGTCTAGCTCCTGGTTATTTTATAAAACCCCCAGAACTTTTCTCTTCTTGAGCTTCCCAAGGTTTCTTCCTGATCTTTAGCTTGCTATACAAATGAACCTATCTGGAGAAGATGTGAGAAACTACTCTTCCCAAAGGCAATCTCTCTTTGTTCTAGTATCTCACATAAACCCAGTACCCAGTTTCCATTTTTGAGTACCCTGGCACTTGCTGTGTGGTATCAAGAGTTGCAACTCCTCTGCACCAATTTAAGACCTTATTTGTGTTATAGTGATTGTTTCATTAATTTTCCAGGTTGAGACAGTGTAAGTGGAGAGAAGAGGACAGATTAAAAAGATGATGGAGAGGTAGAATCAACCTGACTTGGTGATTGTCTGGCTATGAGGGTGTAGTAGAATAAAGCATCAAAGATGACTCTTAGGTTTCTAGGCTGGATCACTGGGAGATGGTAAGAAACTGGGAGGAGAACATGAGGCCTATGAGGTGCCAGAGAGATACAGAAGTAGACATGTCTATCAAACAGTTGGAGGGGAGGAGGATTCAAGTTCAAGGGACACACCTGGGTTGAAGATCTAGATTTTGGATTCATCCATGAAGAGGATAGAATTAAACATGTGAGAATGGATGAGATCATCAAGGGGGGAATATAGAGAGCAGGGATTCTTAAAAATTTCTGGTCATGGACCTCTTTGGCAATATGATGAAGTCTATGAACGCTTGCTCAGAATAAAGCTTTGAATTCATAAAATAAACTACATATGATGATAAAGGAAGCCAATTATATTAAAATAAAGTTATCAAACCACTAAAAGACAGACACCCCCACTCCCCAGGTTAATAACCCTTAACATAAAGACAAAAGAGTGACTGGGAGGGAGCCCTGAAGCATATTGTGAGTGTGGAGTCAGATTGGTTGGTGGAGAATTAGAAGAAAGGTGTAGAATGCTGCAGAAAGCTCAAGGAAGATAAGGGAGGGAAAGGTCATCAGTTTTGTCAATTGAGAACTGACCTCAGAGAAAGCAATTACAATAGAGTGGTGGGGTCAGAAGTCAGATTGCTAGGGATTGGAGAGTGAATGGGTGGTAGGAAGGAAATGAAGGTAAAGAAGTGGTGATGGCCAGAGGAAATATGTGCCGTTTGTTATGGGAGTTCATTAGTGAACAGGCAGCTAGTGGCACATGGATAGAACTCTGGACCTGAAGTCAGAAAGACTCATCTTCCTGAGTTCAAAACCAGCTTCAGAGACTTACTAGCTGTGTGACCCTGGGCAGTTCATTTAATCCTGTTTACCTCACACACCTCATCTGTAAAATGAGGTGGAGAAAGAAATGGCAAACCATCTCATTGTCTTTGCCAAGAAAACCCCAAATGGAATCATGAAAAGTTGAACACAACTGGAAAATGACTACGCATCAAATTATCAGTAGATGGGGGGAAAAAAGGGATGATAGTTTGAGGAGATAATAGCAAACAAGTACATAAAGCTTTATGGTTTACAAAATGATTTACATATTTTATCTCATTTGATCCTTAACAACTTGTAATGTAGGTAATGTTACTGCCCCCATTTTATCGATGAAACAGAGGCTGATTGACGTTAAGGGACTTGCCCAGGATCACAGAGCCAGCAACTGTCTGAGGCAGGAGTAAAACTCTGGTCTCCCTGACTCCAGGGATGGTGTTCTTTCTTTCTTTCTTTTTGTTTTTGTTTTGTTTTGTTTTTGTGGGGCAATGGGGGTTGTGACTTACCTAGGGTCACACAGCTAGTGTCTGAGTGTCAAGTGTCTGAGGCTGGATTTGAACTCAGGTACTCCTGAATCCAGGGTGAGTGCTTTATCCACTGTGCCACCTAGCTGCCCCGATAGTGTTCTTTCTATCCACTAAGTTAAGGTAAGGATATTTTAAGGATAGCATGAGAAGGTTCTTAGGAAATGAGGAAGAAATCAACAAAGATAAAGATACTGAAGAAAAAAGAAAAGAGAAACTGATGAGGCCAATTCTTCAAGGAAACAGGCCTGGACAGAATCAAGAGCAGGAGTGAAGAGGGAAGGGTTATCTCACCCTTGGAAATTCTAAGGTGTGGGAGAGAGGAGTCAGGGAGTTCAGGATGAGTGACTCAAACTTCTGAGAAAAGTTGAGAGCAGGGGCTAAGCTACTGAGCACACACACACAGTCCTCAGTCTGGGACAGTGAAAACGATATGAGGGTCAGGGAATCTCTAGATTAGGTGCCACCCATGAGCAAGCTCTGAAAAAGGTGCCTTCCCCAGAGCAAGTACAGCTAAGCATCCTCCAATTAAAATGGAGATAACAAGACCTCTAAATAAGGCCTCCGTAAGACTGCTGTAAGGATCAAATGAAAAAATGCAAGCCTCACAGCTCTAAATGAATGCAAGGTATTGTTATTATCCTATAATAACACTGTGTCTATTCAAATATCTAAACCCTAAATGTCAATGAAATTTTCAAACATAAATAGTTATGACAAAAGACATCTCTCAAGGCCAAATAAATTAAGTTGGAAAAATATGTCCATACACAATTTACCATTTTGTTATCCACTCTAAGTAATAAAGAAAATATAAAAGAAGCAATATGTTTCTTACTCACAAGACACAAAAGGGACAAATGGGTTATTTGCAAGGGAAATTTAAGGTTATCTTTATCATCCTCGGTCTTCTGGAACAACTGCAGGTTTTTAGAAAGCACTAAGAACACAAATCTTGTAACAGTTTAAAATAATAATAAAGGTCTAGGGAAAATTAAAATAGATGAATAAAAAGTTAGAGAAAGTTAGAATTTTCAGAGTTCAGATTATGACCTGCACAATTAGCTTTATACTTCTCAAATTATAGCCACAGACTTTGTCTGGGAGGCAAATAGATTTAGAAGGGCTAGTGATTGATCCTTACTTGGAAAATCCTAATTCATCTTAACATAATCAGTGAATCTATATTTACACTATGAATACTGTTGCTTATTGTGCTGTCCACTAAGCTGTTTCTAGATAATAAAAACTTCAATTATTATCCATATATTAATTATTATCTATGCCTATCTATATATGTATATTCATTGATAGCATTAAGATATGAATTAGGATTTTCCATTTAACCATCTTACCACCCTGGTGTGGGCCCTCATCACCTCATGCCTGACTATTGCAATAACCTGCTAGTTGGTCTGCCTTTCACAAGTCTCCTTCCATTCCACTTCCGCCTCCACTCAGCTATGCTGTTCAATCAATCTTCCTAAGGCTCAGATCTGATCAAGCCAACCCCTCCCCATCTCAGTAAATTCCAGTGATTCCATATCGCTTCCAGGATCAAATAAAAAATCTTCTGCTTGGCATTCAAAGCCTTATGCTCCCCTCTCCCCACTTTTCCAGTTTTCTTACCCTTGTCCCTGTTACCCCTCCCCCCATGGACTGTGGGATCCAATGACACTGGCCTCTTTGGGGTTCCGCACATGAAATATCCCATCTCCCAAGTGGGCAATAATCACTGGATGTCTGCCATCCCTGGAATGCCCCCTCCTCTCCACCTCTGGCTTCCTTCACATCCCCATTAACATCCCAATCTCCCTTAATTCTAGTGTTGATTATCTCCAATTTGTCCTGAATGTAATCTGTCTGTATGTGGCTGTTTGCTTGTTGTCTTCTCCATTAGACTGCAAGCTTCCTGAGTGTAGGGACTTTGCATCTTCAGAGCTTAGCGCAGTCCCCAGTACACAGTATGTGCTTAATACATGTTTACTGATTGATATACCTACATGGAGATCACCTGATAAATTAAGCATTTTTTTATTACATAGGAAAGAGACGGAAGCACAGTCAAGAGGAGAATTTGACATTCGCAGCCCCCATTTCACTGCTTAGCATGTAAGATTCAGAGGCCCTGGTGTCAAACTACTTTCTTGTACATGATGCTATTTTCACAACACAGATACGGCCAATCATTTTACATACCGGGATGCAAGCTCTTCTGGCAGTCGTTTTGGTACTAAGGCTTTCTCCAGTTCAATCTCCAAAAGGAGGTATGTTCCTGCTTCCAAGTATTGCTGTGAAGACATTTTTTCTTTTCTCTAAATCATTCTATTAAAATACTTTTTTTGACAGTAGTGGAGGGCTTAAGTACAAGTTTCAGTATTTCTTAGGTTAACAAGTATAATAGGCACCTGCTGTGTGCTCGGGATGGGATAGAGCTGGAGAGAAACAAAAGAGGGAGGTAGAATGAATGATCCTCAGCCTCTCTGTCATAGAATTATAGGTGTGGATCTCAAAGGGGCCCCAAAGATCAGCTTGGTCAGTCCCCCGTACTCACAGAAAAATGAAGCTTAGAGAGGGCCCATTTGCCTCATGTCACATGGGTAAAGCCACTGGCTCTGTCCCCACCAGGGGCCATGACTCCAGACCTAGGGCTCCCTCCACTTACCACCATACCTCTTTTCTTCCTGTCTGAATCCTGCCCGAGCTATAAAGTCCAAATTAAGACCTTCTGTCTTCATCAAACTCCCAAAACACTCTAGCCCAAAGGGAGCTATTTTTTTCTCTGAAATCACAACACTTATTATCACTGCCATTCATCTGGCAATCAATATCATTTGCCTGGGAATAGCATTTATTATTCCTCATCTCTTTTATTAGCCTGTGAAATTGCTGAGGGCAAAAACCATGTCATGCATTTTTCTGTATCTCCCACAGCCCTCTGAATACAGTAGACATCCTACACATAGGTTCTAATTTGATTTCATTTTTAAACTTTCTGTTTTGTTGAGGAGACACGAGACATACGTGAAACATTTTTCTAAGAAAAATAGTTTCTTCCATATTATATTAACTATTTAAAAAAACTTGATTATATTATGCAAAGTACAAAATATATTTCAGTTGAAAATAAAACTAAAATGTAAGAAATTAGTAGAAAGCCATTTCTAAAGAAAATTCTGTTAAGGCTTCATGATTCCTTCTCAGAAATTGATTGCTACACAAGAATGGCTTACATTTAAAGGTTGCGCCTTGAGGCCTGGCTTTGAAAAAATTTCCCACCTAGCACCCTGCCCTCAAAATGTCCTCTTTCCTTTTGTGGGCCCCTCTGGACTCTTGGGGCTGTGTGGGTAGCCATTTCTTTATAGGTTTTTTTATGCAAACTGCAGAAGGCAAGGCCACATGTGAGCACTTCCAAGGCACAGGACACATGTCCTTGTCACATTACCTGTCCTTCTGGATTCTGGTACAAAGGAGTTTCACTTTCCAGGGGGTTGTCTGAGCTCTGGGATTTTATACTAGATGACTGTAAAAAAAAAAGAAAGAAAGTGCACAAAACTCAACAGACACAGTTCCACGTGTTCCCGGATTAGCAAAGAGGACAATACAGAGAGTTCTATAAACTATGACTTCCTCCTTGCTCTTCTTGCTGTTGTGGTGGTCGTTTTGTCTTGGCTCTAGCTAGACCTGTGATTTCATAAGTGTGGAGGAATCCCAGTGGGGAAAATTCCCTCCACGGATGCACATATAGATCAGCAGCAACCAGTCTGTAATTTACGCTGTTAGAGTCACTGGAGCCTTCGAGATCTGATGGCACCCCCCATTGTCTGCACAGCTAGACTGCATCTGTGTCAGAGGCCAGAGTGGAACCCAGGCCCTCCTGACTCCAAGGCCAGCCTCCTCTCCACGACCTCACAGGGGATCCTCTCAGGTCAAGAGTGCATATTAAATACTTGCAACTCTGCACATAAGGAATAAATTAAGAAGACACCCTAGCCTCAAATACCACCTTCAGACACGTGGCCTTCCATGTAGCAAATATTCTAAGCTTCACACCTTCCTTACAGTGTCTTTCTCTTTGGGCGGTTTTTCCTCCTTCACGGTCTTGGTGAGAATCGGTTTAGCCAGTGGGGAATTGACCCCTGGAAGGTTTCCCATTTTGTTCTGGTGTCCAACATCTCGGAAAAGACTGAACAGGCACTTTGTCTGAAAAAGAGAATCATCACATCAGAGGGAAAATGAAACAAACCAAAGGCAATACTTCTGACAGGGTTAAAGCCTCTAGTTAATTACAATATCAGGGAATCAAAAAGCTAGATATGACCTTGCTTCTTAAACACTTTCCCTATTTCCATAAGCATCTCAGTTAGTCTTGAGCAATAGCTACCTTACTCTTTTAATGTGTTTTAAAATGGTTTGGAGTTTTTTTATATAGTAATCATATCCTTATATTTCCTTCTCCTATAACCCTCCATTGTAACATAAAGAAAAAACAGCTGAGCAAAACCAATACAGATTATATATCTGGCTTTGTCTGCCACAGTTCAACACTTACAGACATTTACATTTATTCAGAGATGGGTTGCCTTTTGCCTTGTTTTTATTTACATTATCAGATTGATTGTCCATGTCTTCCTGCTTCACAGAACCACAGGATACGAGATTAAAGTTGGAAAGAACTTCAGAGGCCCCTCATTTTTCAGATGAGGAACCTGCTTCCCGGGAATATTAAGCATGTGTCCAAGGTCCAAGTACAGCAGAGCAACAGAGATTTGGACTTAGTTCTTCAGACTCCAGATGCAGCTATCTCGGGTCTCCAGAAAACGTACTACAGGTTCAAGGCACCCTTTGGGTTAGTATCCACTGGAAACCATAACTCAGGCTGCATTTACTTTTACCAACCAGCCCAAGGTCACATGAGATAAAAGGAATTTAATCAAACAGGATAGCAAAGAAAGTGATAAGGGAAGATCTCCCCAAGCACAGACAGAGAGGGTACTCTCCACCACAGGTCACAAACAAAGGAAGTTAGGGTTAAACAACAACAGCAAAAAGTCAAGATGGGAAAACTGAGGCACATTCCTACCTTTATTATGCCTTCTGATATCACTGAAGGCTGGTCCTCTTTTGTCTCTTCCTTCTAGCCATCTCTCTAAATACACATCTATATATGTATATATCATAAACACATATACATACACACACATATATATACATATACATGCATACATACATATATATATACACACACACTTCTATAGCATCTTCTATATGCCAGGCACTGGGCAAGGTACTGGGGAGCCCAAACACAAAAAGGCCACAGCCCCTGCCCTGCCCTCAAGAAGCTTCCCTTCTATTAAAGCATCACAACATGCACATGCTTAGGGAGGCTTCACAGAGGTTGTAGCCCCTAGCCTGAGCCTTAAAGAAGGAGGTGGTCTGGGGGGCAGCTAGGTGGCGCAGTGGATAAAGCACCGGCCCTGGATTCAGGAGTACCTGAGTTCAAATCCGGCCTCAGACACTTAACACTTACTAGCTGTATGACCTTGGGCAAGTCACTTAACCCCAATTACTTCACTTTAAAAAAAAAAAAAAAAGAAGGAGGAGGTCCTAGAAGGGTCCTTAGGAATAATTTAGTCTGATCCCTTTCATTTTACAGGCCTAGAGAGTGGAAGGGATTCACTCAGGGTCACATAAATTGTAAATAGCTGAATCAGGATCTGAACTCAGGTCCCCTGATTCAAAACCCAATGTGATGTTCCTGGGCTATGTAATACAATTGCATCCTTGTGCTAGAATCAGGAGGGAACATCTTAGTGTGGAAAAGGGAGGCAAAGGGGGCAGCTAGGTGGCACAGTGAATAAAGCACCAGCCCTGGATTCAGGAGGACCTGAGTTCAAATCCAGCTTCGGATACTTGACACCTAATAGCTGTGTGACCCTGGGCAAGTCACTTAATATTTATTGCCCCATAAAAAACAAACTAAACAAATTGGACATTTAGGGGGGCAGCTAGGTGGCACAGTGGATAAAGCATCAGACCTGGATTCAGGAGGGCCTGAGTTCAAATCCAGTCTCAGACACCTGACACTTAATAGCTGTGTGACCCTGGGCAAATCACTTAACCCTCATTGCCCCGCAAAAAAAAAAAAAAAGAGGCAAAGAGAAAGCATTTAATGAGCAGTTGAGATCTCACAGACCCTCAGCCTCAAAGCCTTTCAAAACAGGAACCAGGCAAAGTAATGGGATAAGAGATTCCAAGCTTCCACTAGGAAGGTTGTGGGGTTTTTTTTTTGTTTTTTGTTTTGCAGGGCAATGGGGGTTAAGTGACTTGCCCAGGGTCACACAGCTAGTAAGTCTGTGTCTGTCAAGTGTCTGAGGCCGGATTTGAACTCAGGTCCTCCTGAATTCAGAGCCGGTGCTTTATCCACTGCGCCACCTAGCTGCCCCTGGAAGGTTGTGTTTTTAAAAATTGTTTTTTAAATTTTATTTTATTTTTAAAGTCAAGTGTTAGAATGCAAGTATATATCTATTCATATGCTGAGCTGGAATTATGTTAAATGTTGTAAAAATGTTATGCTCCAAATTTATTTGAGTTTGATATGTCTTGGTTTTTGCCATAAATTTATACACTGTAGATTAAAACATTCTCAAATACTTTCTCTTTTTAAAATAATTTTGTTAATATCTTTTGCTTTGATACAAGTCTTGGCTTTTGCCATAAATTTACATACTGTAGATTAAAACGTTCTCACTTTCTTTTTTTAAAATAATTTTAAAATATCTTTTGTTTTGATGTCTTGGTTTTTGCCATACATTTATACAATGTAGATCAAAATGTTCTTAAACACTTTCTCTTTTTAAAATAATTTTGATCAGGACTTAGCTATTGTATATAAAAAGGTATGGTGCATATCTTTTTGATACTGTGTCATGTTTGCAAATATAATCCTTTATCTTGAAAAAAAAAAAAGGAGAAAGATTTGGAGAGAGTCAGGGATGAGGGCATCCCTGGCATGAAGGATGGCTTGTCCACACACATGAGGTATAAAGTGGACTGTAGCATTCCGGGAACATTGAGGTTCATAGGATAATAGATTTATGGCCAGCAGGAGCCTCAAAGTTCATCTTTTTATAGATGAGGGAATTTAATTGGAAGTCCAGTTTGGTTGGAACACAGTATACATGAAGGGTAGGAATGTGAAATAAGGCTGGGAAGGTAGATTGGAGCCAGATTGTGGAGGGAGGGCCTTGAATGTCAGGCTAAGAAGTTTGCATTTTATTATAAAAACAAGAAGGGGCAGCTAGGTGGCACAATGGATAAAACACCAGTCCTGGATTCAGGAGGACCTGAGTTCAAATCCAGCCTCAGACACTTGACACTTACTAGCTGTGTGAACCTGGGCAAGTCACTTAACCCTCATTGCCCCCCCCCAAATAAACAAAAGGGAATGACTAGAGGTGTAACATAGTTATTTTGGTAAAAAGATTATTTTAAATGCTACATGAACAGTGGATTAAACAGAAGGAAGGAAATAAACACTCATTATGAGCTAGTGCTAAGTGCTTTACACATATAATCTCATTTCATCTTCACAATAACCCTAAAATATGGATGCTTTTATTATCCACACTTTGGAGTTGAAGATACTGAGGCAGAGAGAGGATAAGTGACTTGCCCAGAGTCACAAAGCAAGTAAAAGTCTGAGGCCAGATTTGAATTCATGTCTTCCTGACTCCAGGCGCGGTGCTCCATCTACCATGACACCTAGCTACATCATAATGAAAGCAGAGGGAAGAAGTGAAAGGTGATGAGGTAGTGATAGTGGAAGTGGAAGGAATCTATGTGAGAAATATGGAATAAAATCAACAGGGGCAGCTAAGTGGTGCAGTGGATAGAGCACTGGCCCTGAAATCAGGAGGACCTGAGTTCAAATCTGGCCTCAGACACTTAACACTTACTAGCTGTGTGACCCTGGGCAAGTCACTTAACCCCAATTGCCTCACACACACATACACACAAAGATCAACAGACCAAGGTTCACTCAGCTAACCAATCCAGCACTACCCAAATAAAGATATTTTAGATATAAGATGAACTGGGTTTATAAATAGATTGATATCTTCTTACTAGACCTTCTTCCTATCTCTCCAGCTTGAAAATTACTTATCTCTATGTTGTATAGTGTTTCCCCTCAATAGAATGACAGCTCCTTGAGGACAGGGACTAGTTTGGCTTTTTTGATTGCATTCTGTAGGGACTAAATGTTAATTGGGGAATGTTAGCTAGGTGGCTCACCATAATATTGGGGCAAGGAAGGAGACAGACCAACAGCCTCCCTCAAAAACAGAACAGGGTTTATTAACAAGAACGAACTTAAAAACACAAGCAAGATCAGTAGAATTAAGGGAAAGGAAAAAAAAATGGGGGAAGGGAAATGATACAACCTGAATAATACCACCGCCCAGGGATCAGCTGAGTCCTGTCGCTTTCCAACTTCAAGCTAGAATGGCGAAATTCCTCCCTTCCCCTTCTCAGCAGACCCCAGGCTGACCACACACAGCTCTAAGCCACTTGGCTGGCAGCCCTGACTGACAATCACATGACTGCCCTCACTGGGCTTCCAGTCATTATAATTTTGCCAGGCCCAAAGTGGGTGGAGCACCGTACTGTTGCAAGTGCACGTGCCAGGGTTTTAAAAATTCTAGCCAAAAGATGGGGGTCATAAAAACCTTAAATAACAATTAATTCTTTACATTTCCCAGGATCTTGCAGGGCACCTAGCACATATTAACCACTTAATAAATAAATGCTTACTAAACTGCACTGCCTCAAATAATTTTTCATGATAAAGTAATCTTAATATATGACTCTATTAATTATTTTTATTAATTATTAATTACTTCGATGTTTATATTTATTATTTTTCATGTGTGATAATCTCAACTTCAATCTATTAGTGTGTTCATCACTGCAGATCACAAATCATCCATGCCTTCTCATCTTATACAATTCTTATTTGTATCTTTCTGCAGATTCTTTTTTTTTTTTTGGTGGGGCAATGAGAGATAAGTGACTTGCCCAGGGTCACAAAGCTAGTAAGTGTCAAGTGTCTGAGGTCATATTTGAACTCAGGTCCTCCTGAATCCAGGGCCAATGCTTTATCCACTGTGCCATGTAGCTGACCCCCATCTGCAGAGTCTTAACAGAGAATCTTATTCAGTACACCTAACATCTTCCTCTGATTCTTTAATGATGATGTCACTGCATAATAATATCCCAAGAGTACTACTTCCAAAAGTCCTTTACTAAAATATGCATTCTTGTACACAATGTGAGAATTTTGATATAAGGATAATTCATATTTCTTTAGCATTTTAAGGCTTACAATGCACTTTCCTCACAAATGATAACACAGAAGATAAATATCATATGGTTATTTCTTACCTTCTCATATACTGTGCCGTCTAAGTAGGGATACACCCGGAAAGCTCCCCGAATTCTCTTTACACCAGGGTACAACAAAGGGACCATGTTGACATATGCCACGCCATGAAAGAAAACTTGTCCATCATCATCACTCTGAAGGAATACATCCAGAGAAACTATGAATCAAAAGAATCAATATCATCTAATATCTTGCTTCAGAAGCTATCTAGGGCATAGAGGAATTTGCCTTTTTGTAACTTCCCCCACTCATTGCTTATAGTTCTTCTATCTGTCATGTGCACAGGCCTTCCAATACTTGATGGCCATTTTCAAGTATTTAAGGAGATATATGGGAGAAGGATAAGACTTTTTTCTGATTGACCCCAAAGGGCAGAGCCAATAACCACAGGTAGAAGCTGCAAAAGTATAAATTTTGTCTAAATGTTGGGAAAAAAGAATTCCTAACACTTCTAGTCACCCCAAAGCGGAAGCTGCTGCCCCAGCAGCTGGTAGGTTACCTCCTCCCCAACCTCCCAAGGTATAAAGGGAGCCTGGCCAATGGAGCTCTACCCTCAGGACTTGTGGGGCCTGCTCTCCCTGGTGACTGTCAGTCCCCATGGAAGGGCTGGGGAGCCTGCTTTGGGAAAGGTGTGATGAGGACTAATGGCAGGGCCCTGTCCCCAGATCTGGAGCATATGCTGACTCTGTAACTGATTCCAGTCTGCTAACCCACAAGGTGAGGAGACTATGGATTGGCTGTTGAGCTGGAACTGGGGCAATCAATCAGATAAAATGAGTCTCTGACTCTTTTGACTTTTGGCCGTGTTCAAAAGAGACAGCAAGGACTGCTGTAAGGCATTAATGGGAAAAGAGGACATAAGGCTTTATCTCTTCCCCCATCTGGAAGCTAGGATCCATTCTGTGATCTGTAGGAGGCCAAACATGAGTAAGGCAGCAGCCAAGGCCCTGAAGTACCCAGTTTGACCTAGCTCAGAAGCAGCAGAGGCACAGGCATCCATTTGTTGGCCTGCTATAGTTGGAAGTGGACTTGGTGGGAGTGAATTCTATGTATAAACTGCTTTAAATTTAAGCCCACAATCCCTAAGGAGTGGAGTGATATAGGGAGAATGTGCCCCCGGATGCTGAAGGGGAAATGCCTTGTTACTTCAATTCTGGCTATACCTTTGCAGTAAATATCTCTTTGCTGTTGTTGTTGTATTTTTTTGTTTGTTTGCTTGTTTTGTGGGGCAGTGAGGGTTAAGTGACTTGCCCAGGGTCACACAGCTAGTGTCAAGTGTCTGAGGCCGGATTTGAACTCAGGTCCTCCTGAATCCAGTGTTGTTATTGTTTTTTGTTTTAACATTTTTATTTAAAGTTTTGAGTTTCAGGGGCAGCTAGGTGGCGCAGTGGATAAAGCACTGGCCCTGGATTCAGGAGAACCTGAGTTCAAATCCGGCCTCAGACACTTGACACTTACTAGCTGTGTGACCCTGGGCAAGTCACTTAACCCTCATTGTCCCACAAAAACAAACAAACAAAGAAAATTTAAAGTTTTGAATTTCAAATTCTATTCCTCCCTTCCCTCCCCCCTCCTTGAGGAAATAAACAATCAGATATAGGTTATACATGTATAATTATGTAAAACATTTCCATGTTTGTCATTTTGTATAAAAAGACTCACATAAAAGAAAAAAATGAAAGAAAGAAAGTGAAAATCAGTATGTTTCTGTCTGTGTTCAATCAATATCAGTTTCAGAGGCAGATAGTATGTTTCATCATTAGTCTTTTAGCATTGTCTTGGATCACTGTATTGCTGAGAATAGCTAAATCATTCACAGTTCTTCATTGAACAGTATTGCTGGGGCAGCTAGGTGGCACAGTTGATAGAGCACTGGCCCTGGATTCAGGAGTACCTGAGTTGAAATCCGGCCTCAGACACTTAACACTTACTAGCTGTGTGACCCTGGGCAAGTCACTTAACCCCAATTGCCTCACTAAAAAACAAAACAGAACAGTATTGCTAAGTAAATATCCCTTTGTGAAAGCTAATTAATGTTAATTGCTTAAATTGACCTGGTGCTCTAAACCAAAAGGAGAATGCCCTAGAAAAGTGGGACTGGAGCTGAGAGGATTAAAGAAAGGCATCCCTATCTACCTCCTGGTGATGCTATTTGGCTGTGAATCACACAATTCTCCAGAGAATCAAAAATGCTGGTGACCTAAAGGGCTACCAAGAAAGAAGTGGTGGATGCTAACAGACTGCAGCATTTTGCCTATGATGACTGACAAGCTGCAGTGAGAAAACATGTATTACTGGAAAAGACGGTGGGCTATCCATTCATTCATCAAGAGCCAGAGAAAACAGTCTGATTAGGCTGGTGATGACACCAGCCACAAGCTGGACCAAAGGGTGTACAGAGTGTCAGAAGGCTTCAAAGTTGCCAGCGAGAGGAGATGTGTACTCACATCAATAAGAGCAGAGATAGGGCAGCTAGGTGGTGCAGTGGATAGAGCACCGGCCCTGGAGTCAGGAGTACCTGAGTTCAAATACGGCCTCAGACACTTAACACTTACTAGCTGTGTGACCCTGGGCAAGTCACTTAACCCCAACTGCCTCACTAAAAATAAAAAAATAAAAATAAAAAAAAAGAGCAGAGAGCCTGTTATACTGAAGAAGAGATTTCTTTTTCTATAAACAATATGCATTAGATAAGACTAACTCACGTTAGCCTTCCTTCAGTTTCTAAGGCATTTAAGGGCATTGCTGCCACAAGTATATTACACTTGGGAAACTATGATGTGCTTTTATTTCTTTTTGGTTTTTGTTTTTTTGTTTTGTTTTGCAGGCAATGGGGGTTAAGTGACTTGCCCAGGGTCACACAGCTAGTAAGTGTCAAGTGTCTGAGGCCGGATTTGAACTCAGGTACTCCTGACTCCAGGGCCGGTGCTTTAACCACTGTACTATCTAGCTGCCCCGCTTTTATTTCTTTTTAAAAGGGCTTTTCCTTATGAAAAAATACATGAATTTTCCATCTGATTTTATACTATTTTAATAGAGAAAAACAAATAAGCAATTTCTAAGGAAGGGGACAAAAAGGGTTACATTTTTAGAATTTGAAATAAGGAAGATTAGGTACAAGCATATGGGAAACATTATCCTGAGACACTTCTTTGTGTATAAGCAAAAGGTATTCTGCTTATTGTCCTGATCAATACAGAGAATGAATGGATAGGTGATGGGAGATGAGGAGCATGAGAGGTGACAAGAAATATACAGAAGAGAGGAGGCTATTGAATGTCATTCAGAAGAACACAGGAAAAATGTATTTGGATGAGACACAGTGGAAAAGACTATCAAACAAGCTTTTCTAATGAGAGGGGCAGCTTCTTGTAGAAGCCTGAAAACCTGAGGACACCTGCTGGTTCACATTCGTGTCCTATCGCTTTCTAGCTGTGTGACC
Organism: Dromiciops gliroides; assembly: GCF_019393635.1. Taxonomy (NCBI): domain Eukaryota; kingdom Metazoa; phylum Chordata; class Mammalia; order Microbiotheria; family Microbiotheriidae; genus Dromiciops; species Dromiciops gliroides. The sequence goes on from NC_057862.1 coordinate 53,407,120, forward strand.
CTGAGCAAGTCATTGAAGGTGTCTGGGTCCCAGCATCCTCAGCTCTCAAGTGAGGCGCTTAGACAAGATGATTTCTAAAGGACCTCCCAGTTCTAAATGCCATAACTCCTAATGAGAGGAAAGAGAATAAAACGTGCTAATATCTCTAGGCTTTCACGAAAGCCTCAGGAAAAACTGAACCGTCTCACTCAGAAGTTCTATTAATTTCCTCTTAGGTACCTTAAGTACACTGGATTTTACTATACTGAATACAGTGTTGACGTTTGGAAGAGAAAGCTATGAAGGAATAAGCCTTCCAGTACTCAAATGCATTAGTAAAACTCCTGCTTCTTTCTTAATCTGTCTTTGCTGTCAAAGCTTAACATGCCTTAATAAACAGAAAATGAGTTTCTAATTCTCACGTGACTTGGGATGATCAAGGAAATGGGTGGGCATCTGTCATATGAAAACAGATTTTTTAAATTAGGATTTTCCACTCTTGAAAGATAAACTGTTGAGAAGGGATATAACTGAGGTCTATGAAACATAAACATTATGCATTAGGTGCATGAAGACTTATTTATCAAATCCTGGAACACCAGAACTAGGGAAAGCTCACTGGCATTCGAAAGAAGTAAATTTAAGAAAATAAACAGAAGTACTACTTTATGTAGTAAAAGCAGACTTATGAAGTATGTTCCTCTAATAAGAGTGTAGACAAAAATATTAATAGGCTCAAAAAGGTAGTAAGACATATTTATGGATAATAAAGGGAAAATAGCAAGTTCTTATTCTTTTGAAGCTGACAGCAGAAGGGACACCCATGTCTCCTCTCAAAGTGTCCTTTGGTATCAGAATTAGAGATAGAATAAAGAAAATTCTATGACAATATGTCTTATGTAAGCGTATTAACTTGAACACGTACCTTATCGACTTTTGCAGATTTCCCTTTGGACACAGGAGCTATAGGAACTCTTGTTATCTCCACTGGCCAGAAACGGCAATCGGCAATTCGTTTCTGAAAACTATAAGTAAAAAACCAGACATACGTAAACCAGTTTTCGTAAAATTGAGGTCAAAGGGAAAACCTTTTAGTAATTTAATTTCTCTCTCTAAGTTCTCTTGCTCAGTTGGCTCACTAAATTTGTATTCACACTGGCAGATGAGGCCAGGGGTGGAGTGGGTAGAAAGAAGTTCTTGGAAGAAAGCTATCATGACAACCAACTCAGGACTCTAGGGGTAACCCTGGGGGGTGGCTATTCTCCTATACTATAGCTCCCGGGTCCCCACCAGTATATTTCCCATTTAACAAATCAACCATTTGACTCCATTAACTTAATCAAAATATTTACTAAGCAGAAGGCAAAGCAAGAATAATTATAATATAATAGTCTACCCATAAACCTGAGGTGTGCTCTCCCATCATTGTGTACGGTGTCCATGGCACAGAATGGGCATAAACCTAAAATACCACTGTAATGAGGCAAATATCTAGAGAATTCATACTCCCAATGTCACAATTCACAATCTAGAGGTCCTACATCAAAGAAAAAGCAGAAACTGCAAGCATCCAGAAATAAGTAGTTCAAATACCAAGGAAACACAAGTCAAGATTACACAAGACCTGACAGCTTTTATTATAGAGAAGAGGATATTTTGGAATACAATATTCTAAAAGACAAAAAATATAGATTTACAGCCAAGATTAATTTACCAAGCAAAGCTGATTATAATTCTACAGAGTAAAAAATTGACCTTTAATGGAATAGAGGACTTTTAAGAATTTCTGATGAAAAAGCTACAGCCAAGTAAGAACTTTGAAATACAACCACAATTGTCAAGGGAAATCTAGAAGGGTAAATTTATTTAAGCAATTAGAAGGGGAGGTATGATCATGTAGAACAACATTCCATTACAGAGACAAACAAGTATGCCATCAAAACCTTAATGTCTCCCCAGGGCATTGAGGGAGTTAAAGTTTTTTAAAAAGAAGTCTTGGTAGAGGAAGGAAGGAGGAAGAAGGGCAGGGAATTGGCTATTTCTCATAGATAGGGAATATGAGATCATACAAACATGGAGGAAAGGGTGGGGGAGAATAGTCATGAGATGAACCTCAGTGTTATCTGAGAGAGATAAAGGAGGGCTGAACACACACATATTCAAAGAGTTTGGCACAGAAATAGTTCAAACTCAACAGAAAAACAGGGATAGGGAAGAGGAAGGAATTGAGAGGAAGGAGAATAATACTTGGGAGAGAATAGCTGTATTCTTTCTGATTCACAAATTTCCTGATTCTGATAAAAGATTTAGAACCGAAGGAAGTACCCCAGGCTGCCTTTTAGAGAAGTAGAGAATGGCTCAACAAATCATGAAATGTGTAGGTAATGTTCTGTAAGAAATGAGAAAACAATTTCAGAGAATCCTGGGTAATATGAATTGATTAAGAGCAAAGTGAGTAGACCTGGGAAACAATTTACTCAAGGACAACATCATAAAGAAAAAAAAACTTTGAAAGATTTAAGAACTCTTATCAGTAAAAAGCAATGTTGTCTCTCTTTAAAAAAAAAAAACACCCCCAAATTTAAATAAAAAAGCAAACCCAACAGCTATCACTCTTTCTCTCTCTCTCTTTACATTCTGGAATGTTGCCAGGAATTGAAGTCAAGCTCAATGGCTTAAAGTTTGCAATCTCTATACATCCCTTTTATGAAAATTGAAACACTATTTGCCCTTCTCCAATCTTCTGGTACCTGTCCTGTTCTCCATGATCTTTCTTTTTTGTTGTTTTTTGGGTTTTTTTGTGGGGCAATGAGGGTTAAGTGACTTGCCCAGGTTCACACAGCTAGTAAGTGTCAAGTGTCTGAGGCTGGATTTGAACTCAGGTCCTCCTGAATCCAGGGCTGGTGCTTTATCCACAGTGCCACCTAGCTGCCCCTTCTCCATGATCTTTCAAATGTTACTGATGAAAATTTAGCACCACATCAGCAAGTTTCTTCTATCCCTTAGCATGAGGTTGATTTGAGCTCCAACCATGTCTTTCTTTCAAAGTTGTTTTTCTTTATGTTACCTACAGCAAGGTGATGGATACAAGGGAATGAGTGAATGAGTGAATGAGTGAATGAATGAATGAATGAATGATAGCTAGTATTTACATAGCAGCTACTATGTGTCAGGAAATGTGCCCAGCATTTTACAAATGTTATCTCATTTGATCCTCACAACAATTCTGAGAGGGGGGTACTACTATCATCTATCTTTTATAGTTGAGGAAAATGAGGCAAACACAAGTTTAAGTGGCTTAACCAAAGGTTTTTGCACAGCTCGTGAGTGTCTGAGATGAACTTAGGTCTTGTTGATTTTAGTCCTAGACCTCTGTCCACTGTACCACCTAGCAGCCCAAAAATGTATGTCTCTTTCTGTATCTTGTACCAAAAAAATGTACATACACTTTTAGACATAGCCACCATGTGGATTCATCTGGCTTGACTTTGCTTATTGTACTTTTTTATTCTTTCTTTTTTTTCAATAATAGGTGGTGGGAAAGAATGAGTTTACAACAGTAATACCAAAAAAAGTGGCCATTGGAAAAAATTTTAAATGGACAAAAAAGAAGAGAAAGAAACAGTTTTGAAAGTAACATGTAGAATTTATTATATGCTTTAAAATGTGATAGAAAAGCATTCTGCTATATGTATGCTCTTTTTTTTCAGAATTAAAAAATTAAAAGAGAAAGAAAACAGCAACAAATAAACTATGGGTTCCAAAAGAATATCCTGATACTCTAAATCTTATCTAATGATGGTGAAACAGAGATGATGCCAAAATGATATCTGGTCTTGTAAAAGTTAGAGACATCCATTGAGACATGTATATCCAACAAACATTTGCCAGAGCTCTTTGAGCCTAAACTCCTCCGTTTCAATTTAGCCTTGTCCTAAAAGGCCAGGAATTTTGTAAGAGAGGAAGAAAAACAAAACAAAACTCAAAGCAACTTAATGATCCCCTGAGAACTAAATTGAGTTAACACAGTCAGAGATTTGTTTCAGCTAAAACTCAATCTCTTAACCAGATACATTACTTGACTACGGCTGGAGGGTCAAGGTAGCAGCGACTTTCCAAGTCCCAGACGATTCTTTTCTTTGAAGTTTCTGCTTGGTTTCTGAACTCTTTGTCCTAGAAAATGACAAATTTGAGGATCTTGGTCTACAACTGCCAATACCACATGAAACAACATCCCTGTCCAAGGTCCTCCTACCATAAGTGATCTCACACAAAATATATACAGCATGCAACTGCAGCATGCATTTTTTTGGGGGGGGGCAGGGCAATGAGGGTTAAGTGACTTGTTCAGGGTCACACAACTAGTAAGTGTCAAGTGTCTGAGGCCAGATTTGAACTCAGGTCCTTCTGAATCCAGGGCCGGTGCCTTATCCACTGCACCACCTAGCTGCCCTGTAGCATGCATTTTTCAAAAGAATGATGATGGGAAAGGAAACTGCACAAGACATGACTGTTGTATGCTTAAATACTCAGACACTTGTCCTTTTTTATTTCCCAACTCCTTCATTTAAAAAAAATCTTAAGCTTTGGTGATAGATGATGGATCTGTGATTTTGACCCAGCTATGACTAAGTAGATATTTAGGAAGCTGACTGATGTACACAGAAGTTAACTAGCAAATGTCTGAGGTGACATCTGAGTTCAGATCACCCTTTGCTCATCTTAAACTGAGAAGATATTATATATTCAAAATTTTTCACCTCTGGACGGTTGAGTTCTCCATCTTCCTCAACGTAAGGACCACCAGTAATGAAAGAATCAGGAATGTACTGAGCTCCTGGTGCCAGGATGTTGGCAATGGGCCATTTTTTGGGCCGGGGTACATATTCTTTCTCCCCACCAAGCTTTAGGGTTCCATTTTTGAAGAATATAGGACAGTCTTTCTACAGAAAATAAATTCATTATTTAATTTAAAAAAACATTATTAATCAGAGAATAGGTTACAATGGGAAAACACTAGAAGCTTTTCTAACAAATACAAGAGTAAACAAAAGATGCCCATTTCCCCACTGTTATCTGCCATAGAAAACAAAAGAAATTAAAAACATAAACATATGTAAAGAGAAAACCATATTAATGGCACAAAGCTATGTAAACAGGAGATGAAAACCACAAATAACCAGAGGGATATTAAATGTTTGTGATTGGGTCACTTCAATCAAAAAATCATGATACTATCTAAATTAATTGACTGATTTAATTCTATCCCAATCAAATTAACAAGAGAATGCTTTCCGGATCTAGACAAAATAATAATGAAATCCATTTGCAAGAACAAAAAGTCCAGCATCTCATGGGAAATAATGAAAAAATTAAGAACTGAAGAACAGTTCTAGAGCTTAAATTATACCAAAAAGTGCTCATTACCAATCGGTGCTGGTTAAAAAAAAGGAAAGTAGCATCAGTAGAACAGTCCGGACCTGAACAAAAGAGGAGTAATTCAGCTCAGTACAGTGACTGATAAGCCTAAAAACAAATCACTTGCAGGAAAAGCTCTCTGTGCAACGAGAACTGCTAGGAAAGCTAGAACGCAGTTTGGTGGGAGTTAGATTTCTGAAAAACATATTATACAATAAACCAGAATAACTTCAAAATGGATACACAACTTGAATATTAAAAGTCACAACATTTAAAAACAATAGAAGAGAACCAGCTCAGGAAGCTTTCAGTTATGACTTAACTAAAACTCTTAACTGGGGGCAGCCAGGTGGCACAATGGATAGAGCACCGGCCCTGGATTCAGGAGGACCTGAGTTCAAACCCGGCCTCAGACCCTTGACACTTACTAGCTGTGTGACCCTGGGCAAGTCACTTAACCCTCGTTGCCCCGCCCCAAAAATAAAAAATTAAATTAAATAAAAATAAAAATGAAACCTCTTAACTAAATAAGGGACAAAAACAATAACAAAACAAGAAAATGCCACATCATTCCAATTACATGAAACTGAAAAACTTTTGCATGAACAAAATCAATGCAACTAGGATAGGAAGGAAAGCTGTCAATTAGGAGAAATTTTTTGCATCATATATATCTGAAAAGGGCCTGGTATTCAAAACATAGGGATGGGTGTATATAGTGGGTTAAATGAATTTGAAATGATTCATTCATCAATCAAGACATCTCAGCCCTGGCTTTACTGAGGGCTGTCATAGGTGAATTAAATCCACTGAGTTTTGGACATTAATCCTAGGGCTGGACTGTCCTTGGTGAGTAAGTACAAACTCACTTAATCCATTATATCAATTTGCCCCAACAGCATACTTCTTCCTATCCTATCTAGCCATCCATCAGGCAGTCTCTCAGTGATGGCCTAACCTATTCAGCCCACTTGGACAACTTCTTCTTCTTCTTCTTCTTCTTCTTCTCCTTCTCCTTCTCCTTCTTCTTCTTCGCAATTGGGGTTAAGCGACGTGCCCAAGGTCACACAGCTAGTAAGTGTTAAGTGTCTAAGGCAGGCTTTGAACTCAGGTCCTCCTGACTCCAAGGCCAGTGCTCTATCCAGTGCACCACCTAGCTGCCCTCTTTTCATTATCTTCTAATGGAATGTTATTGCATCGTGAGAAATGATGAATACAGAGAACACCAAGAAACATGGAAAGACATGAGTGAAATGACAGAGTAAAATAAGTAAAACCAAGAAAACAACATACATAACAACTACAACAATGAAAATGGAAAGAATTAAAAAATGAAACTGAACTCAACAATTAAGCCTGACCTACAGAAAAAAGGAGAAAATTCACTTCTTTTTCCTATTTACAGATGTAGGGGCTATACTCCCTATATGGACAAACTTAGTTAATGTACTGGTTCATTTTACTGCACTACTTTTCTTTCTTTTTGTATATTTTTATCATAAGGGATAACTCCATGGGGACAAGGGGGGGGGAGAAAATAATATACTTCGATATAAAAGTGACATAACAACCAAAAAATTCAACTAAAATTAAAATAAAACATAAAATCCAACTAGATAAAGAGAGTAAAAAATTCAAACAGGCATGAATATCAAAGAATATAGATATAGAAGAATATAAAGGTTAAAAAGATAGGGGGCTTTTTGTCAGAAAGTAACTTGGGATCATTGAATGTATTACATAGTTCCTCAGATGTGATCTAGTCCCTTCTCTTTCATCTATTCAATTCTGGGTCCAGCTCACTGTTCATATGCAATGTCTATCATGTACCTGAGTATAAGTACATACACACACACACACACACACACACACAATACTGTTGTACTAAATGGGTAGCAAATCCCGCTGCATGCTGAAGTCTGAAAGTTAAGATTTGTTTGTTCTTGTATAGACAGTTAGGCCAATTTCTCCTTTGAGTAGTCATGGATCTCACTGAGGAGAACACTTAATATTCTATGCTTAATGAAACTGGCGGAATATCATCCACAAACAGGAGCATCTTGAGGACCTCACTAACTAAAAGGAATCCTCTTTATTAGAAGAAGGCATTTCCTCCTGGGCTTACAAGTAATAACTATTCACAGAAAAATAATATAAATGAAGACACTTGCATCTAAATGAAATATGGCATCCTATCCTTACCTCTCCAATTGAAGGAACTTGCAAACCAACCATGTAATTTTGCTGAGGTCCTGTAGTCACAAAATTCTCAGGCACAGAGTAGGCAGCTTCTAAAGTCACCTTTAAAAGGTTCCCGCCCAAGATCTGGGCTGTTGTCAGTAATGCCTCTGAAACAGATACTGTTACCTCAAGACAACACTGCGGAAAAAAGAAGGTAAAATTGAAGTAATAATAATAATGCTGCCCTCAAAATGTTTTCACATGCATTATCTCACTGGATTCTCACAACTAACTTATAAGAGAGGAAGATAGGGGCAGCTAGGTAGCACAGTGGATAAAGCACTAGCCCTGGATTCAGGAGGACCTGAGTTCAAATCCGGTCTCAAACACTTGACACTTATTAGCTGTGTGACCCTGGACAAGTCACTTAACCCTCATTGCCCCACAAAACAAAACAAAAAACCCCACAAAACTAAACATACACAAAAAACCCCCAAAACTAAATCTGTATGCTAGAAAGTGGAAGCTGCTATCCTACTAATACATTTCTTTGCTTATCTTTGATTTGCAACCACTGGACCCATGCTGATGGTCATACCCCTCCCAAGAGGTCATATTCCTCTGGGTCAAGAGAAATCCCCAACACACCCTATCCAGTTAGACTCCAAGTTCTACCACAGCAGGGACAGAGTATAGGGTCTGTATCATTCCAGAAGCTAAAACAGTGTTTTGAATACAGCAGATGTTTAATGGCTTTTGAAGGACTTTTCAAAGATGATACAGACAGGGGCAGCTAGGTGGCACAGTGGATAGAGCACCAGCCCTGGAGTCAGGAGTACCTGAGTTCAAATCCAGCCTCAGACACTTAACACTTACTAGCTGTGTGACCCTGGGCAAGTCACTTAACCCCAATTGCCTCACTAAAAAAAAAGATGATACAGACAGATAAAATCATCAGATTAAAAATTTGACTATGTAGAACCAACCAAAAGTATGGCGTTGGACATGCTAAAAATCACCCAAAAAAGGGAAAGTCTCTTATCTCTATTCTCCAAACCCCTTTCCACATTTGAGGATGAATTGCTAACTAACTTATGTAATTATGAAATGGGGGCAGGCACACCCACCAGGCGTACTTCGGTACGAGTCAGGAAAGACCATGCCAGTGGAGAGTGGGACTCCAATTACGCTAATAAGACCTACAGAGTACAGGAGTGAACAGCACAGAAAGTACAGAGACAAGCAATGAAGGAGCAGGGAGTATAGCGGCAGGGGGTGTGGGGATGAGGACAGGGTGGCAGAGGGAGGCAGGCAGTGATGGGGAAGAGAAGAGGGAGAGGGAGAGGCACAGAGTCACTCCATAACCAGGAATTAGAATCGGAAGCTCTTAGCAATGTGGTTCTGATGGGGATGGAGGAGCGCTTGGGGGCAGTTTGTGGTCTCTCATTTTTATAGAGTTTAGGTGGGAAACAGACTAGCTCTGATCTGTGTCACCCTGGAGTTGGTTCAGTAGCATTCATGCCATCTCAAAGTTGTTAGTAAAGCTTCAAAGTGAACATATCCACATCACCTCGAATTATCAGCACCACTTGGTGTTCTGCTGGTCTGGAGCTCATGTGAGATTTACATATCACAGGACCAAAAAGCCCTGGCAGCAAGGCCTGATTCAGCACATATCACTAGGATGTGGCTTTTATGTTAACATATGCTATAGTTCACAGATTCTGCTCCTTGGGTCTTTGGGATGGTCTATAGGTGACTTCCAGGGTCCCCTTTGCAATCTTATTTCCTGCTACTGTTACATTATACTGGCTACTTAGAAATTTGCTTACTACACTGACTAGAAAGGGATTGTGGTGGTCAGGGGAGGCAGAATAAGATCTTAATACATAGGATCTCTCCGTATTCACAACTATTTCCAACCATAATTCTTTGACAATGTATGTTTTAGTGACCATTAATATAATTTACTGAAATGCAGTAGGGTAACTATAAAATGGTAGCACAACAGAAACCCCAAAACCCTATGAACAAAGGATTGTATAGCAAACTGTAATAAAACTGCAGTGGAGAACTGGCTTCTCTTCTCTCCCTTCCCCTACCCAATATTCGGAGGAAAGATTCAAGGGGAGAGAAACTCTAGGTTTGGGAACTCATTGAATAGATCCTGGTGAGTGCTCAGAGAAAATAGGGGAGGCACAGTAGAGTGTGGCATTGCCTCCTCTTCTAGGCCAGGCCTAACTTTGCTCAGTCTCGTCATGCAGAGTCAGGACTGGAGGGCAATGAAATACTCGTAGACCACAGAACACTCAATAAAAAGAAGTTTACTTAACAATAGAAAGGAGATTTGATTATGATCCAGCATTGGTTCCGATGAGTGCAGCCCTGATTGGCCTCCTCATGGGTCAGAAGGTAAGAACTGGGCAGAACACTATGCCGAGGTGCTTGCCAAGTAAGGGCCCTGTCAGAGTGGAAGAGATCCAGCTTCTCAGAGGCTTAACTGACACCAGGCAACAAGTCCAGACCCAAGCTCCTGGACAAATCAATTCACAAAGAGGGTTTCCCTTCCTATTAAGAAGAAACTAACCTCACTCCACTCCACTCCTTCACGGCAAGATCCTAAAAACTTTCTAGAATGCCTTCTACCACCACACTGACATTCTAATGGAAGACAATTGGGAAATGTTCATAATGCAACAATTTCAAGAATACAACTCATATTAGATTCATGTAAAACAAAGTAAAATTGCATTTATCAAGACTAGTGAATAAGATTGAAACAAACTACTATTTAAGATTACACAGTAAACTTAAAAGTATTAAAACGCCACTTGCTACTATTGTTCTATAAGAAATGATAAGCATTTCTTTTTTTTTTTTAGTGAGGCAATTGGGGTTAAGTGACTTGCCCAGGGTCACACAGCTAGTAAGTGTTAAGTGTCTGAGGCCGTATTTGAACTCAGGTACTCCTGACTCCAGGGCCGGTGCTTTATCCACCGCGCCATCTAGCTGCCCCAATAAGCATTTCTAATTTCAGAAAAACCCTGAAATACTTATCCAAACTGATACAAAGTGAAGTAAGCAGAACCAGGAGAACATTGTATACAGGAACAGCAATACTGTACAATGATCAACTATGAATGACTTAGCTATTCTCAGCAATACAATGATTCAAAATAATTCTAAAGGCCTCATGATGAATAATGCTACCCACCTCCAGAGAAAGAACTGAAAGAGTCTGAATGCAGATCAAAGCATACTATTTTCACTTTACTTTTTTCATGGTTTGTTTTTGTTTTGTTTGGGTTTTTTTGGTCTGTGTCTTCTTTCACAAAATGACTAATATGGAAATATGTTTTGTATGACTATATATGTATAACTTTTATCAAATTGCTTACCATCGGGGGCAGCTAGGTGGCGCAGTGGATAGAGCACTGGCCCTGGAGTCAGTACTACCTGAGTTCAAATCCGGCCTCAGACACTTAACACTTACTAGCTGCGTGACCCTGGGCAAGTCACTTAACCCCAATTGCCCCACCAAAAAACAAAACAAAAACAACAAAACAAAAACAAATTGCTTACCATCTTGGTACAAGGTGGGAAGGGAGGCAAGGGGAGGGAAGGAAAGAATTTGGAACTCAATTTTTTTTTTTTTTGGTGAGACAGTTGGGGTTAAGTGACTTGCCTAGGGTCACGCAGCTAGTAAGTGTTAAGTGTCTGAGGCCGGATTTGAACTCAGGTCCTCCTGAATCCAGGGCCAGTGCTCTATCCACTGCGCCACCTAGCTGCCCCTCAAAAATTGTTTTAAATGAATGTTAAAAATTGTTTTTACATGTAATTGGGGAAAATATTATTTTAAAAGGAACCCACTTACTTTAGCTCCTGGTCGAAGATTCTCTAAGGGAGAACCAACCATAGGATGTAATGGGGTCATTATCTCAAATGTGCATTCTCCTGTGAGGGAAAAGAAGAGTGAGTAAACCCAGAAAAGAAGTACCAAGTTAACATATTTATAGGCACAATTGTATCATGTTTGAATTCTGCTTTTCCATGGATTTAAAGTAAATGTACTTTAGTGCATGTAGCTTTTGATAAGTTTTATACTTGACCTTCTAGCAAAGGAAGAAGGTCCACAACAGCTTGACCAAGAATCACAGTCTTCTCCTCTTTCTGCTTCTTTTCCTTTGGTAAAACTTCAAATACAGTCACTAGGATAGAAAAACAGCAAACAGGAAAAAGGTTCCAGGCCCACCACGAAGTAACAGAAGGGCAGTAAGGAAATTACCAGGAATGTCCGACTCAAAGGAGAGCTGTCTTAGAAAGGGGTTAAGGAGCCCCCTAGCACTGACAATTTGTTTCTACTGGACAACATGAGGCCTCTCCGGGAGCCAGCTCTTATTCTCTTTTCATTGCAGCAACTTTCTCAGAGCCAAGGCTTCCAAACTTTATGTCATGATGGCATACCACTTTTTATAAAAAATACTTTTCACAAAACAAGCTCTACCATTCCTGACTTATTTAAATTTTTTCAAAGACACAGATTTTGGTTTTTTAGGGGAGTCGAAGAGTATATTGTACATAACAAAATGAATATGCTGAGAACTGTAACTGATTAGAGTACTTTTTGTTTGTTTTGTTTTTTGTTTTTTTGTGGGGTAATGAGGGTTAAGTGACTTGCCCAGGGTCACACAGCTACTGTCAAGTGTCTGAGGATGGATTTGAACTCAGGTCCTCCTGAATCCAAGGCCAGAGCTTTATCCACTGCGCCACCTAGCTGCCCCCATTAGAGTACTTTTAACTTTCACACAAGTATTTTTAAACTTTGAGTTTATAGATTTCATGTTCAAGGGCAGCACAAAGTGCTCACCTATGTCAGGTGCCTATACTGACTGATGGTGGTAGCAGCAAAGATTCCACATGGGCTGACTCAACAAAAGTTGCATTGCATTCACTATCAGTTGGAACAAATTTGCCATTGGTCTTACTTTTTTTTCTTTTAACTCTCATTTGAACCTTGTTTTTATCGAAAAAGGTATATAGACTTGATAGAGCATATGGAGGGGTATATTTGTAGGAGCTGTATTTGAAAAGAGCCAGTGATTCTGGCCACTGCTTCTATTTCCTTGACAGGGTCTCATAACACCCTGCCAGGATTGGAGGTAGGGGGTTTGGTTTGTCCAATAGTTTGGCTATAAACCAAGTGTATAAAAGCTCTACCTAGGAGTAATGAAGAAGAGAACTTCAGGTCATATCAAAAGCTGGGCAGTAAAAAATAGTTTAGTAATAAAGTTATCAATAGAATCAGTCTCTAACAACACAGGGTGCGGGTCATAAAGAAGCAAATTTAGGATGAAGGTAAAGAAAAACTTCCTAACAATCAGAGAGCTGTCCTGGAAGGCAGAGGACTTCACCTCACTGGTGGTCTTCTAGCAAGAGCTCTAGGACCACCTGTTGGGTACACTGATGAGAGTCTTTTTCAGTTGGAGAGGTTGGCCTAGGTAGGCTCTGGTACCCTGTCTATTTCTCAGGTCCCCTCTACTTTCTGAGAGTCTGTATTCTGATTCTGACGATAGACTGGATTGAAGGAAATAATGGAGGGAAAACCACATCCTGAGTCTGGGCCAATAAACACAGGCTTTGGCTTATTGTAATGGTAAAGAAACAATGGATAATACTGGGTGGAGCAAGGGGGTAGATGCACAGATGTGAAGTTCTGTACTTGAGTGCTACAAAAATCAATCAGATCTCAAAGTGTCCTTGAGAATAGTAATCAGCGGGATATTCTAACTTCTGCCAGAAACAGACAGAGCTCAAATGTGTATAAAATGTTCATAGATCAACAGGGGTGGATGTTTTGCTTACCCCATCATGTCTAATGAATGCCTTTAGATCCCCATCACAGCCAAAAGGAACAAAGTCACCATAAATAAGTCTAACATTGAAGTATACTTGGTGGCTGGGGCCCTGCACACGCCTTGTGATCAGGCTGTGCTGTGTGTGTGTAATGTGGCTACTGACTGGATGAGAGAATTCTGAGCTACAGTGCTCAGTACTTGCATAAATGGAGAAGAAATTTACTCTATATTGTTGGAGGACACACAAGCACAAACTTTTGAGTGGCTCCCAAGAAACCTTCGAACTTTAGGCATGTAGGGGAAGCCAGTCCCCCAACATGTCCCTTGATTTCCAGTGCTTGCAACCCTACAGGTGGATGAGAAATGGAAACTGTGTTCTACTTTGAAAATGACATTGGCCAGATCTGAGATAAATTATTATTATTATTATTATTATTATTATTATTGTATGGGCCAAGTTGTCTTTGTATTTAGACATAAGGAAAATATTTAGAACCATAAAGACTTACAGAACACAGGCTTGTGGGCAAGGTCATCTAAAGTATTGGTTCCTTCAGAAGTGAAGTCAAAACTGCTGGTAAAGTTGTATTTTGCAGTTCCTTCAGGAGAAACGGTGATTTTTGAAGAGTCTCCCAGGACCACATTATTAAATTCTGCACGAACAAAAGTAACTGGAGTATCCCCTTTAGTACCTTTCTATTGATAGAAACATAAACTTATTTTACAATTAGATTCAAATAGCACCTAGTTCTCAAAATCACATGACAATCCACTGCCTCATCTTCCCTTTTTCTGCCAGCTCCATGTGATTATGTGTGTTCAGCATTCATATGGACACAGTAAGCACATACTATTTACATAAGAAAAAGTCACCAAGAAAAATATGATTGTGGCAGAAGGCACTTTTTCTTTTTTTTTCCTTTTTTAGTGAGGAAATTGGGGTTAAGTGACTTGCCCAGGGTCACACAGCTAGTAAGTGTTAAGTAAGTGTCTGAGGCCAGATTTGAACTCAGGTACTACTGACTCCAGGGCTGGTGCTCTATCCACTACACCACCTAGCTGCCCCTTGCAGAAGGCACTTTTATTCTCTCATGCTGTAGTTCAAAGGGTCATAGATGGAGAGGGGAAAAGAATGTTGGTGCTGCTTTAAAGGTTTAGTGCTCTCATTTGGAGATGAAAAGACAGAGACCTCAGAGGTAAAATAACTTGACCAAGGTCATCTAGATAGTAAATAGCTGAACTAGGACTTGAACCTAGTCCCTCTGAGTACAAATCCAATGCTCTTCTGTAAGCTTTGGGATCACTGCAGGTAACCAAACACAAGAGGACAGATGAGAAAATGATGCTCCTTTTTAGGAGAATAATTAGGTAGTATAAACTATTACCCCAAAGAACCAGAACTTCCTTACTCTTATTTGATAGTTAGCAGGGATGTTTGACGTCATCTACTCCAACATCTGAATTTTACCAATGGAATGGAATGGAGTGGAGAAAAAGAGCCTTTTCTGAACTTACTGTGTGCCAGGCATTGTGCTAAATTCTGGGAGACTTTGAGAAGGGAGGCACCTCAGAGGTCGTCCTTACAACACACTGGAGAAGTCATGGTTTCCAGCAAAGGGGGATCTACTACCTCCCAAGGCAGCACCTTCCAACTGTTAGAAGTTCATTCTTTCCAAGAAGCTTCCATTTGCCTCCTCCACCCATTGTTCCTAGGCCTGTCTGTCCTTTGAGGACCAATAAAATAAGACTGTTCCCTCTCCCACGTGACAATCCTCCAAATGCTTGAAGATGGCTATTACTTTCCTGCTAATTCTTCTCTTCTCTAGGCTGAACAACCTCAGTTTCCTCAACTGATCAAGAAGCCAAGGCATAGAACAGGGAGACATAAGTAACAGAACCACAGAACTTTAGGGCTGGAAAGGACTTCAATGCCCACTTGGGCCAACCCATTCTTGAAAAAAGAATAACCACTCTCAACAAGCTTGACAAAAGGTCATTTAGCCTGTGCCTGAAGATCTCTACTGGTGGCAATGCCCTCTGTCTTGAGGCAGCCCATGCCACTCTTGGACGGTTCTAATTGGGAGGAAGTTTTTCTTTACCTCTGGCCTAAATCTGGTTCTTGCAAGCTGCACCCACTGCCCTGGTTCTGCTTGCTGGGGCTAAACAGAACAAGTCTATTGTCTCCCGCAAGACAACTTTACCTGAGGACAGGTATCCCCTTTGCTGCTGAAAGGCAGCTAATTGCACAATGGCTAGAGCACCAGGTCCAGAGTCAGAAAGACCTGAACTCAAATCCAGACTCAAGTACCTACTAGTTGTGTGACCCTGGGCAAGTCACTCAACCTCTGTTTGCCTCAGTCTCCTCAACTGTAAAATGGAGATAATAATAGCACTCACTTCCCAGGGTTGTTACTGGGTTCCAATGAGATAATAATCACAAAGCTCTTACAATACCTGGCACATAGTAGGTGCTTAATACTTCTTCTCTTTTCCTTCACTAAATAAACCCTCAAAACACAAGGCTTTTCCCATGGTAAATACAGGCATATATCCTTCTATTGCCCTTCAAAGATATCATGCTTTTTTACAAACTGAAGGTTTGTGGCTACCCAGCGTCTAGCAAGTGTATCAGTGACACTGTTCCAACAGCATGTACTTACATTGTGTCTGTCACATTTTGATAATTCTTGAAATATTTCCAACTTTTTCAGTATTATTACATCTATTATCTGTGATCATCGATCTACTATCAGTAATCAGCGATACTATTTTAATTGTTTTGGGGAGCCATGAACCGGCCTCATATGAAAGAGCAAGCTTAATCAATAAATGTTCTGCCTGTTCTGACTGCTCCACCAGCTGGCTGTTCCCCTGTCTCTTTCCCTTGTCTAGGTTTTCCCTATTCTGAGACACAACAATATTGAAATTAGGCCAATTAATAACCTGCAATGTCCTCTGTTCAAGTGAAAGGAAGAGACAGTCAATGCGGCAAACTTCATTGCTGTCTTATCTAAAGAAATTGCCACACACAGCCACCCCAACCTTCAGCAACTACTGCCCTGAGTCAGCAGTCATCAACATCCAGGCAAGACCTTCTACCAGCAAAAAGATTACAACTAGCTGAGGTTAGCTTTTATTTTTTTTTAGCAATAAAGTATTTTTAATTAAGGGATGTACATTGATTTTTTTTAGACACGATACTATTACACACTTAATACACTACAGTAAACGTAACTTTTACATACACTGGGCAACCAAAATATTTGTGATTCACTTTATTGGGATATTTGCTTTATTGAGGTGGTCTGGACTGAACCCACAATATCTCCAAGGTATGCCTGTACTTAGTGCTTTTTCATTCATTCACATGGCATCAACATGATTCCCTTTGCTATCCCAGTGACCCTGATCTGAATGTTCTACAAGTGGAGGTGGTTGGCAGGGAGAATGAGAGCTCTGTATTCTGATAACATTGATCAGCCATGGGAATGTATGAGTTGCCCAAATGAGAAACATGAAACTGTCAACAGTAACTTTACCAAGTCATATCCATCCATCACAGTGATCTGTACTGGTTTGCCAGCTGCCGAGGAGGTGTCCATGGTGGTAGCTGGGCAGAGTTCCTCTGATTAACCTGAACACAAACAGTATTTTTGTTGTTCCTACAAAGAGAAGGAGCAAATTTGCCTCCTCATACAGGAAAGCTGTGAAGGGGCTCATATTACCCAATTCTTGTGCCAGCGTTTTCTCGAGGGTACTTGGAATCACCTCTACTCATGCTTATTTTTACAATTCTTTACTCCTATCCTATTTTTTCTGGCAGGTGGGTAGTGGTTCAGGAAAGTAAATGATGGAAAAAGAAATGACTCTATCCCAACTTGTGCTAACAGAGGCCCAAGGGTCTTATATATAGAATTAGCTTGTAAAACCCTCACCCCCCCCACAAGACAAATTAAAAAACTGTCCTTCTGCTTTCACATACAACCTTCAGCTACTCTTCTTTCATGGTTTTTCCACTAAAGCTGATGTTGATATTCATTTTTACCTAGGCAAAAATGTTGGAGTGGGGACTATATACACAGGGTAATCTAGCCTGTACCCCCAGAGAGGTGATCTTATTTTTCCTGTATAAAACCTATTATCTTTGAATCTCTTCACTATCTCACTTTTTTATTTTTATTTTTTTAATTAAATAAAAGTATTTTATAATTTTCCAGTTACATGCAGAGATAGTCTTCAGCATTTGTTCACATAAGATTTCCAATTTCAAATTTTTCTCCCTCCCTTTCCTCCCTCCCTGCCTCCCCTAGACAGCAGGTAATCTGATATAACTACCTCACTTCTCATTTCAAATTGATTACTAACTCCTGCTAAATGAACCTCTGTATTGTTTCTCTGATCTGTTCTTTCCTCTCTATTCCCTTTGCTACCAACTCTAGTACAAACTTTCATTACCTGGACTATGGTAATAACCTCCTAATAGGTCTTCCCATCTCTATTCTCTTCCCTTCTGCAATTCAGTCTTCATATCTCTGCCTGCCTAATCTTCCTTATGCATAGATTTGGTCAAGCTACTTCTTTGTTAAAAAAATCTTCAGTGGGAGCAACTAGGTGGTACAGTGGATAAAGCACTGAGGGGCAGCTAGGTGGCGCAGTGGATAGAGCACCGGCCCTGGAGTCAGGAGTACCTGAGTTCAAATCCGGCCTCACACTTAACACTTACTAGCTGCATGACCCTGGGCAAGTCACTTAACCCCAATTGCCTCACTTAAAAAAAAAAAAACAAACAAACAGTGGATAAAGCACTGGTCCTGGATTCAGGAGGACCTGAGTTCAAATCCAGCCTCAGATACTTGACATTTACTAGCTGTGTGACCTTGGGCAAGTCACTTCACCCTCATTGCCCTGCCTCCCAAAAAATCTTCAGTGGCTAGTGCCTACCAACTAAAATTCAAGTTCCTTTGCCTGGCATTAAAGGCCTTGCACAACTTGACACCAACTCACCTTTTCAGCCTTATCTCATATTACTCCTTCCAAATGCTCCAGTCAAACAGGAGCTCCTCGGTGCTCTGTGGCCCTGCTCATATCACTCCCTATGCCTAGAATGCTGTCCCTCCTCTCTCCCGACTGCATTCCTACTTATTTGTTTATTTTTGCAGGGCAATGAGGGTTAAGTGACTTGCCCAGGGTCACACAGCTAGTAAGTGTCAAGTGTCTGAAGCCAGATTTGAACTCAGGTCCTCCTGCATCCAGAACCAGTGCTTTATCCACTGTGCCACGTAGCCCACACCCCCCCTCTACTAATTTTTAAAGCCTAAATCTGACACCACTTCTTCCCTAGAGTCTTTCCCAATCACTTTCTACTCTGGACCTCAAATCGTACTTTCTCCTGTACTTCTTGAATGTACTTATGATGAGATACTGTGTAACTCTAAGTTCCAGGTGTTTGTATCTAATCCCCTAACTGGACTGCAGGAGGGGTCTAGCATACACTCTGCACAAAGCATATGCTTAATAAACGTTTGGTGAACAAAAGAACCAATCTCAACCTGTGCAGAATAAGCACAGAATTGGTCGATCTGCTTCTGCTTCAGCTGCTTTTCCCCCTGCCACGTCACCCAGGCTTAAGATCTCACTCACTTTAACTCCTTTTATTTTGCCTTCCCCAGCCAACTACTTTAGTTTGGAACCTGGTTGCCTCTCCACTAGATCCTTGCAATAATGTCCTAAGTGGTTGACTTGACTTCCAGTTTTCTATTGTCTGTCCTATTCACCAATGCCAAAGTAAGAGGACAACTCCCAGCTTGTTCTCCATTGCCTACTAGATCCAAACTCCTTAATGTGTCATATAGGGCCCACCAACCATTCAGCCACAATGTCCCTTTCTAGCATTTCTCCCATGATTCCCTTTCATGGACCCTATGTGCCAGTCAAAATGGACCACTCACTGTTTCCTATACAGAGTTTATGCTTCCCTGTCCCCTTGCTTCTGTTAATCATGTTAACTTTCTGGAACATCTTTCTTCCTTGCCTGTGTCTAACTGTGGAAATCTCACTTATTTTTCAAGTCCCAGCTCATATGCAGACTCTGTAAAGTCTTTCCTGATCCTTTTCAAACAGATCCCTGATCTCTTCCTCCTCTGAAGCCAAGAAGCACTTTATTCCAATCTCTTTTGCAGTATTACCATATGGGAACTTATTTTATAGGGGCAGGTATATGGTTCAGTGCTGGACCTGGAGTAAGGGAGACGTGAGTTTAAATCCAGCCTCAGACATTTACTCTTATTAGCTGTGTGATGCTGGGCAAGCTACTTAACTTCTGTTTGCTTTAATCCACTGGAGAAGGAAATGGCAAACTCCTCCAAATTCAGACACAACTGAACGATAAGAACAATTCATGTTTAGTTGCTGGTAGACAAATATTATCTTTTTTTTTTTTTTACCAAATTGTAAGCTGAGAGCAAGGACTGTGGCTCATTATTCTATATTACCTTATTGCCCCTCCAGTTCACCTCCAAGTGCCATGAACAGTGGCAGTGCTAATTAAATAATCAATCAATCGATAGATAAATAAATAAATAAGAAAGTAAATAAATGTGTATGCATGTATATCTACAGAGAGAGAGAGAGAGAGATGTGTTTGTATGGATAAAACATGACTTGTGACTTAACGGTATAATAAATTTTCTCAGCCTAGAAGTTCCCTGCATTGACGATGGAAGGGGAGGAGGAGGAAAAGGAAGAAGAAAAAGAGGAGCACTTATAGTTTTGCAAAGCACTTTGTAAATATCATCTCATCTATTCTCACAACCACCCTGAGAGGTAGGTGCTGTTACTATCCTCGTTTTACATCTGAAGAAACTGAGGCAGATTAAGGCAGTTTGTGATATGTCTAGGGTGACACAGCTACAAGGATCTCAGGCTGGATTTGCACTCTGATCTTCTTGCCTCCAGGACCTGCAGTCTACCCATAAAGCACCAAAAGTTACTGGGGCACAGTAGGGTTAAACAATTTTACCCTCAGAACTTGAATTATAATGATGATGATGATGGCTAACGTTTACACAGCACTAACTAAGCGATTTACAATTACTACCTCATTTGATTCTTACAATTCTGGGAGGAGGGGCTGTTATTACCCCCATTTTACAGATGAAGAAACGGAGGCACAGAGAGGTTCAGTGACTTGCCCAAGGTTCCACAGCTAGTAAGAGTCTGAAGCGAATGAGAACTCAGGTCTATTTGACTCCAGACTCAGCGTCCTGATCCATGCCTACCCCCACCCCCCACCCCCACGGGCGCTCCC
The DNA here is from genome assembly GCF_019393635.1 of Dromiciops gliroides. Classification (NCBI taxonomy): domain Eukaryota; kingdom Metazoa; phylum Chordata; class Mammalia; order Microbiotheria; family Microbiotheriidae; genus Dromiciops; species Dromiciops gliroides. The sequence goes on from NC_057862.1 coordinate 53,427,859, forward strand.
TCATTCAGCGCTAAACACTGGACTGAGGGGGTCGGGGGAGGACCGGATGCCCCTCGACGCCCCTGGCCATTCCGCGACTCTGCGCCCGACACTGGATGCAAAGGGAGCGACCCAGCAGCAGGCCGCCCCTGACCTGCAGGGCCTGGCAGGCTCGGGGGCCGCTCGGAACAGGGGCGGGTTAGAGGAGGTCAGGGCGGAGAAGAAATCGGGGAGCGGTGGCGGCGAGGTGACATCAAGCGGGGCGTGCTGCGTGTCAGGAATCGCGGGTGGAGGGCCGACCCAGGGAGAACGCGAACAGAAGGTAAAAATGGAACCACCTCAGCCTCTTACCTGGTGGAACTGGAACCTTAACGCTTCTTTGCTGCTATAGCAACCAGTCGCAGCTCTCGCGAGAGATCATTGTTCTCGCGAAGCTAGGCCGAATCCCAAGCCGGTTGTGATTCTTTCCGCGCACGCGCGCGGGGTGTATGTGAAACCGGGAGCGGCCCTGCAGGGGGTTCTGGTCACTGACAGAGCTGCCCGGGAGGGCGAGGCACAGCCTCCAACCCCATTGACCACTCAAACAGAGTCCTGGCACACTGTTGAATCATTTAAATCATCCCCTTTCAAAGTGCTGGTGGTGGAAATCCTAGATTTAGGCTCTCGAGTCCAACCTCCTCATTTTACATATGAGGAAACTGAGTCTCAGAGAAGTTAAGGAAGTTGACGAAGGTCACCTAGCAAGGTGACAAAAGTAGAATTTGAATTCATGTCTTCCAGACTCCAGGCCCCGCGGCGCCCCCTAGCGGCCGCCTAATCTTAAACTGTCAAACTCTCTAAAAGCCATGGTCCCGTCCCACCCCCCAACCCCCCAGGCACACAGGCTGGCTCGAGTCTGGAGCTAATCAGCTTGGTCCTGCCTCAGGGGTCCGGCTGCACAAATGCACTATACTCGGCCTGCAGGGCCCCGCCCCGCTCCTCCTCCTGCCAGCCCCAGCTCCTGCGGGTCCCCCAAGCCCGGGTCAAAAGCTGCTTTCTGTAGCATGCATCTCTACTCTCCCTTGGCACCACACACGTTTTTCCGGGGGTGGAGGGGCCTCCGCTGTGCCTGGCCATTGCTTTATTCTTTGCATTGCTCACTGGGACATGGGAACTACGTTGTTCACTTCCATCCTCCCTCAAGCCTCTGCATCGGCCACCCACAAGAGATGGGCCGTCAACCCCAGAAAAACGACGGGAGGTGCTCTGCTCTAAATGCACCCCGCTGCTTCCCGGGGAACACACCTCCTAAACAGGGCCTGATGTCCCACTTGTTCTCTTTACCAAGTTATGATTAAACTGTTACGGAACTTAAGGTTTGCTATGTAATTGTGTGCTAGAATTTTGGTTTTGAAAAGCATTAGGTGACATTTATTCTGTAGGTGGAAAGCAAGTTCCTTGTAAACAAACTGCCATTTTACACAAAATAAGATGCAAATTACTGTTCTGATTTTTAAAAATAGTTGCATTTTTAAAAAGTAGTTATAAAGTTGTTCCAGCTTTAACCTTTTAACAGATGGCAGCACTCCAAATGGGCTTTTTTAAAGACCACATAACTTTTAGCAATGCTTTTGTAGTTAGGTACGATTATGCAGGGTTAGACTGTAATAATTTTTATTTGTTCTATAATCTTAATTTGAGTAAGACAGTAGTGGTGAAAGTTATATTTCCCCCATACAATACATTATTATTACATCATTGTTGCATCATGGCTTGACATTAATTGTGTATAGAATAAAAATAACATTAGAATTAAGGCAAGAATAGCATGTGCAAACTAAGCACATTAACCCTGACAATGTCCTTAATAAAAAGCACATTTGGTTAGGCTATGGTGGATTTTGCTGCATGCAGGATAGTTGTCTTCAAGAGAATGAGACTGGAATAGTTCAGTTTCTTCCAAAAACAAAAAGCAAAACAAAAACCAACCCCTCCTATTGGCCCACAATGGCCAGGAGCAGGCGGCGATAGTCTCCACTGGTGTCACTGGAGATCATGGTCCCCAGTGTCTTCTGATACATCTGTGCAAATACCTGTTTCACTTGCACGAGATCAATCTGCACAAAAGATGAAAGAGCTGATGTGAGGACAAAACTGTTAATAAAAGTTGATGTTTATCCTCTTGACCAATGAAAGGGCTCTAATGTCAGGTGAAGGGGTGGGGGGAAGCACAAGGACATTTTTATACCTGTACTCTTTTTATGATTGGTACTAAGCAATGGAAGGTCTGACTTGTAAAGGGCATTGATTATAGATATTTTGAATAGCACCTCAAAAAAAGTTATTCCATTTTCACTTTAAAGGTCTTTGGATTTAGAAAAGCTTAGCTGAAGCAGACCTTCTTTTTTTTTAATAGTCCAAAATATTTATTGTAATACTCTTTGTGATAGCAAGAAAATTGGAAACAAAGTAGATATTCATCAATTGAAGCAGACCTTTTGCACAAGTTTTTACATTAGCAAAATAATAAGTGGTGCACCAATGTCTTCCACCTCCCCATAAATCGTTGCACACCTGTACCCCCATAGCTTCTCAAAAGTATGACTATTCCTACGTATTTTTTCCATAATGGTATTCTCCATGTATGAGTCACAATGGTCTGTCTCCTGCTTGGCAGATTAAAACCCTCTCAGGGCAGGGCAGGTGAATTGACATCCTTGACCAGTGACCAGCTAAGTCACAGAGATTTTCCCCATGTTTTATTTGGTAACTTTCCGTGACCTGACTCTCTAAGAATCTGAACTGGCAACTTTCAGCAAACGGGCACCAAGCAAGGAATCCATCGAGCTGGGGTATAACATAACTACGGTTCAGGTGGAAAAAGAAAGGCTTACTTCACTTCGGGTGACGACAATCCTCACAAGGGTTGAGTCATCTGTGCCTGCACCTTTCATGGAGTAGTAGAGCCGCTCAGCAAAGAAGGCGGGACGGTTCATGGCACATTGCACTGTCAGGCAATAACAGCACAAAGAGTTAGAGAGATGTCCCATGCCTATGCACAGGAGTCTGACCTGGCAGGGTGACCCACCCAGCTATTTCCTTTGTCAGAATATGGGCCTTGAAAGGCTATGGAAATGCCCTCTCTTCTTTTTACTCAATATTGACCACCCCATTCTGCCTGTATTTCACAAGTTCTCCTCCTTCCCTGAAAGTTTCTTTTGGTAAATATATCCTGGTTCCTCACTGTTCTGGAGGAAGACTCCAGTTCTATATCTCAGAAATCTGTAGCCACTGCAAATAACATATTATGCCAAAGTGACAGAAGCACTGGTTCTAAAAGCTACTGAGAAATGCAAAACAGACTGCTGTTGCCTTCTATGTCTGAGAGCTAGGTGTAAGGTACACCCTGGGGTCTAAAAGATAGAACAGTGAACTGAACATTAAGAAATCTGGACTGTCCTCCCAGCTTTTTTTTTTCCCTTGTATTTTTTTTTTTTGGTGGGGCAATGAGGGTTAAGTGACTTGCCCAGGGTCATACAGCTAGTAAATGTCAAATGTCTGAGGCTGGATTTGAACTCAGGCACTCCTGAATCCAGGACCAGTGCTTTATCCACTGCACCACCTAGCTGCCCACTCCCAGCCTTTTTAAAAACTGATTTCTCAGCATATCTGGGTGAGAAAGAGCTATCAGCTCTTGGAACAAACCTGCCAGACACATGGAATAATTTCCTGTGTTTGTAGTCACTAGTCAGAACTCAGGGAGCCACATCTTACACGACCCCCCACCCCCACCAGAGGCTTTCTCCTCTGCAGTTTCAAAGGGCCAAGCCCTGGGTTAAGAATCAAGATGGACCCTGAGCTGTTTGCCAGAAAAATACGTGCATGTCTGGTCTTGCAGTTTGGCAAACCATGGACTCAACTATCAATCTAGTAAAGCCTTCTTTGGATTAGAAAGGGCCCAGGGCAGGTGTCTGCAGTGTTAGTGGATGAGGCAATGATAATTCTGGAAACTGAAACCAGAATACTCTAGGAAGAGAAGGGAATGAGGACAATGCGTCCCATGGTTTTGTAAAGCAAAACAGACGAGACAGCATAACCTGAATATTGGAGCTATTCCTAGAAAAGAAGGCTGGTCAGCAGCAGCAACTATTGTAGAAGGACCACCTTTAGTATTTCTAAATAGGAAGGATGTTGCTCAGAAGACAGGACAATTTACCTCCTGTTTCCATTTTGGCAGAAGGAACGCACCACCTGTGCAGAGCATTAGCTATGACCATGAAGTGATATTTATAAAGAGAGCTCTTTTCCGAGTACTAAGGCTATATTTAGTAATATCATCTCCCTCAACTCCATTCTATTGAGTAGAAAAATTCTATTCCTGTCTTACAGAAAGGCCCTGAACATCAGAAATTGTTTTTTGACCAAAACCCTTTTTCAAAAGCAAAAAGGCCCCCAAACAGCCTGTACAAGTGTCCCTTGGCTTAATGAAGGCTTGTATGTTAGGAAGTTGTAGTGCCCCCGGCAGTAAGGACTTTCCTCACGTTAAAAACTGCAGCTCTCAGAAACTACTTTTACAAGTCCACCATCAAGGCCAATTAGGGCCAACGACTTCAAGATTAAATGTCAACAACAATTCACCAGGACCTGTATACAAAACATAGGGCTGGCCATGACCTCTGCCCAGGGACTTTACAAAAAACTTTTGATAAATTCCCATCTGCTGATGAGAACAACAAAGAGGTATAAGCTCGATTCTCAAACCAACAACAACAACAACAAAAACCCGAAAAGCAAAAACACAAATTCTTACAGATTGTCTTCAAACCATTTTCTACATTTCCAGAAAATTCTCGGCCAATGCTGCTTAACAGATCTCGATTAGCAATCTGCAAATGAGAGTTAAAGTGATTAAAATATTTTCATGTTTCAAACATAACCCAAGTTTCAAGAAAAAAAAAAGACTCATACCCTGGAATAGGCCTCCATGGTAGCTTTTAGCTGAGGGAAGCTTCTTGTGGCAAGAACCATGTTAAAGGAGGATTCATCCGTCCCCAATTTCCCTTCACCAGCCTGATAAAGACGCTGAGCATCTTCCTGAGCCATTTGATGATTCACATTCTGATTTTCATCACGATTGCCCTGGCAAGGAAAAGGACAGAAATTGTAGACAAATACAAGGATTGGGGGGGGGCGGGGCAATGAGGGTTAAGTGACTTGCCCAGGGTCACACAGCTAGTAAGTGTCAAGTGTCAGAAGCTGGATTTGAACTCAAGTCCTCCTGAATCCAAGGCTGCTGCTTTATCTACTGCGCCACCTAGCTGCCCCAGGATTTTTTAAAGAAGACAATCTATCAATCAGTATTTATTAGGCTGCTACTATGTGTCAGGTGATGGGGAGGCAAATACAAAGAATGAAGCAATTCCTATTCTCAAGAAGTTTACATTCAGGGGCAGCTAGGTGGCGCAGTGGATAAAGCAGCAGCCTTGGATTCAGGAGTACCTGAGTTCAAATCCAGCCTCAGACACTTGACACTTACTAGCTGTGTGACCCTGGGCAAGTCACTTAACCCCCATTGCCCTGCAAAAAAAAAAAAAAAGAAGTTTATATTCAAAAGGGAAGACAACTGCATACACAAGGATAGAGAGAAAATAAATCTAAGGTAGTTTGAGAGACAGGGCACTAGGAGCTGAAGAGATCAAGAAAAGCTTCACACTGCTGAAAGCTGTGTCTTGAAAGAAGGGAGCGGCTCTCTGAGGAAGACATAAGGAGGAAGGGCATTTACAGGCATGTGGGACGTCTAGGACAAAGGCAAAGAGCGGGGAGTTGGAGTGCCATGTGTGGGGAAACAATTTGATAGCACTATGGAGTGCAAGAAAGAGATGAAGTCCAAGGAGGCTAGAAAGACAGCTTGGGGCAAGTTTGTGAAGGACGTTAAAAACTTAAAAAGGAGTTTATATTTGATCCCAGAAGCAAATAAGAAGCCATTAGTCTTTATTAAGGAAGGGAGTGACATGGTCACATCGGCACTGAAGGAAGTGTGAAGGAAGAGCTAGAGTGGGGAAAAGACCTGAGGAAAGAGGAGACCAGTTAGGAGCTCAGTACAATAATTTAGGCAGGAGATGATGAGAATCTGAAAATAAGTTGTGTGACTAGAGAGAAGGCTCAGATAAGAAATGTTGTGGAGGAAGAAGCAGTAAGATTTAGCATCTAACTGGATACAAGGGATCAGGGAGAATGAGGAGTTGGGAAAAATGCCAACGTGACAAACCTGGGAAGTTAGTGGTGTCTTTGACAAAACTAGCAAAGTTTGGAAGAGGGAAGAGTTTGGGGGAGGAAAGATTGAGTTTTGCTTTATATGGTGCTGAGTTATGGGACATCCAGCTTGAAATGTCCAAAAGGCAATTGGTGATATGGGATTAAACCTAATCTGAGACTAGGCACATAGATATGAGAATTGGCCACACAGAGATGACAATTAATCTATGGGGTTTACTTCACCAAGAGTATAGAGAGAAAAGAGTAAGGGGCTTTTAGGAGAAAGCTTTGAGTAACACCCACACTTAAAGGATGTGATCTGAATCATGGACTAGCAGAGGAGACTGAAAAGGAGCAATCAGAGAAGTAAATGGTAAACCAGGAAAGAAGAGTGTCACAAAAACCCAGAGAGGAAAGATTATCCAGGAGAAAAGGTGGTTACCAGTGTCAGATGAAGCAGATAGGTAAAGAGGGATAAGGTTTGAAAAAAAGGCCATCGGATCTGGCAAATTAAGGAATGATTAACAATAGTGAAGAGAGGAGTTTCCAAAGAGTGATGAGGACGGGAGACAAAATGCAAAGGATAGAAAGTAAGTGAGAGGAGGGGAAGCAAGGAGTTTGTCTGAGAAAAGAAGAAGAGATAAAGGGTGATAGTTTGAGGCAGTGGCAGGGTCTACTAAGGTTTTTTAAGGATGGAGGAGACGGGCAGTTAGGTGGCGCAGTGGATAGAGCACCAGCCCTGGATTCAGGAGTACCTGAGTTCAAATCCGACCTCAGACACTTAACACTTACTAACTGTGTGACCCTGGGCAAGTCACTTAACTCCAATTGCTTCACTAAAAAAAAAAAAAAGGATGGAGGAGACACGGCATACTTGAAGGGATTAGGAGAAAGACACACACACAGACAAACAGAGACAGAGATAGGTCAAAGATTAGAAGACTGGGATAACTGAGGTGGTAATCTAGAGAAGATGGGGAAAAGATAGAATCAAGGGCACATGTGAAATAGTCTTGGTAAAGAGAAAGGCCACTACTATGTCAGAGACTTGGGGAAAGAAAAAAAGAATAGCGGATGCTGTCGAGGGCAGAGGAGAGATTTATGTCGAATGGCTTCAATTTTCTCAGTACAATAAGAGGCAAGGTCTTCTTCTGAGGAGAGAGGAAGGGAAGGTGTAGGAGGCTTGAGAGAGGAAGGTTTGGATAAACTTTTGTGGGGAATGAAATAGTGAATCAGCTAGAAAAGAATAAAAGGATTGCTTTGCTGCAATGGAGGCCAAATTGAAGTTGGCTAACATGAATTTATAATGTATCCAATTAGCATAGGGTACTAAACTACAGTAAATTTTAGATTTGAGGAAAAAAATATTAAAAGTTAATTCATTAGGGCAGCCAGGTGGTGCAGTGAATAGAGCACCAGCCCTGGATTCAAGAGGACCTGAGTTCAAATCTGGCCTCAGACACTTGACAACTTACTAGCTGTGTGATCCTGGGCAAGTCACTTAATCCCAATTGCCTCACCAAAAAAAAAAAAAAAGTTAATTCATTGACTTTCATTTCTTTTCTTTTCGTTTTTTTTTGGTGAGGCAGGTGGGGTTAAGTGACTTGCCCAGGGTCACACAGCTAGTAAGTGGTTAAGTGTCTGAGGCCAGATTTGAATTCATGTCCTTCTGAATCCAGGGCCGGTATTCTATCCACTGCACCACCTAGCTGCCCCCATAACTTTTATTTCTTTCTTTTTTGGGGGGGGTTGGTGAGGCAATTGGGGTTAAGTGACTTGCCCAGGGTCACACAGCTAGTAAGTGTCAAGTGTCTGAGGCTGGATTTGAACTCAGGTCCTCCTGAATCCAGGGCCGGTGCTCTATCCACTGCACCACCTAGCTGCCCCCATAACTTTCATTTCTAAAGAAACTGTATTAGAGATATAACACTTGGGTTATAATTCTTGCATAACTCCATGACCTAAAAGGAAAACACCATCAGGACATTAAAATGAGGTGGTAACTAAATCAAATTAATACTCCAATAGATGTTATCTCATTAATATAATTCCCTTCAACTGTCCATCCTGTGTGACTGTTGGCCATGTCCTCCCATTAATTTCTCACATGAAGTTTATATAATGTGATGGAACATTACATGAGTTCTTTTTTTTTTTTTAGTGAGGCAATTGGGGTTAAGTGACTTGCCCAGGGTCACACAGCTAGTAAGTGTTAAGTGTCTGAGGCTGGATTTGAACTCAGGTACTCCCTACTCCAGGGCCAGTGCTCTATCCACTGCGCCACCTAGCTGCCCCTACATGAGTTCTTTTGACAGCAAGAAAATGTCAGTGGATGTGTATGAATTCAGCCTCTGACCATTACTACCTATGTGACCCCCCCAAAAGTCAGTTCACCTCTCTGAGGCTCATTTTCCTCATTTATAAAACAAGACAATACCTGTAGTACCTGCCTTTCTGGAGTTTCTGAAGGCTCAAATGAAATAATGTTTGTAGAATACTTTGCAAACCTTCAAGTGTGCACTTACCAAAAAAAAAAAAAAAGAAAGAAAGAAAGAAAGAAAATACTAGCACATGGATTATCCATCATTTATGCCTTACTTTCTCCACATAACCAGCCTCTGCCTTTCCCCTAATCATCTGTTTCTTTAATGATCACTTTTGTTTCATAATCCCTTATTTATAATGTTTTGCATCCTGCTCACACCCACCAGGCATCTCTCCCCAGGCCTTTGAATGGTTCTCAATTTCATTTCGTTGGAGACTCTAATAACTCACAGCCATAAACTTATCACTGGAAGAATACTGGCATTAAAGAGCTGGGTCTTTGAAGAAGAAGCTTGAGGCTACTGAAATCCAGCCAAACCATCCTGTCCTGTTCAATTCTAGGCCCAAATGATTGCCATTTGTAGAGTCTAGCATACATAAACTGATGATTTCTATTGTCCACCCAATGGCACAGTAAAACCTAGGTAATAATCCTGTGTGACTGTTTTTCTCAACTAGAAAGTTAGACCAGTCTTTCAAGTGATTATAACTCTCATTTATGAGAGCCTACCATGTTCCAGGGGGTGATACTATCAGCAAAATGTCTTCCATAGATACTGAAGAATATTACACAGAGAAGTGTGTAGTAGGTATGAATAGGCTGCAACATATAACCAAAGAGAAACTCCAAAGAAAGAACAAAATAAAATTTGTAATAGGGAAAAAAGTCTTCGAACAATCCCAATGTTGCTTAAATGGGAGTTCTTATAATGGAATATTAAAGTCACATGCTCAAATGGATCTGATATCTCATCAATTCAGAAGCTCCCTTGAATTCTACAGATCATAGCCCATCCATGCTTGACAGTTTCATGTGTATGACTTTTGTCCATGTTTTTCCTATACTTCATCCTAGAAGTCCACCCAACATGCTAGAGGCCCTCCTTGCTTTCTTCTGACATTTCAAAGAGTGCCAGCGGAGAGCTCTGGATGTCCATTCATCATTCCTTGCTCTAACAGTATAACAAGCCCATCTTCTCTCCCTGTATTATTGATTAACTGACTGACAAATAATACTACTACACATACCTTTGTACAGATAGTTTAAAAAATGTTTTTATAGTGTCTGATTCTCCATAGTGGAATTGCTGGATCAAAGGTTGTTTTAAGTTTTATAAATCTTATTGTTAAATAGGACAGTATTGCCAAATTGATCAGCAAAAAATTGGATCAACTTGCAATGTCATGCAATGAATAGGTATACTTATTTCCTCTGAAGGTTGACATGAAATTCTGTCATTTTTACTCATTTCTAACAGTCTGATGAGTGAAAAGTAGTACCATAAATATGCTTTAATTTATATTTCTTTAGGGGCAGCTAGGTGGCATGGTGGATAAAACACCAGTCCTGAGTTCAAATCTGACCTCAGACACTTGATGCTAGCTGTGTGATCCTGGTCAAGTCACTTAACCCTTATTGCCCTGTCTCTCTCTCTCTCTCACACACACACACACACACACACACACAGCTAATAAGTGCGAAATGTCTGAGGCTGGATTTGAACTCAGGTCCTCCTGAATCCAGGGCCGGTGCTTTATCCACTGCGCTACCTAGCTGCCCAGTGTATAAATTTTTAAAGAAATACAATCAAATCCAACTATTTTTCCTCCATATAATTTTACAACGTTCAATGGATAAAATTTTTTCTCCCTCATCATTTGTGATAAATGTCAACTTATGTATTTTAAAGATTTTTACAGTTCCTTTTTTACATTTCACTTGCTGATTTAACAGGAGCTTATTTTAGTCTTTGATATAAGGAAAACTTACTTTTTGCTATATTGCAATACAACTTTTAAAAGAGCACTTCTTATACAATGATTCATTTCCCCCAGGAATTAATGTCCAGACTTACCCTACACTAATCTTTTATATACATAATTTTCTTTCTGGTATCTCAATTCTATTTCATTTGCCTATTTTGTTGGTATTGTTTTTAAACCAATGCCAGAGAGTTTTGATAATTATTATGCAGCAGATTTTAAACACAGGAAGGGCAACATAAGCTCCTTGAGAGAACAGATTGTTATCATATTTGCATCTCTAGCATCTAGTAATGCCTTGAAAAAAAGTAGGTACTATTTAATAAAGGTTTGCTGAATAATTTTAATTGAATTTCTTTTCCAAAATTTTCTTTATATTCTTGCCTTTCCACATAAATGCTACTTTATCCAGTTCTATAAAATATCTTGTAGGTGTTTTAATAGGTGTTAAATAGGTATAGAGTTTGAGTACCTAAAGAGTCAGGAGGAACTGAACATAGTAAACACCACCAAAAACTGAAACTGGTATATTAACAGATATGAAATTACTATTTTTTTGGGGGGGGCTGGGCAATGGGGGTTAAGTGACTTGCCCAGGGTCACACAGCTAGTAAGTCAAGTGTCTGAGGCCGGATTTGAACTCAGGTACTCCTGAATCCAAGGCCGGTGCTTTATCCACTGCGCCATCTAGCCACCCCTGAAATTACTATTTAATGGATGTCAGAGTTATTCCCAAATCAGCTGTCTGAAGAGAGTCACACCAAGAACAACTTGTCAGTAATGTGGAAATACATTTAACATTATTGTACCTATATAACCTATATCAAATTGGTTGCTGTCTTGTGAAGGAAGGGAGAAAGAATCGGAACTCAAAATCTTATGAAAACAAATGTTAGGGGCAGCTAGGTGGCGCAGTGGATAAAGCACCAGTCCTCGATTCAGGAGAACCTGAGTTCAAATTTGGCCTCAGATACTTGACACTTATTAGCTGTGTGACCCTGAGCAAGTCACTTAACCCCCACTGCCCCCCACACACAAAAAAATAAAACTAAAACAAAACAAACAAACAAACAAAAATAATGTTGAAAACTATCTTTACATGTAACTGGAAAAAAATAAAATACTATTAAGATTGAAAATTTTAAAAGTCAAAATCATTACTAATAAATTAAAAGAATAAAAACTGAGATATGGCATGCATTTGAGATGCAACTCCAACCTGAATTAAATAAGCTGTTGATACCAAAAAAGGGGGGGGGGATGGATTAAAGAAGAGATATCACAAAGATTAGCATCAGTACTCAAAGAATATGAATCAAAGGCTATCATAGGGAGCCTAGAAACCGCCCCAGCCAGGAAGCACTTGCTACCTCCTGGCCATGCAGAGAGACATGGTGGTCAAGGACAACCATGGGTCAGAGAAGGGGGAGCCTGGAGGTCAGGAGGAAACCGTGGCTATATTTTGGATGTGAGGCAATTAAGGTTTGGATGAGGGCACTGGCAGTAGGAGTAAAATAATGATTTTAAAGGAAGAAGTGACAGGATATTAGAAACAAGGAGAAAGGAGAAGAGAACCCTGAGGTTATCTATCAACCCTGAGTGACTACTGTCAGCACCACAAAACTAAATTATAGCCTCAAGTAGCTGTCTATTACATCTCAGGAATCGGGACAAGGAAAGGAATGAAGGGGCTGTATTAAGGGACCATAAATGTCTCTTCTAGCTCTGAGGTTTTGTATTTTGCTAGAAGAACAGTGAATCTCCTATTCCCCTTACTCTTTAGCTTCATCCACAAAATCCTTGTCTCTTAATGCAATATTGTGTTATTTGAATATGTATTAGGCTGACATTTCCACTGAGGTATCAGTCCCATTCCACTATCTGGCTCTAAAAAATACATTCTCGAGGGCAGCTAGGTGGCATAGTGGATAAAGCACTGACCTTGGATTCAGGAGGACCTGAGTTCAAATCCAGCCTCAGACACTTCACACTTACTAGCTGTGTGACCCTGGGCAAGTCACTTAACCCCCATTGCCCCACCAAAAAAAATATAAATAAATACATTCTCATTCTATTCTAAACAATTCTCACTTAGATAGTGCTCCACAACTTAAGATGGGCTGATTATTTCTGGTTCCCTATAGCAACCATGTCTGAATAAATGTTGTTAGATGATGGCTGGGATTGAATGAGCAATGTAAATGCTAGGGTGTCATTCTCAAGGGCACTGAACTGCAAAGGATGATAAACTCTTTGGGTACTTAAAAGAATAAAGCAAAAAAAAAAAAGTAAAAAGGACACTGGTTAGCAAAAGGTGCTTAAAGAGTTAGATACTCGGGCAGCAAGGTGGCACAGTGAATAAAGCACCCGCCCTGGATTCAGGGGGACCTGATCTGGCCTCAGATACTTGACACTCACAAGCTGTGTGACCCTGGGCAAGTTAACTTAACCCTCATTGCCTCCCAAAAATAAATAAATAAAATGAATGAATGAAAATTAAAAAAAAAAATAGTCAGATACTGTCTGCCCCAAAGAGCCTTCTAGGGAAGACATAGACACCCACCAATATATCTTTAGTTGGGTGTTTTTTTCCCCACCAATGTATCTTTGAAGTCTACTCACCTGGCACATGGATACAAGCAATCGTTCAAAATGTCCTGAGGTATCTGATCGTATGTCTTTTTCGATATCTCGTCCAAATTCTGATTGGTAACAATTGACAATATCTCGAATTTCCTGATTTGATCTTGTGCACAAAATCTCAATCAATACTCTTTCTTGAGTTCCTACTCCCTTTACAAAAATGAAAAAGGGAAATTATTGGGGGGAACCAAAATACACCAAAAAAAACCCCTTATCTCATTGTTCAATCCAGAAATAACAAAGTGTTGACTGACATTTGTTTCTAAATTTAAAAAAGATAGAAGCAGGTTTGATATCTGAATTAAGATGGAAATTTTCAGTATGTTATACAGTACCTTCATTGCATTCCGTAAACTCCAAGCATCATAATATGTAGGTGGCATAAACAAGGCAAGGATCAGTTCTTCCATATTTCCAGTTAATTCAGACTTGAGATCTTTGATTAAATCCTATTTAATTAGAAATCCAAGGTTTAAAAAGTGCTCGGTTTTTATGGGAATTATTGAATAATGAAATTTATGAAAACCTGAGTTTAAGACCCAATTATATACCAAGAAAAAATATAAATGCAAATGTAATTCATTTCACAGATATGTATTTCATTCAATCAATAAGCATTTAGTAAGCAGCTGATCTAACACAATACAAAAGTATTAAGAAATATACTTACTAAAATAGAACATGCAGAGATATGACACATACAGGCATAAGACTGATACACATAACAACTAGAGAACAATTCAGTCAAATAACAAATATTTGAGCATCTTTCATGTGCAAGACAATATACTCAGTTCTATGGATATAACTAATTTTAAGACATGGTTCCTGACCTCAAGGACTTACAATCTAGATAGGGTAGAGAATATGAAAATATTAAAAGATAAAAAATTAATATGAGGCAGTGCAGGTTCTCAAAAGTGTCATTCAATAAATAAAATACTACAGAAGTTCAGCGAGCATTAGTCAAAACAGGCTCTATGGGGTAAGACTCAAAGTAGGCACTGAAAGGTAAACAGGGAGGGATTAATAAGTCAAGAAGGAAGTAGAACACATTCCAAATGAGGGAAATGCCATGAGTAAAAGTGGGTTATGCTGAGGAATAATGAAAAGACCAGTGTTACTAGTATAGATTTACAGAAAAAAAGTGAAGCTCAGTTATAAAGGTAGAGACCCAGATTGTGAGGAAGGTCCCCTATTATAGTCTATGGAAACCACTAAAGGTTTTGGGAAGATGATGAAAGCAGGGAGAGGGGGAAAGTAGTTTGGTGAAGATAGGAGGGGTAGGGGACAGTGGAAAGAGGTGGGAGGTTGGGAGATCAGTTAGGAACCTTTGTAACGCTTTAGGCATTAGGGAATAGGAGCTAGGATCACTATGATTACAGTGGGAATGGAAAAGAAGGGACATATGTGAGAGTTATTTTGAGGAAAGAAAACCATAGGGCTCAGTGACCCAGGAAAAGACAGATGAATTAGGTTTCAAGCCTGGATGAGTGGGAGATGATAATATCACTGACAAATAAAGCAAGTCACCAAACATCTGTTTTCTCATCAGTAAAATGGGAATAACAATTGTACTGTCTAACTTGTGTGGTTGCTGTGATGAAAAAGCACTGAAAACCTAAAATGGTACAGAAATGTTCTTCTCATTAAGTCAGGGAATGAGTTGGTTTCAGGGTAAGAAGACTGAGTTGTATTTTAATTCTAAGACTACTTGAGATACTCGGGTACTGGCTACATACATTTGCTGCAGAAGTTCCCAGGAAATGGGGCTGGATTTTGGGAAGACTGATGGAGAAACCAGAGCTTAGCTTTGGTCCTTTAGGACAATAGGAGGCTTTATAAAGTCAAGTAAGATAATCCAACTTGAGAGCCAACTAATAAGTGACCTCGAATTCCCAATAGACAAATTCAGACTTGATAGCATAGGCAGACAGTAGGAAATGAGGGTTTGGGGGGGGCACAGATTATTCCTTATTCATCTTTTCAGATACAGGAAGTATTGGATAGAAATCTTTCCTGAGGACAAAGAGCACAACAGCTCCCCAATAATAAGAAACCAGGAGTAGTTGGTGACCAGGACACCTTGCTGGTTTGCTTCCCAAGTGGATAGGGAGATGAGTGAGGAGTCTACGGTAACACTTTGGTTATCACCACAACAGGGGCCACGTCTCCTAAGAGCCCAAGAGAAAAAATTATATTCAAGGTCTACCAGAGCCTTTATCAAAAACGAAGAATGAATTGTGGATAGGAAGATGGAGAAAATGATGCAAAGTGAGATTGAAAGGCAGTGTCCCGGTGGATAGAGGGCTGGTCTCAGAGCCAGCTGCTCTGCCACATACTGGCCATGTAACTCTAGGCAAGGCACTTCAGCTCTCAGTGCCGTGGGACACTTTCACAGACTCTGAGTTGCAGGTCATGTGCCCATCTGCACTGATATAATAGGGTTTCCTAATTCAGGAGTTCCTTAGATCAATGAAATCATAGGTCCATTCCCACTCCCTATCCCTAAAGCAAATTGAGCAGAACCATCATACACAATTACTAGAAATATATATATATATATATATAAATATTTTAAATTTAAAAGACAAACAGTGACAGGACTTCAGTTTGACTTGGAAGGGAAGCCAACACAAACACTTTCCATTTGTTGCTTGTCTAGTCATTTGTTTGGTTTTCTTTTGTTAAATGCTAAAGGGATTTATGTCAGATTTGATTCTTTACTTTGTATGTTGGCTTTGGCTTTCTTTTTCTGTTCATAGATATTAAGGGTCTTTAAAAATCACAGACCCCACTATCTCAAGAGAATAAAAATAACACACAACCCAGAGAATGATGGAAAGTGTATGGTGGGTTTTTGTAGCACAGTGCATAGTACATAGTAAGCACATGATAAATACTTGTTGACCTGACTTGAGGAAGACTGCAGTAGATTACCAATGATGACGTGCATGCAACAGGTCATATATGGCATCATCAAGTGGATGTTTGACCAGAAAAGGGAATGGGTTCATCATGTATCAAGGGAAGAGTCAGGTGGTCTGAGCATTGCACTAGTATCTGCAAAATATTAAGAGAATTAGGGGAAGGTCTCCAGTATATTTGATGGATCCTCTATGGAGGATTTACGGTCAAACATGAATCCTATTGAAGGTGCAGATGGATTGCAACATACACTGTCAGAGGAAGCATCCATTCCAAGGCCATAGCTTCCAAGAAAAAGAAATATAATCCCTTTAAAATTTCAGGTCACAGTAGCACAATTTTACACAGACTAATAAAACATTTCTCCTCAGATGCAGACTTCATCATTGCTGCTCTGTTGGGATACTGTGTCTATTTCCTTACCGAATTAAAAAAAAACAACACATACCTTTCCATACATGGTCTTAAAAGCCGCCTTAATTTTCTGTCTTTGATCATTGGAGCGGTTGGCAACAACATCCACAATTGCTTGCTCATCGGTCCCTGGAAGAATCACACACAAACAGATCAGGAGTCTCCTCTTGTGTACTTCCCAGCACTCATTCATATCTCAGTGTGCTTGGAAAGTACCCACAAGCCAAACCAAACTAAGGCCTAACCATGAATACTTGGCTTATGAAGTTATAAAGCTACTCTTACCCTTAGGTTAATTTGGAGCAGCCAAATGGCCCAGTGGATAAAGCGCCAGGCCGAGAGCCAGGAAAACCCAAATTCAAATCTGTCCTCAGACACTAGCTGTGTGACACCGAGAAACTCATTTCACTTCTATCTGACTCAGTTTCCTCATCTCTAAAATAGGAATAATTGCAGCACCAACCTCTCAGGATAGTTGTGGGGATCAAATGAGATGATCATTATAAATGGCTGGGGGAGGGGGCGGCAGCTAGGTGGCATAGTGGATAAAGCACTGGCCCTGGATTCAGGAGAACCTGAGTTCAAATCCAGCCTCAGACACTTGACACTTAACTAGCTGTGTGACCCTGGGCAAGTTACTTAACCCTCATTGCCCCGAAAAAAAAAAAAATAAATGGCTTGGCACGGTGCCTGACCCATGGTAAGCATGATATAAATATTAGCTGCTATTATGATTGTTTTAATTTATTGAAGACAAAAAAAAAATCCTGTTTGTTCTTTACCAAACCCTTTCATGGCCTTTCGGAGAACTTCTGCATCCTTTATAGCATCAAAGTTGGCAGCAGGTCGGATTGTCCCCTGAGTACCTTGAGTCATGGCTGCTGGCTGGGAAGGAGAAGGACAGAATCACATTGGGCAAGGAAGCTCAACTCCTTCAGCAGGCTACTCCAGCTGTGAGAGGCCATACAATCAGATCTCCCCATCACCACTAACAGGGAGGCAGAAGGACAGGTCAGGAAAGATTCGACTCTGACAGTGGTTACGATTAAGGCACAGGGAGTTAGCTCTGCATTTCTGGGGTCCGTTATTTTTTAGAGATTCTAGATGTCGTCATTAGGAACATTAAGGAAACAAAATAGCCTTTTCCTAGTGGGCTCCACTATTCCAAAAAGATGCCCTGCAGATTCTGGGTATAGGATGATGAGCTTTTGATCCTAGCTGGGTGAATCATTTACTCTTTTAATTATTTTTATTCTGAAAAATACCAAATAAAATAAGCATTTTCATATACAGAGTAGAACAGAATAAGGGGATGGTAAATGAAACAGAATCTCTATTATGTAGGGCTTGCTTTTCTATTCAAGGTTGTCCTGCTTGCCTATGTAAATTATTTAGTCTTCCTGTGCCTTGGTTTCCACGTTGGTAGAAATAACAAGGGATGAGAAATGGGAGCTCTTGTTACTGGCTAGTACTAAACAAGACACTGGCAGAACCCAATTGAAAATCAGGACAGAAATAAAACAGCTCTCAGTGTAATACAACATAAATCTACTGATATTAAAAAAAACCAATAGCAACAGAATAAAAATCTCCTAACGAGCTAAGGAAAAGGACAAGGGGAAACACAATGTTGCAACGATGTCAGGCTTCAGATGAGAAACATCATAGTTTTGTTAATGTAACTTCACCCCATTCAGTTCTTTGTATGGGACTCCATTACTGCACCCATTATTTTGGTATGAGAAAAGCACAAAAGAAAAATAACAATGCAAGGAAGCTGAACAGGCAAAGTTTTAAAAAATGAATTAATTCATTACTTGGATAGATTTATGGATTTAAAGTTTATGGCATGGTGTGGGTATGCTTTTAATACATACAAAATGCACTCCCTTCTGCTCCCTCTTCTAGTCAATCTATTCCACAGGGTCCTTCTGTAACCCCAGGGGCCTCCCTTGGCATGGCATAGAAAACATCCAAGCACAGAGCCCTCCCCCCTCCTGGGTTGCTGCTTGCCCCTCCTCATCATTGGCTCATTTCCCTTTCTGGTCATGCCTCTCTCCGATGACATCTTTCACATCACTTTTGTGCATTTTCTCATCAGCAATATATTGCAGCCTCCTCACCTTTGCCTCTGGGCTGTCTGAAAGTTTAATTTCTTACCAACTGTGAATGACTCACAGCCATTCATCATCATTAGAATAATACTGTGTTTTAGGGAGAAGCACGGGGGCATTAAAAATCACTGTGTGGTTACTAAAGGCAATTCAACTCATCCTCTTCCTTTTATTCAATTTTGGACCCAGTTTGTCATCCATACCTGCCTCTTACAGGAGCAAAAAAAGCACCTGTGAGTCAGTAATATCAGTAAATCTACAACTTTAACATACTGTATATCACCTCCGTGGGCTATCAGCTGTATATAAGTCAGGACAATAGGCTTTTCCAGGTGTAGCTGCTTAAGTTAAAATCTTTTGAATGATTATAGATCTCATCTGGGAGGCTCAGAAATGTCCTGGGACTTGGGGCAAGAGGTATAATATCAGGTGCAGACAGGAACGTCTGAAGGACCTCGCCTTCTATGAGGAACCCTTCTTCCTTTTGGACCCTACACTGGAAATCTCCTTCAATATGAACCTTCTCTGTGGATGTTTGCTCCAGTCTAGTCTCTCTTCCCAACGTTCTTTGGTGCTCTTCTTAAGAAAGCAAAGTCACTGTTTCACGAGGGTAAGGAGGTAAGGATAGCATACAACTATTTACCATTTTAAGGCCTGAAATGTCAATAGAATTATCAAGAAACACTTATGTCACTACCACTATGGGTGGAGATTAACAAGGAGAAGTGGAAAGGAGGGCAATAACTATTCTCTAAAACCTCCAACACACTCTCCTCATAGGAACTTCCAATACACTTCCGGTACATTATTACCAAACCAGGAAAGGAAGCAGAGTATGAGACACGATTGAGAGGAGAATGGCTATAAGGATAAGTAGAAACCATTCCCACATCAAGCACCGCTGTGTAATGTGTAAAACTAGTCTCCCAACACTTTGCTCTTATAGTACCAATGGATAACAATAACAATAGCTAGCAAATTAAAGTTGGGAGTCCTTTCTACATTGTTGTATTTGATTTGAAAAACAACTCTGTGAATAAAGCAGGAATGTCCCTTTTGAGGAAGTGATTGTCAGCAAATAGAGAGTTGTCATAGGTGAGCTGGACATCCTAGAAAAAATCTGGGATACTTACATGTAAAGTGATGTCATGGTAAGCAATAGTATATGAGAGGCAGTAGGGAATAGTGCATAGAGAGCTGGCCTCAAAACCCAAAAGAGCTGAGTTCAAGTCCTGACTCTAACATTCACTGGTTGTGTGATCCTGGGCAATTTATAGCTTTTCTGCATAACCATATGAGTTTCTAAGACCATGTGCTGATCTGCACATCTCCCCTCACCAG
Source organism: Dromiciops gliroides (assembly GCF_019393635.1). Taxonomy (NCBI): domain Eukaryota; kingdom Metazoa; phylum Chordata; class Mammalia; order Microbiotheria; family Microbiotheriidae; genus Dromiciops; species Dromiciops gliroides. The sequence continues at coordinate 53,447,820 of NC_057862.1, forward strand.
GAATTTGTCACACCTATTAACTTACAGTCTCAGAAAAATAATAATAAAGCCCTGCTCTAGTGCCTCACCATGGCATGGCAGGAATTTTGGGTTCACAGTGCTAGGCCCAGAGGAGGTAAGCTCTGACAGCTCCCACTGTGCACTAGGGTGAAAAGGGCTGGTATACATGCTCAGTGACGACTGTCCCAGGGCTGGCCTCACCAAGAGCAGAGAGGCAGGGTGATGGATTTTTCTGGCCACAGTAAATCTGGAAGACTTGTGAGGTGTATCAGTAGGGGGCCTACACACACTGACAAAATCACAGACTTAAGAAGTGCTGATGGAAGGACTGCTGTCCTCCCATCACCACAAGTCTGGCCACCAGGTTGATGGATCATTTTATACACACCAACTCAATAACCTGCCTACTGAGGCAGGTATAGAAGGGGGTCCTATCTCAATCCCTAGCGGAGCAAATGAAGCCCCTACAGAGCTGAAAGGAAGGATTCTCAAAGCAGAAAGAGGATGCTAACGCCATAGCCCAAGATACATTGATTTAAAATGCAAGTATTATTAAGGGCCTACTGTGTGCCATAAACTGCACCAGGTGCTGTAGATACAAAGTTAAAAGTGACAGTCCTCTTACATCTACTGGGGAGACATGGACATATTTAAATACATACAAAATGGGCACAAAGGAATGGAGGAAGCACTCACAGCTGGAACATGGGAGAGGGGATCAGCAAAGCCTCCATGAAGAAAGCACTTGAACAAAGTTTTGAAGGAAATAAGGGATTCTAATTAACTGGAGGTGTGAAGGGATTACATTACAGGCATGGAAGAAACCCAGTGCAAAGGAGTAGAGATGGGAGATCGAGTGCTACATGTAAGGAATAGGTAGAAGGTTGGTTTGGCTGGACTGTAGAGGGCAGGAAGGGGAGGAATGTATATAAGGCTGGAAGGGTAATATGGGACCAGGTCACACATGGCTTTAAAAGTCAAACAGAAGAGTTTTCCCTTGATCATAGAGCAGGGGTTCTTGACCCAGGGTCCATGAACTTCTTTTTAAGAATCTTTTGAGCAACTGTATCCACACATACACGAACACTCACACACACACACGCACACACGCATGCACTTGAGGGCGCACGCCTTTTAGACTATGAGCTCCTTTAGGGCTGTTTTAGATTTTGTATCTGCCTGGTTTAGCACCGTGTCTGGTACATAGTAGGGCTTATTAAGTGCTTGCTGACTTGACTATCCTTGGCTCCTCCAATGCCTCCTTGTGGATGATCCTGGAATCTTAAAGGCTATGTGGGTGAGTGGAACACAAGCTTGGGGAGATCCCGCCAGGCAAAAAAGACTTCAAACACGAGACTGTGTCTCATCTGAGAGCTAGTGTCGCTACATTTGGAAAGGCTCATCCACCAAAAGAGCTGGTCAGTTTGGGGCCAATAGCAGCTCATGGAGTTCATCTATTTAGGTGGGGGGAAAGGATGCCAACTGGGTTGGTAGAGAACCTATTCTGATAAATCACAGCTCTTTTGAAGTATTGAGCTTTGCTTTAGCTTGTTTTTTGGTTTTTGGTTTTTTTGGTTGCCATGAGACACAACTAAGTTTGTCATCTAATAAAACTCCAGTGTCTCTCCCATGGACTGATGTGCTGGCTAGCCACACCTCCCCATCCTGTACATTTTAAAGCCAAGCGTAGAACTTTATATTTTCCCCTATTAAATTAGATTTGGCCTGCTGTTTCAGTCTGTAGAGAACTCTGTGAATCCAAAATCCACCATCCAATCCATCAGGTTTTGTAACAGCAGCCCATCTCCCATTTACCATCATCGGCTTATTTTATTTGACAAACATGCCATCTACAAGTTAAGAGGAGTCAAAGATATACCAATTTATTCTGCATCCACGGAATCATCGACATACTCATGCAAATTGCTTTTTGAAATGAAAGAGAAACAAATTGTGTTTTGCAGAGATAGAAAGGAAAGCATAAAGGCATATAAGAAAGAAGAATAATTCTGGAGTATAATACTTCAGGAGGCCTTTAGTGCATAGAAAAAGCCTTACTCACTTCACTGCTACAATCCAAAGAAATAGGAGAGAAAACAGGACAGGAGGGAAAGAACTCGGTATTGATCTGAAAGAACAGATGAAGTTTATAAGGTAGAATGGAAGCACATAATCATCCTCCCGGAAATAGTACCAGAAGACTCAAATCCCACAAACAGCCCAGTTCTCCAAGTTTCAAGGTCATCTTATTATGACTAAAAATTTAATGCTTTAACACTTTAAGATCAGCAGGTATAGGTCAGAACTACGCCAGGAGGACCAGGGCTGTGCCCCACATGCTGACATCCTTGGGGCATGGTTCCCACCCTCCACCCTCTGCTAGGTCTAGCAGACTGACAGGCTGGTCTTCTCACCCAGCCTGGGGGCTGACATGTCACCCCTGCACCCCAGGTTCTGTGACCATTACAACCCTCTCCCAATGGAGCACACCCTTCCAATGGAGCAGATGGAAGACTGTACTCATGTCTTCTCCAGCTCTGCTTCAGAAGAGCTGACAGGCCTGGGAACCCACTGAATGATTAGCTGAGGAGTGGGGTAGAGTGCCACCATCCCCACAGTAAACTCTATGCTAGTTCTTCCCCAAGTGGCCTTCCTCTTCTGCCCTCTTGTATCCACTGAGTCATCTGAAGGCCCTCTTAGAGGACAGAGGAAAGATCACTTCCCTGAATGGGGAGTCAGAAGACCCGAATCTGAAACTTGGTCATTACTGACTGTGTTACATTGGGCAAGTCACTGCATCTCTCTGAGTCTGTTTTCTGATCTGTAAAATGAGAACTGGGTTGGACTAGACAATCTACAAGGTCCCTTCCAGTTCTTAATCTAGAATCCTAGGATTGGTTCAAAATCTCTTCCTTTCCAGTTCCTTCTGTCTTCTGATGCTCACTGAAACCTAGCTTTCTCCTTCAGACACTACAGAAGGAGCTGTGAAGTCTGGCCCAGAGTCAGGGAGACCTGAGCTCAAATCTAACCTTGGACACCTACTAGCTCTGTGACCCTGGGCACGTCACCGAAACTCTGTTTGCTTCAGTTTCCTCAATTATGAAATGGAGATAATAATAGCACCTGTCTCTCAGGGTTGTTGTAAGGATCAAATGAGAAGATATTTGTAAAGTATTTAGCACCGTGTCTGGCACTTGGTTGGTTGGTTGTTGTCCTTCATTCTTGAGGACCAACATGACATCACTATGTTAGAGTCAAGTTACAATGTGTCCGACTGTGGCTGATCAGACCAATATGAGCTTGGAATGCTCTGCCACAGGTCAGGCATAAATAGTTCATGGGAATATTTGGGGTGGATTCTCTAAATCTGTGCATCTCACATTTCTTTTTGAGCCACTTCTATTCTGCTTTGCTCTCAGAGCACAGCAACTTCTCTGATGCAGGCACACAATGCTGGGCGGTCCTGTGCCAGTGTCTCCCATGTCTCACAATCAATTCCAAATTCTTAAAGAGAGACCTTGAGAGTGTCCTTGTATTGCTTTTTCTAACCACCATGTGAGTGCTCACCCTGTATGAGTTCTCCATAAAACAGTCTTTCAGACAAGTGTACATTTGGCATTCAAACAACGTGGTCCACCCATTGGAGCTGTGTTCCCTGAGGTAGAGTCTGAATGCTTGGCAGTGATGCAGGTTGTATAGATGTACTTATTCCCTTCCCTTATACCTTCTTCTTCTCACATGCTCTAGCACCTGGGCCAGGAGGAGTGACCCTTTCTCCCCACTGGCATGATCCACCTCTGTCACCAGCCCTCAGGAACCTATCTCTCCCTCTTGAATATTCCCTTCCTGACCAGACTCTTCTTGCCACCATCTGTACCTTCGGTGACTCCTTCCCAATATATTCAGGACCCGGCCTAGTTTTTTCTCATCTGGCCTCAAAGTTCCTCAAATGCCTAAACTCCCGTGACTTTGTCTCCAACCTATCTTAATCATACAAAAGAGTGGCCATGGGGAGGGAGGGAGAAAAATCTGAAATTGTAAAGCTTGTATAAACAAAAGTTGAGAACTATCTTTACATGTAACAGAAAAAATAAAATACCTTATATGTAAAAAACAAAAAAAACAAAAGAGTGGCCATACCTTAGATATTTCTCTGCCCACCCATGCCATGTGAAACTATCCTGTGTATAAGAATTCCTAGTTACAGCTCTGGGTAAATAGTATATTACCACCCCCCAAATGACAGATGAACAAACTGAGGCTCCAAGAGGTTAAGTATCATGCCCCATGGTCACACAGTGAATATGTGATAGAAATGGAATTCAAAGCCAAGTCTAGTGCTTTTTTCTATCATGCCATACCATCTCACTTAGGAACAATAAGTCTCCAGGAGAACTTTTCAGTAAGGATCTATCCAATTGGGGGCAGCTAGGTGGCACAGTGGATAGAGCACCGGCCCTGGAGTCAGGAGTACCTGAGTTCAAATCTGGCCTCAGACACTTAACACTTACTAGCTGTGTTATCCTGGGCAAGTCACTTAACCCCAATTGCCTCACTTAAAAAAAAAAAAAAGCATCTATCCAATTACCCAAAATTATTACCTATGATAGAGAAAGGAACTAAACCTGTAATTTCAGTGCTATAGAGAACTCCCAAATCAGAAAACTCCTTCTACCAATGCAGATCTGTGCTTTCTTAGCAACTTCTAGAGAAGTGCCTAAGTCCCAGAGAGGTTAAGGGATTTGCCTAACGTTCCACAGCCAGTACGCATCCAAGGTAGGACTCAAATCCAGTTCTTCCTGGCTCAAAAGCTGGCTCTCTAACCACTACACAATGCTCCCTCTCCTCTTACCTATGATGAGGTATAAAAAATAAACATACCCTGTTCTTTGCCTCAGTCTGGGTTGACCTTTTTTGCCTTATCCAAGTGAACTGGATCCCCCATCTAAGTGGTCTAGGCAAGGTGTGTTGTGGTTTGGATGAATATGTTCACAACTGAGGCTATACCGCATTTCTTCCAGATTGTAAATGTGGCTATGGCAGCAGAACAATGTTATTTTCCTTTGTATTACCCAGTTACCCTCTTTCTGGAAAAGGCAAGTCCAAAAATACCTGATTAGAGTAAGGAACAGGAGCTTGGCCACTAGGATACTGGGAAGGAACCTGTCCTCCAGGGTACCCACCTACAAATTAAAAAAAAAAAATAAACCATGTAATAGCTCTTTAAAAATAGGTCACTCTTCAAAAGTTTGTCAGTCCATTTTTACATGTAACTGGGGGAAAATAAAGTATTAAACTTAAAAAAAAGAAGCCTTGGATAAGATGATCTTTAAAAAAAAAAGGTACATTGGTTACTATGTATATTATATATTTATAAAAATTAGAGTTACAATTACATACCAAATTGCTTACTGCCTTGGGGGGGAGTGGAGTGGTAGGGAAGGAAGGATAGAATTTAGAACCCAAAACTTGAAATAAAAATATTTATTATATAAAAAAATTAACATTAAAAAATTTTTAAATTAAAAAAAATAATTACACATCAAAGCAAGGTTAGATTTCATTCATTTGTTTTGGAATATGTCAAGTGAGGGGCTTTCCCAGTTGTTTCTCAAAACTCCATTTCATAGCTATGTCCTCAAGAGTTAATACTTTTCTCCAAACTCTAAATTCTATCTGTTTTTTTTTTGTTTTGTTTTGTTTTTTGTTTTTTTGCAGGGCACTGGGGATTATGTGACTTGCCCAGGGTCACATAGCTAGTAAGTGTCAAGTGTCTGAGGCCGCATTTGAACTCAGGTATTCCTGAATCCAGGGCCTGTGCTTTATCCACTGCACCATCTAGCTGCCCCCTAGATTCCATCTGAGGAAGGGTCTAAGTTACTATTTTCTTCTGGCCAAAGGATAGAGGGGAATGGGTACAGAAGGAAAATGCACCTGGTTGTTTGTATTAAAGTTGAGAGATTTTTTTGTTTCTAAATTTGGAAAGTTTTATTTTTTAATAGAAAATTCGTTTGCCTTTCATTTGTTAAAGTTTTCCCAAATTAAAACTTTAGAATAGCTCATTCTATGCTAAAAAAAGTTTTAAAGGATCATTTGGTTCACTGAAAATGTTATAACCCTAACATACACTAATGTCCATTTTTTTCTTTTCAGGTTAAAAAAAATTATTTAGGCTACAATCCAAAATAATGTGGTATAGCTTTTTGTTTGGTTAGTAGATACCCACCTGGGATCTGGATCTGGCCTGGTCCACCACCATAGGCCTGGGCTGGTGGCTGTGGGTAGCCAGCGAAGCCAGCTCCACCTGGTGGGACTCCAAATCCTTGGCCTGGAGAAGCTACAGAGAGGAGTTTGGCAAATGTCATAATTTCAGGCAAAAGACTGAAAAATGAATCACCATAGTGGATGCTAAGCAGGGATTACACATAATCAATAGTCGCCCTATCGGTTAAATGTATTAAAAATGCTACTTAATGATAAATTTAAGTATCCACATTGTTGTGCTTCCTGTTTAAATTCAATGCCATATACATAGCCATATGCATATATGTATATATATATATATGTGTGTGTGTGTGTGTATCTATATCTTCATGTTTAAATTCAATGCCATTTATATATACATATGTGTGTATATATCTATACCTTCATGTTTGTTTTAATCATTTTCCTTGCTAATTGGCTCTATACCTTTACAACAGAGATTCTTAACCTTCTTCCCCCATTAAACTGTAAGCTCTTTGAAGGCAAGGTCTGTTTTTGCTTTTCTCTTAGTACAGTGCCTGGAACTGTGGAATCTGGATGCAGATTGAACCATACTATTTCTACCCTTTTTTGTTTTTTTCTTTCTTGAGGTTTCCCCCTTTTGTTCTGATTCTTCTTTCACAACATGGCTAGTACAGAAATATGTTTAATATTAAAATTTTATATTTAATATACAGTGATTGTATATATTGTAAGGAATTAATTATGATTTGGAGTTTTTATAACCCCATCTTTGCTTCAGCATGGTCAGACTGAAAAGAGGCAAGCTTTAAAAGCCTAAGAGAAGATGGGTGTTTACTTTAAGAGATTATAGAACAAACAACACAAAGAACATTTATTGAGTCAAAGTATCAAAACTAAAGTACCTAAGCCCCATCTGGAGTTCCCCCACACCCACATGGGCCTGGCCAAATTAAGACAGCCCAGTGGGTATGTTAAACCAATTGGAGACTCAGCCTGGCTATAGAACCACCCTTCCTGTGAGACAGGCAAGAAGGGGGAGGGAGAGACTCTCAGAGAGACACAGAGGAGAAAGGTTGAAAGAGAGAGGGGCTAGTGTATTTTGATCTTCAGACCTAACCAGGAGATACTGCAAAGCTGATTCTCAGAAATACAGATTCCACAGGGGTGGTGAGTTTGTGTTGCTTCCAGCAAAAGTAGCTGAGGAAGCAGAGGTACCTGTGGGACTTTTTTACCCTAGAGATTTAGGTTCTAACTATCTCTATCCCCTTTCTCATGGTCCCTGGCTTTATTAACTCCACTTGTATTGTAAATTTTGTTACCATTAATAAAACCTGATTTGTTTGTGGAAAAGAGGCTGTTAATCTCCTTTCTGAGAGACATAACTGAAAAAGAGACAGTTTGGAGAAGGAGAAACTCTGGACCTAGAGGTCCCCCATTATTTTCTGAACCCCAATATTATGGTGAGCCACTCAATTAACTCTCCTCATACTGAATTTGGCCCTAACAATATATAACCTATATGATATTGCTTTCTGTCTTGGGGAGGGGGGAGAGAAGGGAGGGAGGGAGAAAAATTTGGAACTAGAAACAAATGTTGAAAACTAAAAAAAATGCTTGTTCACTAACTGAGGTCTGTGAACTTTAAACATATATATTTTGATATTATATTTCAATATAATTGGTTTTCTTTGTAATCCTCTGGCCTTTATTTTATGCATTTAAGATTCTGAAGAGGGGTCCATAGGTTTCATGGACTACCAAAGGGAACATATATGACACTCAAAAGGGATCAGAAGCCCCTGCTTTAGACAAAGGTGTCTTGAAGCTTCTACCTGCAGTCTTCATTCTAAAGATCTTGCCTGTTTTATTAGAAATTGATGCTTTTAAAGACCTATTAAAATGATGAGGAAACAAAGAAAAGAAATGTCCCTTTTACCATGAAAATGACACCAGTCTTGTTCACAGCAATGTTTAGGCCAGCTCCCAACTCTGACTGCTCTCTAGGAAGACCTATCCCACATGTTGCACATGATTTATTCTCTCCAAGGTCCAGCTCAAGTGCTAACTGTTCATGGAACCTTTCTTGATCTCCTGAACTGAATATAAGCCCACCCTCTGATTTTTTTTTAGGGCACTTTGGCTCTCTCTTCTGTCCCTATTGCCTTCTACCTCATGGATTAATAGTTTACGGGAAACCCATTATTTTCTCATCGGACTGTAATAAACTAGAGGGACAGGACTGTGTTGTTTTTCTACTTTATATCCTTAGTGACTGAAGTGATAGTCTGACCACAAACAGGAAAGAAGGGAGTGAAGGAAAGGAAGGAATCTAGTACTCTAACCCTAAATCACCACCGCCAAGGACTACAACTTACCTCCAGGATAGGATGGGGCTCCCCCTGGTGGTGGAGCACCAGGGTACCCTCCAGGGGAAGGGTAGCCTCCAGGGGCCGGGTAGCATCCAGTTCCTGGGAAACCACCAGTTGGGGCTGGAGGATACGCTCCTCCTCCCATTGGGGGAAAGCCGGTGGGATACGGATACTGACCGGCAGGAGGTGGAAAAGATGACTCCTGACCTGCAGGCTAAGAATCAGAAAATCACCAAGTGAGTCTGTGCTTAAATAAAGTAAGTACATTTAAAAAGAGGACGAGAAATAGAGTAAACATCTACACTTTCCCAATTTAACAGAACAACAGAAACCTTCTAGACCCGTGCTCCTCAGATTCAAATCTCTCAAGACTAGGTCAAACACAACTGTCTTGGGACTGGCTGGTCATTCGTTTCTCTTGTGCCTCAGTTTTTCCAGGTTCTCTGCTATGATTTAGGGCATTCTTCTCCTGGCATTTGCTTCTGACTTTCTGGACTTCAATATCATGCCCCCTCTACTGATGGCTCATCCTAGAACTTCTCTCAATGCATCCTCAAGGTCTTCTTCACTCTGGAACAGCCAATCACTTCTACTGCCCTGCAACATTCCCCCGGAAAGTCCCACCCCTCTTCTTCCACTGTTGAGCTCCTCCCAGAACCTCCATTTTGTGGAATGACCAATGCCAGCCTATCTTCACCTTTTTCCTAGCTCTGGTCCTGATTTTCTGGACTTCCAAACCATGTCCCCTTGCAGGGTACCTTCCTCTGCTCTCCCTTTTCATCCTATTCCCCTTCTCTCACTTCAGCTTCCTTTTGGGTGTTTTCTTCCATTAGAACGTAAGGCTTTGCAAACTGAGGAAGCTGAATTGGTCAATCTCTAAAGTCTCTTTCAGCTCTAAGATTCTATGATTTGGTGAGAATAGTTGCTACAGGGTCGCCAGCTGTGGACACAATGATGATTCTCTACATGCAGCGTGGCAAATGTGTTTTCCATCAGGTTACAGTATCATAACTTGATTATAGCTTCCCTTCTTCCTCCTGGTGGTTGGCAAGTCTACTACTGGTTTGAAGCTGAAATGTACAAGACTAAAAAGCCAATCCTATCATACATCCCCTAAAGAATACAAGCACAGCTCTAGCTCAACAACATCCCATACGGCCACAGAGTGGGAACTGACAAGCACATTTACAAAAGTGATCACAAATCCTCAACTACTCCTGGGCCACCAGTAATAGCTGTGTCACCCTATGACACAAAGGGATTTGTGGTCCTTGAGTCGCGTTCCTCTCATGCTCATTAATGAAAAAGAAATTATCTGGAGGAAACTATTTGGCAGGATTTCCACAAGAGGTCACTAAAATTTCATCTCTTTGAGTCTTATCCTCCCCATCCCCTCCCCATCCTCTGATGTTGATACTTACAGGATATCCAGGGAAGGCTGGGTAGCCTGTAGGGGGGTATCCTGGGTAAGACATTCTGCAAAAGAAGAACTTTTCTCAGTGGTTTCTTATGAGGTGTGAATTCTCTGGAAACATATGGCTTAGGCTGTCATTTTTATTACGTAACACATTTTTCTTTCAAAACTATGGGCATTCAAAGCTAAGTTGCATGACTGTGGGAAGATCTGAACCTCAGTTTCCTCATCTGTGAAATGAAGGAAATGGATTATATTTTAAGGTCCCTCTGAATGCTGGAGTTCTGATTCTGTGCTATATGAAAGTTAGGGATACAAATAACTTAAAAAAAAATTTTTTTTTTGCAGGGCAATGAAGGTTAAGTGACTTGCCCAGGGTCACACAGCTAGTAAGTGTTAAGTGGCTGAGCCCAGATTTGAACTCAGGTCCTCCTGAATCCAGGACCGGTGCTTTATCCACTGCGCCACCTAGCTGCCCCCAAAATAACTTTTTCTATAGCTGATTTTCCATTGTTTACATTAATGGAGGGTATGGGAATAGAAAATCTAAAACAGCAACATATTTTTTTTTGGGGGGGCAGGATCTAGACCTGTGATTTCACAGGTGGGAGTTGGAAAAGTTCCTCTGTGATGAGAAAACTTCCTCTACCAATGCAGATCAGCAACTGCTTTGCAGCTTAACGGTCTTAAGAAAGATTAAGTGACTTGCCCAGGATCACATAAGGCAAGATGTATCAGAGGAAGGACTTGAACCCAGGACTCCTGGAAGCCAGTACTTGCCCTTTATCAACTACACCTGCTACTTCTCATCACTGAAATTATTTATGCAATATTTGACTTTACACATATCAGAGAATATTTATTTTGACAGCAGATTTGGTTCTCCAATTATCCTTGATTGAGAGTAATGCTGGAATTACTTTGAGAATTTCCTTCTCACATCCCAACTGATGAGAGAAAGAACATTTTCTGTCTGGTAGGTGGAGGCAGAGACCCAGGCTTAGATTCATATGTGGATATACTGTGTGATCCTTCATGCCAAAGAAAAGCTACCATTACTTCTGACAGTGGCTTTATTTTAATTTAATTTAAATTTTGTTTTTTTTTTTTTTGCAGGGCAATGAGGGTTAAGTGACTTGCCCAGGGTCACACAGCTAGTAAGTGTCAAGTGTCTGAGGCCAGATTTGAACTCAGGTCCTCCTGAATCCAGGGCCGGTGCTTTATCCACTGCACTACCTAGCTGCCCTACCATTACTTCTGGAAAAAAAGTGTTTCAATAGATCGCCCCTGGCTCCACTCACCATGCTCTCACTTCCTCCCAATAAAACACTCTGTTCTTGCCCTCATTCCCTTATAGGTATTGTCTCTTCCACTAGGATATAGATTTCCTTGAGGGAAAGGGTTTTTTAAAACTTTTTTATTTGTATCTCTGGTGCCTGGAATGTAGTAATCACTTAATAAATGCCATTCTTTCATTCATTCAACATGGAGAAAACTTTATTTTCCTTAAAGGCTGGCAATATTTCCTTTTTGCATTTGTATGTTTACCCCTCCCTCAACCCAGCATAGCACCTGACAATATTAGCTGATTTAATAGATGACCGTTTAATGAACAAATGGAAGGTTGGAGAAATAAAAGGCACAAGTTATTAGTTCATAATAGTCCAAAAAATTAAACTCTATGACTATTCCTCCCCTTAAGCTCCCACAAATTCCCAATTTCGGTCAATGACATTACCAGTCATCTAAGTTTAACTCAGGTTTGATCTATCCTGCTCCTTCATTCTCTATAAGCACGAAGTCATCCATTCTTCCTTCAAAAACATTGCCATTCCTCGCATCTTTTCCATTCCCATTGCTGCTTCACTAAATGCAGGCCCTCATAACCTCATGTCTAGATGACAACAGAAAACTAATCTGCCTGTTTCTACTTTTTGATCTTGCCAATTCATCTTGTCCTCTGCCACTAGATTAATCTTCCTAAGACAGTGTTTTCATCATGTCACTCTCCAGTTTGAAAGCTTTGAACCCTATTAATAGCCTAAAGGCTCAAATGCACACTCCTCTCCCTGGCATTCAGGTTCCTCCATAATTGACTCTGCCTGGCCTAAACAATTTTACTGCTTGTTAACTGACCAACATGAGCCTTCTGCTTGAGTGATTCTGGAAATACAGAATTCTGATTGCTGCTCCTTAGACCTCGCTCATCCTATTATCATCAACTAAAATGCTCCCCTTTCTTCTCTGCCGTTCAAATCCTATACAGCTTTTTAAGGCCCATTTCAAATCCCACATCCTCTATCTAGCCTTCCCAGGCTATTCTGGTCCATTTAGCTTCCCTACCACTCACTTTGGCTCATCATTTATCATATTTTTTGCTAATTACTTTTGTAATTGTTAACCCTAGTAGATGGTAAACTCCTTGAGTGCAGGCTCCTCTTTATACTTTATATTCCTCACAACACTAAACGCAGAATAGGAGTTCAATTAGTACTTGCTGAATGGGCTGCTATCTGCACTTGGGAAAGGAGAATATATATTGATGAGATCCCAGATGCACTGGAACACTGAAGAATCCAATTTTCAGGCCGCAGGACAGCTGTTCCACTAAATGGACCATTACTTTCTGCTCTTTACTTACAAGGCTATCTCCTGCTTTAAAGCAGGGGCTCTTAGCCTGGGGTTTGTGAACCTGTTTCTTTTTTGTTTGTTTGTTTGGTTGGTTTTTTTAGTGAGGCAATTGGGGTTAAGTGACTTGCCCAGGGTCACACAGCTAGTAAGTGTTAAGTGTCTGAGGCTGGATTTGAACTCAGGTACTCCTGAATCCAGAGCTGGTGCTCTATCCACTGTGCCACCTAGCTGCCCCCATGAACCTGTTTCTAAAAATATTTTGACACTGTATTTCAAAATCATTGGTTTCCTTTATGCTATAATAGTATAATCCTATACGCTTTATTTTATGATTCTAAAAATATTCTTAGAAGAGGCTGGTGGTCTTCGCTAGACATTGCCAAAGGGATCCATGACACAAAAATGGTTAAAAAGCCACCTCCCTTGGGGCAGCTAGGTAGCACAGTGAATAAAGCACCGGCCCTGGATTCAGGAATACCTGAGTTCAAATCCGACCTCAGACACTTGACTAGCTATGCGACCCTGGGCGAGTCACTTAACCCCCATAGCCCCCGCAATAAATAAATAAATAAATAGATAGATAGATAGATAGACAAATAAATAGATAGATAGATAGATAGATAGACAGACAAATAAATAAATAAGCCACCTTCCCTTCTGCTTTAAAGGACCTACATGTACTGCCCTTTTAAGAATTTCAAGACAGTAGAAAAATGCACAGGCATCAGGCATCCTTAAATGTGTGTGTGTGTGTGTGTGTGTGTGTGTGTGTGTGCGTGCACGCGAGTACTTTTAAGAAAGCAGAGTTGAGACCATAGACCAGGAGGTGCCATATATAGTTCTCAAGTGGTTTGCATAAGAGCAAACTCCTTCAGAGTGACTAAGCAAATCACTGTACTCAGCCCCAGGGAGGCCCCAAGGAGTTATTACACTTTACTTAGATCAAGCTGGCCAACAACACAGCTCTGGCAACACCCACTTTCACAAAAGAGAGGAGAAAATGCCCCAGTTCTCCCAAACCATCTCCACCCCATGAGTCAGTCCCATAAGAAGGGAGTGGATTTCTCTCAGAGCCTCATGTATGTGGCATGATGCCCAGTAATGAGGCAGCTGTTGCAAATTTATCAAACTAATGAATCCATGTTTAACAGAAAGGGTGAAGGGTGACAGCCTAAAGCCCCTCTCCCCATAGAGACTGTTTCCCAAAACTGTGTCCAGAAGAAACATTGAAACCAATGAGTCTAGATGCTTGAATAAAGCACTAAATTGGGAACAGGGATCCTTCTAAGTACAGACAAAGCATACAGGTGAGATGATTTGGGGAGCCAAAGGCCTGACTGCCCCGCAAATATCTCCATTACTAACCTACCTAAAAGCCTCAGCATTAGTCATTCCTTGAAAGGGGAAAAAAATACCTATGAGTGTAACTCATTAACAGCCATTATCAAATTAATATAGATTAGATACTAATATGACACCTGTCAGACAGCAAGGCCCTGACTGGCTGTTATAAACAATTGAGACTTCATGCTCACCTCTAGCTTTTTGGTTGACACTAACTTCCCTACAAGGAGATGGAAAGATGTCACTATTTGCTACTGCTGCTCAAAGACCAAAAACATCTGGGTTCCTCCTTGAAGTCACACATTTCAGAGAGCAGTTTTCAAAGATTTAGAAAAGAAGAATTTCGTCTCAGCACCCTGCTAGTGGTGCAGATTTGATCCGATTTGCTCGTTTCCTGGAAAAATCTGTTCTTCCGAACAGAGTCTACCACGGCAGCTACCTGAACAGGTCAGAGTGCACATAAACTGGGGTTCTGGTTCAAGCAGAGCCAAGTTTCCATTCTACTAGGTTTCCCCTTCTCTTCCCACCTTCCCCCAGTTGGGGAGGAACTATGGGTTCAGCTCTGAATACATCTCCAGCCCAACTAAATAGTGAGCACGATGAAGAAGCTGGGGAGTTCTCTCCAGAAAGGGGAATGGGGTGGAATGGGGTGAGTGGTGGGGGGTTATCATAATCCTTGACCCTGGTGATGATGGTATCGTCTCTGCTGCCTATACGGACAGAAGTCACCCGTTTTTAAGAAAGGAAGGTTTGGGGACTCCCCCTCAAGTCCTATGGGGTGTGGGGTTGAGCCCAGCTAGGCCGTTGGAGGACAGGCTCCGCCAGCTTCTCCCCAAGCTTTCAGAAAGCCTGGGCCGGTGGCCCACGGCAGGACCAGCCTTCGCTAATTTCAGAGACGCTGGTCAGCGGTGGGGGGTAGGTCGGGGGTGCTGTCTGAGGATGGCCCCAAGTAAAGTGGCAGAGGAACATTCCATCCATCACAGTCTGCGGAGGGATGGGTCGTTCATCTGGCCACCACTACTACCTCTCCGGGGGAAGGCGGGGGAGTCTCGAGAGGGCATCCGCTAGGGCAGCCCTGGGGGGTGGGGGGCCGTGGACCGGAGGCGGAGAGGATCCCTCCTCCTCCTCCCCCCAGGTCTTCCACCTTCCTTATCAGGAGGGTGAAGACCGAAACACCAACGGGAAATAGGGAGGAGGGAGTGACGCAGCAGATCCCGGACCCCGCCCGCCTGGGGCTGCCGAGTCCCCCACCCCCTTCCAGGGCTGGAGGCTAGACCGTGGGCTGGCCCCAGTAAAGGACCGAGGAGAGGGGAGAGGGGAGGGTACGGAGGAGGGGGGCAAGAAGGGATAGCAGAGGGAGGGAGGGGGCGAGAGGGGAGCAAAGAGGCAGGGAGGGGATAGGAAGGGATAGGAAGGGGTAGGAGGAGACAGGAGGGAATGGGAGGGGGCAAGAGGGGAAGGGTCCCGCTCCCACCTCACCGCGCCCCCGCCCCGGCCCCCAGCGCACACCTCCGCCCCCTCCCCGCCGTGCCCGAGGGAAGCGGCCCAGGCCCGGCCCGGGTCGGCGAGGGGAGGGGGCGGCCGCGGCTCCTCACCTGCCCGCGGAGTAGCCCAGCCGCGCCACTGCCCCAGCCTGCCCGGCCCGCAAGATGGAGCCGGGGCGGGGCCGGGAGAGGGCGCGGGGCGGGGCCTGGCCCGGGAGACGGAGCTTGGGGTGCGGTCCCCCTCTCCCGCCCTATCCCGGGGGCCGGGGACCGGGGACGGCGGCCGCAGAGCCCCGATCCCTCCCCGCCTCCCGCGTCCCTGTCGCCAGGAATGGTCCCCCTGGTCCTGTCCTCGGGCCCCATTGAGGGGCCTTCTGCGCCTCTAGTACCCCCCCAAGATCCCTATACGCCCCCTTCCTTTCTGAGGGCTGGGGTCCTTGCAAGGCGCGACCCGGAGCTCCCTGCTAGCCTACCAGAGCCGCCTTCCCCAGGACACTGTATCCTCAAACGCTGAGCCTTTAGGTGGGCCCCATAAGGGACATTTTCTACCATCCTTAGGAAGGCACCAGCACCTTCAACCATTATTTCAAATATTTCACCTACAATGGATCATTCAAGAGGCTTTCTCTCTCTCTCTCTCTCTCTCTCTCTCTCTCTCTCTCTCTCTCTCTCTCTCTCTCTCTCTCTCTCTCTCTCTCACACACACACACACACACAAATACATGTGTCACCACCTTTCTTGGCCTCAGTTTCCTCGTCTGTAAAATGAGGGGGTTTGACTAGAAGGCCTCTGAGGTCCCTTCCAGCTCTAGAGGGAGAAAAAGCTAGATAAGGGCCAAATAGGCCCTGCCTTTGAGTGTGGAGGATGTCGTTGGTATTAGGTGAAAGGTCTGCAAAAGAAGCAACTTTGCTCAGACCATCTCCTATCCGTGAAATATTCTCCCTCCACGTCCCAGGCAGATGAAATGCTGCTTATCCAAGTCATTTCCTCCAGGATACTTCCCTCTTTTGAGATTTCGTGGAACTCTGGGCCACCCCCCCACCCCCGCCAAGGCAACTGGAATTAAGCAACTTGTTTAGGGACACACACAAGCAACTGAGAGCAACATTGAACTTAGGTCTTGCCGACTCCAAGGCCGGTGCCGCTCTATTCACTGCGCCACCTAGCTGCTTCAGCAGTCTGCTTTTAATGGTCAACATATTTTCACGTGCACATTTTATGGCTTCTACCCGGGTAAAAACTTCTTAAGGCCTTGGGGAATATACATAGCCTTAGACACCACTGAGAAATGTTTAATTTGAAATGTGGAAAGTAGGTGAAGACAGATGGCCTAGGTTTGAACCCGTACTGCTCCCAGACTCTATTATGAGGGGACTAGGCTGGAGTTCCTCCCATCTCTAAATCTATATAAATATGAACTGAATGAACCAGGCAAACAGTTACTGCTACTGCACTGGCCACTATTTCCCAAACTGTGTTGTCCCTAGCCCCATTTTTATAATTCTCAACCTTACCATCTGAGCTCAGATCATCACCTCCAACTCCTCTCCCCAGCAGGATTGTGGACTTTACCCCTGAAATCACTCTGGGCTGATAGGGTCAGCTTTGGCCTTTCTCTTGCCGGGATTCAGGGCACCATGGCATTTCTGGGCCATTAACATTTCATACCTTCTCTGCCTTCGTGTGTTATCTTTCCCCACAAGAATGCAAAGTCCTTGTTGGCAGGGTCTGTCTGCTTGTAATATTATGCCTAATGCTTAACACGGTGCCACAGCACATGTTAACCACTTAATAAGTGTTCTCTCTCTCTGTCATCTATCTACCAGTATACTCTTAAATTTCTGTCTCCATCCCTGAATTCTCTCCGAAGCTTCAGTCCCAAAGTTCCAACTACCTGCTGGACATCAGCTGCATATGTTACAAGGCACATCAAGTTCGACCCAGCTAATATTCCTATCTCCTCTTCCTCCTCCTCTCCTGCAATTCAGACCCCAACTTCTGAGACCCTGGACCTCTGATAACCTCTAAAGCCTCCTGACTCCGGGGTACTTGGAACCCCAACTCTTTGGCTTTTCAGCATTTGGTCAGTCCTTCCTAGGAATCTCCACTTGAGAGGGTTCATTTGGCAAACCCATGCCTGTCATATTCACCTCTGAACAGCCTCAGTCCAATAACCACCTTGCCCACTGGGTAGCTCCTCTCTCCATTTCAGGTCCCCTTTATGTGTTTTCCGCCAATAGAATGTAAATTCCTTGAGGGCAATGATTGTGTTTTTCCTTGTATTTGTATTCCCAATGCTTAGCAGTGCCAGGTACAGATGTGTCTAAATAAATGCATAGCTAATCCAGTCTAATCTTAATTCATCTTTTTTTTTTTTCTAGTCACCTTCTCAGAACCTGGTTTTTGACTCCTGTTACTTTCCCCTACAAATTCAATCATTGCCTGATCACTCTTCCTCCACCGTGAATCCTAGATGTCTTTTCATTCTCATCACCACCACATTAGTTAATTCACATTCTCATTCCCTATTTCCTAGACTACTGCAATAGCCTATCGAGCTTTTACTTCTCCAATCCATTTTACACATGCAGCCGGATTGATATTCCTATAGCAAAGTTCTGATTGTCATTACCCTACTAAATTGTCTAAACTTTAGTTTATTCTCCCTGTTTTGTCCCCAACTTACTTTTCTAGCCTTTTTCATTACTCTGTGTATGTTCTACATACCAGCCAAATGGATGTGTAGTGGAAAGGAAGTGGATCTAGGTTTCATTCATAATTACTCACTACCTGTATGATCTTAGGCAGATTACTTGACCTTTGGGGTCTCAATTCCCTCATCTACAAAATGATCTAGATCACTTTGGTCTAGATCAGGGGTTCTTGACCTGAAGTTCACAAAGATCCCTACCCCTGCCCCAAAGAGTCCATGCAGAGATTTCAGGCGATCTATGAACTTGGATGAGGGGGAAAAAAAGGCACCTTTATTTTCACTAGCTTCTAACCAAAATTTAGTGTCTTTTTTCATTATTTTAAAAATTATTATGAGAAGGGGATCCATAGGCTTTCCCAGAATGCCAATGGGATCTGTGAAACAAAAAAGGTCAAGAACCCATGGTCTAAATGCTCTCTAAGATCTCTACCAGTTCTAATTTCCCTATGGTCTATGATATTCCCTTTTCCACCACCATGGCCTAGACCAAAGCTTCTTAAACTGTGGGTCCCCATATGGGGTCATGTAACTGCATGTGGGGGGGTCACAAAA
Organism: Dromiciops gliroides; assembly: GCF_019393635.1. Taxonomy (NCBI): domain Eukaryota; kingdom Metazoa; phylum Chordata; class Mammalia; order Microbiotheria; family Microbiotheriidae; genus Dromiciops; species Dromiciops gliroides. Next base: position 53,466,556 of record NC_057862.1, read on the forward strand.
CATCTGGGAACAGTAAAAGGTTATATATACCAATTTTTATATACCTATATACCTAGGGTCTTATAAAAAAAATCTGGCAAAAAGGGGCACGAGTGGGAAAAGTTTAAGAAGCCTTGGCCTAGACTGCTCTACTTCCATACCTGTGCTCATATCATTCTCTCCCCTGGGACACCCTTGTCATTCTCTATGCCTTTCCAAATTCTACCCATCCTTCAAGGCCCAATTAAGATGTTTCCTGCTCAGGGGCAGCTAGGTGGCACAGTGGATAGAGCACCGGCCCTGAAGTCAGGAGTACCTGAGTTCAAATCCGGCCTCAGACACTTAACACTTACTAGCTGTGTGACTCTGGTCACTTAACCCCAATTGCCTCACTAAAAAAAAAAAAAAAAAGATGTTACCTGCTCGACTGAGACCCCCTCCCCCCAAAGTGGTTTCATTTTATTTGTATGTATCCCATACTAGTCACGGTATTATAAAGTCTGCATCTTAAACACGGTCAGCTTCTCCAAGGGCCCGGATCGTGTTTTGTTCATCTTTGCACGTTTCACTGCATTCTGAGCACACCACAGTAGCTCAAATCAGTATTTTATTGAGTAAGCAGTAGCATTTCATTCACCCAGCTGGGTCACAAAGGACTCACAATGTATGTGTTGGGAGAAAGGGGGGAGAAGGTGATCAAGCCCTGCTAAGGCTGCAGGAAGGAAGGCCTAAAAGCACATTCTGAGCTCAAGAAAGACAAGAACAACACAGAGACAAGCTGATGGGCCAGGTTTGAAAGACAACGCTCAATCATTCACCTGACAGAGCAGAGAGATGCCATCTTGGGGTTCTATCTGAATTGTTTTTTCAGCTTAACAGGTTAGGAGCTGCATGACTTGGATGGAGATAGCTCTGGGGTCCAACAAACATACCGGCTGACTGTGTGACTTTAATTGGCAATGCTTTGGACAACTAAGACTAGGTTGCAGAAGTGTGCTGGCAGGAGCTTCCTCTTCAGGAGTTCCCTATACCAAAATCACAAATCTGATCCAAAGACAGGCAACAGAGCTAAACAAGTGGTTTCAGACACTAAAGAAGTTTATTGGGCCAGCATGGACCTTGTGATACAGAGGAATTCCATCAGTCCAGGCCTAACGCCCCACAAGCAGACCTGGAATACTAACACTAAAGCAGTGAGGCAATTCCAAGGACAAAAGTGTGAGGATAATTCATAGGAAGCAGCAGAAAATGGGGTACTTAGGACACTTCTCAAAGGGTAGAATAGGCACTGATTCAGGGACCACTACCCCGCATAGTGGATACAGATCTCAGCCTGGAGTTGAAAAGACCCAAGTTCAGATCTGCACTCAGGCAGTGACTAGCTGTATGACCTTAGGCAAGTCACCTAATTGCTGTCTGCCTCAGTTTCCTCAAGTGTAAAAATGGAGATAATAAAAGCCCTCATGGGGTTCTTTGGAAAGTATCCCCAGCTATTTAAATCCTATTATCCATTCTTCCTACTGCTTCTCCATCCAGTTGTCGGGTTGTCCCCCGACACATGATGTAGTGAGCGCTGCAGTACACGGATGGCTTGTTGGGGTTGGTATAGGCTTGCTCAGGTTTAAGGGAAGCAAAAGGGTTATCTCCATAAGCAATGATTCCAGTCTCTAGTTTCATGAGGATCTGCAGGGAAGCTGTCAGCTCCTGTTGGCTGAAGATGGGGGAGAAATAGCTCAGGACCAGTGTCCCCAACCCATTGACTAGGCAGATTCAGAATAGGGGCTCCGCTCTTCCCTTTCTATAAAGCCTGGGTCTTACTTCATCCCTCACAATACAGAACAGGGCCATGCTCCTTGGGGAGAGCAGACAAGAACAGAGAAGAAGGGAGCCCCTAGTGGGGGAACACAGGGAGGAGGTGTGTGGTGTCTAGGAGAGAATTGGGTGGGGAGGTGTGGGCAAAGGACCTCACCTATACACAGTGAAGAGAGTGGGGATCTCATAATCACGAAGCAGCAGTAGGGTGGGCAACCAGCCAGCCAGCAAGTCTTGGCTGGCATGGAAACCTAACAGGAAGGAAAGGAAGGCAAGATGGAAGGGGGTGAACCATGGGGGTTACTCTAACATCCTTTCTTCCATTTCCATTTCCACTCTGGGTCCAATGGTAGCAGAAATGGCTAGTGACCAACCAAGGTCAATAGTATGTTAATGACTGAGTCCCAAGGACAAGAGGGGAAAGCTCACAGGGGCTCCTTTAGGGAGAACAGAGTGCTCATATTTCCCCTGGGATCCCCCATGCCTTACCCGGATGAAACGCTGCCACAAGGTCTGGCCAGACTGCTTGGCCTGTCTCTATCTGCTCTTCCCAGAAGTCATGATAAAGGCCCCTGTAGCCGCCGAGCTGAATCGTACCAGGAGCTGAGGGTAAGACTGAGGGAAGCTGAGGGAGGGACTCCACAGCCAAGTCCACACCAACCATGATTACTCGGAGGCCACCGTATCCAGGAAACATCTGTATAAGCTCATTGTAAATCCCATGGCTGGTAAGGAAAGTCTCTACATGGGAGGCACCTACCACATGCACTGTGACCCCACCCGGCTGCCCTGTACTCCCCACCAATGTCCGTAGCCCTAATCCCAATGTCAGGGGCTGAGAAAGGGTGTCTGTCAGAAGCCGGCGCAGAGAGCCCCGTAGACTATCTGGGTCTGGACGCGGGCGCCCCACACTGTCCCACAAGGCAGACATTGCGTGACCCCCCAGTACAGATTCCAGCAGGGTATCCAGCTGTGTTCCCCACATTGAAAACCAGGTATCCCAGTCCCGAACAGCCCCTGGTGGCCATGGCCAAGGGCCTGAAGGCAGGGAAAAGTCACCTGAGGGGACAAAAGAGAAAAACCAGAATGAGATGATAGAAAGGTTTGTGTCTGGTAAGAGAGAATACAACTCTCCAAATGTGTTCTGTCCAGGAATATGAACTTCCTTCCCCCTGCCCCACCATCCCCGTGCCCCTCTACTTCACCAGGATCTTGGCTCCTACTCCCTATCCCAACCTATAACCTGTAATAACTTCCCCTATGTCCTCTTTCCACCCATGACCAGTAAGTGTCCCCTTCTGTGTTTCCTGTTCCTCACCTGTGACCACTAGCCACTCCAATAGTCGGTCTATAGCCACAAGCTGAAGCTCCCAACAGACCTTCTTGTGTACTGGCCAGTCTGCCCTCTGGCATTCAGGACTACAGTAATAGACATTTCTGCACCTGGTGGAGAGTAGACCACAGGAGTCTGTACATACAACCACAGATGGGACTCCTTCTCCGGGCACCATCTGCTCTGCCCCCTTCCTCCCCCCCAGCCATCTCCTTACCTCTTACAGCGGCGGAGGACATTAGAGTCAGGGAGTCCATCAGGAAGCACTCGGCACCGAGCGCAGAACCGGAAGGTGTCTTCCAGGCGCTGGAACATGTCACTGAGACTGTGGATTCCGAATCCTGCCTTGGGGGTTCCCCCATTCACCACTGCCCTGCAGAAACAATGTCACAGAATCCCTACCCCCCCCCCAACTCATGTTGTCTTCAGATTCCCTCTTATTTTCTGATCCTTGCATTTCCTCACCTCCCCCCACCCCCATCCTTTTAGGAACACACAGGCAAGTCATGGAGGGAAGGGGTATGAGGGATTATTTAAAATGCTTTATTCACACCTCCTAATGATAGCCCCCCACCCCCACCCCCAGCACACAAAGCCTTCTGCTCTTTAAGGTTAAACTCTCACTTGTATTCCTCATAGCTCTTCATGTTCAGCTTTTGAAGGATAACCTGGGATAGGCCAGGGACATTATTCTCCAAAGAGAGAAAGCCAAGTTCATCAATGCTAGGACCTGAGACTGCAGGGGCCAGGGCCACCTGAGGGGAAACCACTGGTGCAGAGTGCTTCCTGCGCCGTCTCCGAGGAGCCATGTCAGCTGGAGTCTGTGGCCTAGATGTACAACAGCCTTTTGAGGGTTGGATCCTTGTGGAATAAGCCTGCCAGAGCTGACCTATCACAGCTTATTCAAGTTTCTCAGAAGAGGGCACTGTTCAGATGCCAACAAATATTTATTGAGTGCCTATTGCACACAGAGCCCCATAATAGGGAATTTTGAATAGCATGAGAAAGCAGTTTCTGATTTAACCATCTATCTGGAGAGCTAACAATCAAATTGTGGAGAGAAAAAACAAATGGGAAAACATTGTAAAATTTATAAAAGACACAAACAAGTATAACTTGATATTATATAAAACCAAGCACATAAATACTTGGAGACTATGTTTGGTGAAGCCATCTTTAGTGAGGTGGGGCTAATCACAAAGTTTTCCTAGAAGAGATGAATTTTTAATTGGGTGAACAGGGATTGGTGGAAAATGAAGCTTTTTTATGAGATGGAAAATGTTGTTTGTAAAGGCATAGGCAGAAACATATCATATTAAACACGGGTGGTTGGACCAAAGGGGAGTTGGAAACATCTAGGCCCATGAAAAAATCAAGGCAAGAGAGAATATGGCAGTTTAGAAGCAGTAGTGGTGAAGCCTGGATACATTTTAAGGTAAAGGAGGAATGTTATAATGATGTCGAGACAGAGGGACGACTTGGCAATAACCACCATAAGTAAAAGAGGAATGATGGTCAGTCGTTATGATGTCAGGGACATGAGACTTGATAAATTACCTGCGTTGTTAGTGCAGATAAGAGTTCTGGCCTTGGCATCAAAAACTTTCTAACTTCTGGGTTAACAAGAGGAAAACTCCTGGATCATTCTCTGGGGGCAGAACCAGAGTTAGCAAAAGACCAAGCCCTAAAACCACCTACTTTCTTACCCAGCCTTCAATCCTCCTAGTTACACTGACGAAGGGCCAGGCCCGGGACTACTGAACAGATCAACCTGAGCCATCTGCTTCCCTTATGCCCTCTGCCCGAAACCCCCAGTAACACTGAAGAAAGCAGGGCTTTTGCTGTATACGGGGAAGGAGACTAGTTAACTCAGTTACTCACAGCAAGACTTTAGCACTCAAGTTAGAAAAGTCATCCTGATGGCTAACCTGGAGCTCTCCTTTAGAAATGGAAACCCATTAAGGCCAGGAATAAGGAAATCTCTCTCTTCCCCTTATAGATCTCTTTATGGACAGGTTAACACATGGATCCCCTAGGGGTCTGTCCCTAGGAAGCAGTGGGAGAGCCACTGCTGGCAGTGTCTGGAGCAGATGCACAATGCAGAGAAGACAGGCGTGATTTCCTGCAGGGGGTTAGGAGTTAAGGACTGGAGAGGTGGAACCAGGTCTATGCATTTGCATCTATATATATCACTGTCCTCATGTCTGTGTCTGAGATCCAAATTCAGGTTCCCTGACTACAACATTCCTGGGCTCCCTGAAGTTTGATCAGGTTAGCAAAGGAAGAGATGGAGGCCAGAAGTAGGGAAGACAAGGGCAAGAACATGCAAGGAGACAGAAAAGGGTAAGAAGGTGGAAACTGAGTCTCTGAGAGCCATCACTGAGCACTCGGAGCCTCTTCACTCGTCTTAGCCCATCCCTATGTGGGATTACCTCAGCCTAGGAAAAGTTCATTTCTAGTGAGTTAGATTCAACTACTCTCTAGCTTCTAAGAGTAGGCATCCTCCCATAGAGATGATACTGCTTCTCTCACGACCCAGAGCCCTGGTCTCAAGCAGCCCCAGGTCAGACTGAAAGTTTCCATATCAAACCCCTTAGCTTCCCCCTGCAGGTTACTAAATCAAAGTCTTTTTTCTCAGGCTCCAGTACCACCCAAGGGCCCATCTGTCTGTTCTTATCTGAAATTCTTATTTTCTGAGTCACTCATCAGCAATTAAAAAATTGATTTCCCACTCCCCCCACCCCCTGCCACCTGGGTTGGGAGAGGAAGGAAAAGGAAGTGTGGGATGTTGGGGAGTCTTCATGAAAAGGGGAGAATAAAAGAGAGAAAAGAGCAGAAAGGCATTCATCTATTAATTTGAATATGCTCAAATGGTCACACTGAGCTCCTTAATCAGTGATTAACACTCTCCTAGGGGATAAATGCTTCACTCATCTAGAAACTAAGCAAGAATATAAGTTGATGGAGAAGTGACTTACCCTGCTAAGCCCTTGGTTCCTTCCTTCTCTTTCTTTCAAGTGAAGTGAAAGCTTGATCTCCTCAGACTCTGGTCTATGGCTGAGCTACAGCTGTCCTCTGCTATCACTTTACTCTCCAAACTGCTGAAATGTTGGACCCTTGTGATTGAGTGTCCCCTGCCAGCCAGACTGCCAGGACCAGATTCTCCCTAATGAGAATAGTGGGGGGACTGGCTCCCTGCCAAAGACCCGGCTTACTCTGACCCCTATTCTTTGCCAATACAGCTCAGGTGGCTGTCAACACTCCTCAAATTCACCAAAGGATGGCTAGGAAAAAGGAGACACCAGACAGAAGTTGGATCCTTGGCCCCGCAGGCTGCTTCCAATCCTGAACAGTGTTTTTATTCAGTCCAGATCTGAATCTGCTTCGGGGAAAGTCATATGGGATTTACTGATCAGCATTTCGTTGGCACGGGCAGTCACTGACTCAGGGCCTCAAAGAATCAGGGTCGTCTGATTAGGGCAGGGAAGGCATGAAAGAACTGTAGGTACCAACTGTGTTCAGGATAGACTCTCCATCAGTACTGTAGCAGGAGGTCCTTTTTCATATAATTGATACTCTATATGCCAAACCTGACAGGATTCACTCCAGGCTTACATATTCTTCAGAATACAGCAAAAGAGATGGTAAGAAAAGCTCCACAATAAACAATGAAATAGGCAGCCAGGAAAGTAGCTTAATCAGTTCCTAAGATTCATTCTCCCTGAAAGGAAAGTGAAGCATCTCTGAATGGAGGTGTTGCCAGGCTGGCTCTATCTTGCCTATTTCTTCACGAGGAGGTATGATTTCTAGGAAATGATAGATTAACTCTCTGTCCAACCTAATTCATGCATATGACGAGTGCATATGACAGAGGTGGACCTGTTGTGTCTTAGCAGTTATACCCAGGACCGGGTCAGCCAGCTTTTCACTTTTCCAGCCAAGAGTCACTGGCATTAACTATAGACAATTGGGGCCAAGGAATTGGTTTTTATGTTCATCAAAGACATCCCCAGTTCCTATCCACTTTGGGTAGTGGTACGTTCCAGGACCAAAGACCAGTAGGGATAGTCAGCTTCATCTATTTTTACAGGGGGCAGGCTTTGCACGGCTGTCTCTGGCAGCATTACCCTACATTGCAACCATCACCAAAAAGCAGGGTACGATCACCAGTATCCTGAAATGTTGCCAATCAAGTCCACTGCCGCTGCCTGTGTACCGAGAATGCATCACAGCAGGCGACCCATAGCTGTTCAAAGGCAACTTCAAAGCACAAAGTAGGCATTTAATAAAGACTTGCTGATTAACTGGAAGGCAGAATAAAAGTTCTAAGGCCACCGAACCACAATGTGACTTTCTATTTTCTACCTATTCACAGCTATGTGGAGGTAACAGCAATAGGTGAGAGAGACTTGTGAGGAACAAATGGAACTAAGGAGTGAAAGGAGATTCTTTTTGAGGCTTCTGTTTTACCTTTAGTCTTTTGCCACAAGAGCAAATCTCTGTCAACAGGGTCAATACAGAAGAACTGGGAGACTTAAAAGGGGGGAAAAAAGTCTGTAGGGTTTTTTTTTTTTAAGGTACAGATGACATGAGGGTCATGCTTTATTAGGAAAGGGAGTGATAAGTCCAATGAAACATCTTTAAATCACCATGTATGTTTTCTCAGTGTGTACCTATCTTAGGAGACATTCAATTTCTTGGTATCTAGATCACCACAATACACATTCACTTCTCAAAACTGCTTGATAAATACTTCTACACTTTGCAATGAAATAGCTCTGAAGAGCAGATGGGGCTTCTATTCAAGAACAGCCAACATAATGGTGGCACTCTCGATATGCACTCTTTTCTCTCCCTTTGTCATTCCTTGCCAATGTCACCCCAGAGGCAACATTCCCTGGGCATGGTGGTGAGACTCGGGGGTAAAGAGGGTGATAACTCTTAGTATAACAGGCTGCCAAGTGCTCAATCAGAAAAGATTTTAGAGGTGCACATTTCCCGTACACTAACTGTATCCTAAGACATCCCTAGGTTAGTGCTTAACACTTTTAGAGAAAGTTTCCGGGATAAAAAGGATGACAATGATTTAAAGAGAAAATAATTAGTCCTTGAAAAAATATTGTTGTTTCCCTCTGGAATGAGGAAAAGTCTATAATAACTATTTTAATGAATGCTTATAAAACACTTTAATAATATTAATACTGTCCAATAGTAATACCCCAATTCCTACCAATTCTTTCCTATTATTTGCAAAAAAATCCCTTTTCCCTTAGTTTCTAGGGAAAAGTATCAAAGATGGGAATTAAATAGCATATAACGGCAAAGTTTCTACTACTAGTGGCTAACACTAACTGTGAATTAATTCTAGGGTACAATAATATTGCCTGCAATGCTCGACATTTTCTTTTTGGAAATTTTACAACAAATATACAGTATACTCTTCCATCCAGATTTAGGTGGCAAAAGCACAAATACAATGTCAGGAAAATCAGATTTTTCAGAGGGCAGGAATTTAACCTGTCAAATCACCAGAGTCACTCACTATTGAAGGGATAGGATACTCTTTTTAAAAAGAATAACACTCCGGCTCCAAGGCACCCACTGAGCTGAAAAGACACAGGTTTGGAAAATGTTCCAATTTGTGAAATCTAAGCCAGGTGAGATTAGACTACAGCTTCCAAATAAAACCCAACACAGAGATAGGAGCAGCGGCCCATGCATGGAATTTATTGTGTGCTACTGTTTATAAAATATCCAAATAGTCCTGCACATGCATAATATTTCCAACTTAGACAGGAGACCACACAGGGTGCACTTTCTGGCAAACAAAACAAGAGATGCTCCGCTGCCTGGACTTCTGAGCTGTGTTCCAGGGCATGAGGTCACCAAAGTAAAGGGAGATACCAGCTAGAGCGGCAATCTAGACAGACCAGTAATTGTGAAAAACTAGCACATGGTTCCATTTATTTTTTAACCAAGCAGTCCTGTAACTATCAAAATTAAAACTTCAACATGCAATTTTGACTTTACGCTTCCACGAATGTCTGAATTGTTGAGCTGAACCATAATTTCTATGCAGCATTTGTATGAACAAAAACACTTCCAGGACATTTTCCATTTCCTTTATAAGAATTCATAAAAATTATAGATAGAAAGCCAACAGCTCTGTTGGCTACTGAAGTAATTTGAATACTCACAATAAACTAAAAGTCCCCATAACATCTAGGCAACCTATACATGTCGTACCTGTACATCATAGGCCTATATATTAAATATTTGCAAAATGAAAACATGCATACACAAAATACAATGTCAAGTTTTACAGACATGATCTGAAGTAAAATTTACTTTGACAACGTACAAGCTTTTTTTTTTTAAAGATACCTTAAATGAGCAATTCTGTAATTTTATGCACTTTTGAAATTTAGAAGTTTTCTTCTTAAATCCCAAGGGTACAAATCTCAAAAGATTTGGGCAAAAAAGATTCTAATTGAGTTTTTGGATCTGTGATCAAGTAACAAAGTTCTGCCTTGAGACAGATTATGCATCCATAATCAAAAACTAAACTATAATACAGAACTAGTGAAGACTGTAGACCTGAGGTCAACACTTTGAACATTTGCCAACTGGGTTTTTTGGTATTTTCCCCATGATTCAAAAATACAACTTTGTAACCTCAGAATTGTATTTTAAGACCATTCTAATATAACCTTTAAAGACATTTTATGAAACCAAAATCCATGAATAAATAGCATTTAGGATTGTGTCTGAAGTCTTGATTGGAAAAAAAAATCTAGTTCTATTGGGGGGCGGGGGAGGGAGGAATTCTCATTTGTAAACTTAAATGTGTGAATCACAAGCATAAATGGAGGTCAAGATGCTCTCCACAGAAAACAGCCCCCAGTCCCCTTGCTTTCTACTGCCCACCTTGGCTCGGCTGCCAGCAATGCAACCTCATCAATAGCATAGCACGTCCCAGGGCCCTCAAGCCTCCTTCTGGGGAGGGAATTGGGGGTCTTAAAAGCACAATGGTTTCTCCAAAGGGACCGGTGACATTTACAGTCAGCTTAGCGGATCCCTCTGGCTCCTTGGGTGTCCTGTCCATCTGGGGCCCGAGATGCGTGAATCCCCGGGAAGCCGTGGGTCACTGGGCACTGTGGTTGCCAGTCCCGTGGTTCTCAGTGGCATGTGCGGTGTTCAGAGAATTGAAACCATCTTGCTGCACAGCGTCTTTCCGGGGTGGCATTCTCTCATTGATCCTATCCAAACCTTTTGCTTCTTCAAAACTGCAGATTCTATGTGGTGGAGAGAATCCTCGTATTGCTTAACAAAATGCAAATTTGATAAGTCAGTAATAGGAAAAAAAAGCCTAACTTCAAAAAATAATAATAAATGATTTTTCTTAAAGATATAAAGTTAGCCAAAGGAGCAATCATGGCTTTAAGCAGCACAAAAACCTTCTAAGTTGAATTTTCCCCCTAAAATGTTAAATGACAAACATGATTTAAATTATTTGAAAATAAATAGTAGAGCATTATGGATGGAAAGTGTTAGCATAGCCTTAAAAATCAAAATCAGAAAAAACCAAAACCCAAACCCATCATAAACCAACCAATGGCCTCAAATTGACCTCAGTCTGACCTCTCTGCATCAGGCTCATTCTAACTCAGACCCTGAGATCTCCACTGAATGATAACCTAAGGAAGTGATTAAGGTAGGGCACTGAGGAACCACAAGGTTTCTCTTTGGCTGCCTCACAGATCTGTACCAGAAATATGAGGAGTCCAAGTTAAAATTGACTGGGATTAGAACTACTGAGGAAGCCTGGGAACGACCACCCTGGTACCATCTATGTGGAATGAACAAGGTGGTGAAATATCTCCACGAGTTTGGAGCAGAGTAGAGCTGACACCCACAGGAGAAGACTCCTCACTGTCACACCCATTCACCAAGTATTATTCAGAAACCGTCAGCCAAGGCTTAGGGCAATACTTTGCCAACTGCTATGGTTTTCCACTCCATCAAGAAAGGTGCATCCCCCAATCAAACATGCACGAGAAAGATTCCCACACTGTGGGCATAAACAAGCTGTTTCATACGTGCAATCCCTGGGGCTCAGAATCTGTGCACCATGTATCAAACATACGGCTGGGGCAGCGACATAGTCAGCAATGTGCACTATCAGAGGTCAACACATGAAATACATAAACAGGAATCATATAAGCAGACTACAGCCCAAAGTGTGGTGGGAAAAATATGACAATTCTTGCACATTTGGGTGCATTATGGAAAATGGCAAAAAACAAACCCACACCCAAATCTAAAGTCACTCCACTAAAAGAAATCAGAATAGAGCAAAAACATGCACAACATGAATAGTAAGAAAGTGAATCACTATTTGTGGGATAAGTTTAGACATCTCCATTAAAATAAGCGACTGAAGACACTGCGAGATAAACTTTAGCATGCTGTATACTAATAAAACAAGAATGTTAAATGCTGATTGAACTTTGTATTAGAAAAATATAAAAAAACAACCTTCCCACGTCCTAACACTATGAACCACAGTCTTGTGGGGGGTAGGAATGTTAGGGGTAAAGAGGATGAGTCAGTGAGTCTGACTCATCTTGGGCTGTGCAAGCTGAGAGTGAGGCCCCCCACAGGACACTGCTGATGCCCACCCACAGCCCACAGATCTTTGCCCAGCGCAAGGACTCTGATCGTACCTTTTTCAGCCTCAATTGCCTCAACTGTGGCTGTACAGAAGGGAGCAGAGGCATGCAAAATGAACGAGAGAGATGAGAAGGGTCATATCGTACAGCAGAAAAGGCAATGGTCAACTTAAAACATCACAGTCCCCCAGGCTACCCCACTCATAGTTTAACAACAACGCTGTGCCCTCATCACGGGGAGCGCCACCCCCAACCCCCCCACCCCCAGTTCCTGACACAGCACAAGGACACAGAGCACTATGACAACGATGGTCAGGGCACAAAAGAGACGGATTCATTCCTTTACGCAGACAGCTCAGCACCTGCCCCAGCTCACTCCAATGTTAAGTGCACATATAGGATCCAGTATTCCAACAATTCAAGATTTTCACAGCATATCGACTATGCTCTAAGTCCTCACAGTCTCAGGGAAATTCTCTCAAGAGATGCTAAAACAGGATTTAACAGTAAATCAAATTGATGTTTCCTGGTTCCTTTCTTTCATGCATATATATATGAAACTCTGTTCTTCACTGCCTGCTTTTCTCAGCATTTAAATTTGGGGGTGGGGTAATAATGGTATAAATGACAAAATTCAAGGAGGTTATAGTTTTAGAATTTAAGATTTAGAACTGAAAAATTAATAAGCATCCATGGGTATAACCTGAATGCTAAGAATGATTTCTTTTCTGTATAAGAAAGGTTCTCTCCACCATAATGCCAGTTACAAAGATCCAAAGAGACTAACACTTGAGGCCAAGTTCCCACTGGTCTCCTATAACCTTATGAAATGGGGGAACAGGCTGAAAGTTTTCAACCTATCATCGGTCCCAACAATGAGCTCTACATGGCATATGTGCACAGGTATATTCACATGCTCCTGGATGAGAGGTAGAGGCAGTAGAGTAGGTCACTCTGGCTCATTTAGAGAACTCCAGTGTGTTTGTTGTGCTTCTTACTGAAAAGGACTCTGTGTCATTTTTGGGCTCAAACTCAACTAATAAAATGCTCTCTAAGTAAACCAACAGATAAATAGAGAGCAAAAGCTCTATCTATCATTGTCACTGCTGTCCTCCATCTTCTGTCAGAGAACACAGAGCTCAGTTGCAGCTATGACAATTGTCTGTCTCACCACTAGAGCTATTTCTACAATAAGGCCAATGAAAGTGTTCTTGAGGGGGTAAATGAACTCTAAACATCTTATAAAACTGATGGCAAATTTAACTTAAAACAAGAGAACCAAGGAATCTTAAAGAATTCAATGAGACTGGGAAAGAGAAAAAAAAAAGTTGCTGGATTGTAAAACTTTAATCTGATGCCCAAAAGGAAATTTGATGAACACTGAACAAAGGAGTAGTAAATTTTCCTTAATTGATAAAATACATTACTAACCAAAGCAGACATACACATAATATCCACTGTATACATCACAGCTTAAAAATATAATGCTGCACAATTAGAAGACGCCCCTTGCAATATGCCCAAACAAGAAGCCATTAGGTAAAGCAGCCACCTCTATCAGTTCACCACTGGCATGCTCACTCATTAAAATGAAGGCAAATATTACAATTTAAAGAAATCTAATAGGAAAAAGTGAATTTTTACAGTAATTCTGGATTATTTTATTTTGGAAAGAGCTTGTGTTTTAAATCATTCCTCTGGAGAACAGAGGTGCTTTAAGGTAAATCAGTTCAAAGCTTATTTTTATTACAATAATTCAAGTGGTACTTTTGGGACCAGCTTCTATAGTATTATAGTCAATAGTAAGAAAGTTTGTTAATAAAGTTGACAAAAATATCTTAAAATGTGATAATACATACTTCCTTAAACTTTATAGACTTAAAAAATTATTTATGTTAAACTACTTCCCAGGGTCAGTCTATATTCCTTGCTGTCTTTTGAGGCCTGTGAGTGCTTCAAAACATTTTCTGGAAAATTCCATGGATATCATATTTAAACCTGCACACCATAACAAACAGATTTCTTGGAATAGAGAGATGACAATTTGAAGCATAAACAACAAACTGAAAATAATATCACTTGATAAGCTGCTAAACTCTCCCAAAGGCAGTCTGTTTCCTCTGATAATTCTCAGTTACCAAGGACATACTGACAAGAACCCTAACAGATTCAAGTACACCAATGTTTGAACTTTGTGTCTCAGATGGCACACTGAATGACCACGAAGAATATGACATTGTTATATGGCCACAACTTCAAGACAGATATCCTGGTGAAGGCAGCGTCTTACTGTGTAGTTCATCAAATTTATTATTAGTACAGCTTCATTTCCTTGATTAAAATGTAAAAAAAAAAGTATGAACCATATCATATTTCAATAAAAGATTTAAAAAATAATATAGTGCTATGGTCATAGAGATTAAATAGTCCAAAATGGTAAGACAATCTAAAAATCATTTATATGTGGCTTTGAGAGTTATTTTTATATTTGCATTTGCATATGAGCATTTTGTGTTCCAGGAAATCACTTCCACAGAACACTGAAGCCACAATGCCAATATAATATCTCAGAGGAACTTGGGTCTGTTCCACCTGTATTCATGGCTCAATTTTTCTATCTAATCCAATCCATGCTGAGATTAAATGGTTCATTAGGAAGAGGGATTCTTTGCTGCTTTCTCTCAAACTTTTCCTACAACGAGGGAAATGGTTTCAAAAGACCTCCCTAGGCTATTGGGATACATGTAAATTCAGAATAAATAGACCAGCCAAAAAAATATGTAAATAAGGAGAACAGGGCAGATGAACTGCAAATAAGCCTGAATGCAACTTGTGCTGAGGATAAATTAGAAAAATGGTAAGCTATCTAAGAGTAACTGACTAATCGTAGGGATCTAACTAAGCAGCTTAACCTCTTCTCTGTTCAATTTTATTATTTTGAGCTTTTAGATGGAATATTATACTATCATTTCTATTTAAGCTTTTCTTGGGGATGGGGAAAGGGGACAGTTTTGGTGACTCTTCATCTCCTGCTTCATTTGTTTAATAAACATTTAACAAAACCATTCAAGTCAATTTTCTCCTCATAATTAATTACATTGCAGCCAGAGAAAACTGAAGGGTAGAGCCTGGAAGAGAATTACAGCAGAATTCCTAAAAATCACCAGAGAGAGAGAGAGAGAGAGAGAGAGAGAGAGAGAGAGAGAGAGAGAGAACGAACTCATTCAGTATAAAAATTTTAACTGGAATTGTGGAAATGTTTTCAAAACAGCTTTGATGGATTCCTCATACACATCACTTGGTTGTTGTAGACAAAACAATCACATACAAAATAGGACATGTACGAGTTACAAGTAAAAAAAATTATTTGTCCAAATAACACATCTCTCTGAAATGCTATCATTTAAAATTTACAGGAAATAAAATGGCATTGTGAAAAATCAATCAAATTGAAAATTTAAGTTTAAAAATGCAATTTTCTCCTATGTCACTCCCCTAAAATCATTAAGTTTTATCACACGTACAAAAAAGGAGCTGCTCTTATTAAGAATAAGGAACAAATCAGAGGTGCTGCTTTGCTGAGCAAAACAATGACCCTTAGAGGGCTATTGTCAGTGGGGGGCTGCAAAAGAAGTAAATGCAGCTCCTGTCCACATCACCTTTTTTTCCACTGTTTAACTAGAAGACTGAAATCTGGACTTCGGTCACTGAACATGTTCTGCAACATTCACATTCACTCTCTCCCTATTTTATCTGTGACAGGTTTTCTAAAAAAGTGTTTACACAAACTCAAAAAAATTAACTTTTTTGTTACAAAATATTCAATGAGCCAGATTACAGGAATGCTTTAGGTAGAATTCTTTTTATTTTCATGCAAAAATATAGGCACACTTAATAAACACCCTTTCAATTTTGACTTACAGGATTTCAGTTCAACCCCTTTATTCTCCACTTATAACAATGGTTTAATATCTACTCAGTTACACAGAGGTTCAGAATGCACAGTGTGCAGCAGCAAATGCAGCCAACCTTAAAACAAGGTGCTACAAAGTTGCTTCTACATCAAGAGACAGACAAGTGTCTGATAGAGTAGTTTAATTTAACATACTTATACAGACATACAGCTATACCTAGAGAAAGACAGACAGATTTAAGAAAGCAGCTACATCTGCAGAGGAAGGAAACAGCTTGTTACAGAGACGATCAATTATACATAGAACATTTGACAAACACCACAGAAAACAAACTTTGGCATCATTTACCAGAGTACAAAACCTTGCACAAATCTGTCGCCAAATGAAGTGCATAGTAATGTTCTGGGGCCCAGAGCAGACTGTTAACACTAAAATTAAATATCTGAAAGTTCCCAATGGAAAATAAGCACAATCTAATACAATTACATAAATGAAACGCAAACAACAAAAAACTGGGAATCACATTGTTTCCATTTTTTGCATTCTGAATGTTTCTGATTCACACACTTAAAAGTTGGGGCTTTTAATAGCAAGGGCTAAAGTTTTAATAATGCATTTAAATAAATAATTGACTAAATAAATAAATAATCCATTACATTTGACTTCCCAGACATAATGAATGACATGAGCCGGCCCCATATCCTCTCCTGAAAATCTATGGGGCTGCCCGTTCTTTTTCTGTGGAATAAATAACTAGTCTCTCAAGTGTCTGCCCTGATCAAGTATTGATCAGAAACTGTCTAACATATGGCCCCCTGCCCATGTCAGCTGCTGAGACAGGAACTGAAAAGCAGAAGAAACTCCCTGCATGCATTATATGTAGTGTTAGCCAAAGAGTGAGGGGTGCCCCAGTCCATCTGAGGCACAGCTAGGTGCATAGCATCATTACCACTTTGCAGGGTCTGCCGTCCTCCAGCCAACACTCCACTAGGCAACATCCCTGTGGGAGTCAGGCCCTTGAGTGTCAGCACACTTTCACTCTCCTCCCTGGAGGAAAAAAGACAACAAATGTCAGAACTCTTCATTGAAAATGTCTGTCAGAATGGTTTGTAAGTAGGGATGGGGCCCAGAAATATCTCCAGTTTTAATAATTACATGTCTCATTATTTACAAGAGTAGTTTATAAACATTTTTGAGCACATTCCCATCTATTAATGGACTAATAATTATTTTATTACCAAACTTATATAGAAATAGACATTTTAAGAGAATAAAAAGATGAAATTATATTTGCTCCCAGAGCTAATAAGGGCTCAATGGAGTTTCCCACATGAGGAAGCAACACAGTCAGGCCAAGCCTTTAGGAAAATCCCTCTGCCTTGGAGGACAGACTGGAAAAGCGAGAAACTGAAGGCAGAAAGAACTATTCAGAGGTCATTGCTACAGTCCAGTCAAGGGGGGGATGAACTGTGTCAAAAGAAATGGGAGCAAATGTGAGAGGTGTTGTGGAAGCAGAAAAGACAAGTGGTGGTAAATTACTGGATCCTTGGGTCAAGAGATAGTGAAGAATCAGAGATAATAGTGAAGTTGTCCCCAAAATAACCCCGAAGGTGGCAACTGGTGTGATGGGAGGGATGGGGGTGTCAAGTTTGGAAGAAGGATGGGTCTTCAGGGAAAGATAATGTGTATTTTGCAACTCATTCTGTCCTACCCAAAACAAAAACTCTCTTGCCAAAGGGCACACCTGCTGCAACTACCAGATCATATGGGGAGAGTGTGTGTGTGTGTGTGTGTGTGTGTGTGTGTGTCTGGGTCTGTGTTTGCGTAGGGGGGAGTGTCCTGGGAAATAAGAGGAGAACTTTCCTAATGCCACCTGCTCAACTGGTGGTGTGGGTACCCACAGCAGTTAGGTTGCAAATGCCCTGAGGGGTTAACCCCCTGGTGCAAAAGAGGGAGAGGGGGTTGGGAACCTGTATTCCAGAGGGAGTGGCAGAATAGAGGCAGCTAGATGAGGCAATATACAAAGCATTAAACCTAGAGTCAAGTAAACCTAAATTCAAAGCCAGTCTCACACAACATATTAGTTGTTTTACCCTGCACTAGTCCCTTAACCACTGTCTACTCCAGTTTCCTCAGCTGAAAAGTGGAAATAATAACAGTAGTACCTAGGCTTGTCATGAGTATATAATGAGATATTTGTAAATTGTTCTGCAAACCTTCAAGCGCAATGTAAATGTTAGCTATTAGTATTACTGGAGGAAAAAATTCAGGTGTGGTTTTGTTAGAAATCCACCCCCAACTGGCCACCACAGGGACAGTAGGGTGAAAACTCAAATTCTTACCCTCAGTAAATGATCATACACCCCTTGGGTCAGGACATAGTCCCTCAGCGGAGTCCCACATCCATTCTGAAGACCACTCAATCAAAACATACAATCCTTAAAGCCTAAAGCAAAATTCTCTTCAGTTGGTGAATTGCTGGGTAGAGTGTTAAACAGCTAAGCAGAAAAGATAAATCAGCAAGGCAGAGTAGGTTACATGGTTTGACAAAGTTTGCTGAACAATGTTAAGATCCTGATTCCAGTCTGTGATTATAGAGGAGGAGTTTTCAAGACATATGGGCAACTACAAAATGAATAACCTGAGAGAGAGAGATTTCCTTCACCATATTTATGTTTCCACAATGATTATTATATCACAAGATGATTAGAGTTTCAGAGGGGCTCAAAGGGAACACAGAAGCAAAGTCAGACATTAAAGGGGTGCAGGAGATATTTCCACTAACTCAGTGATTCCAAAATATCCTTGTCAAGGTGAGAGCAAAGGGCATACATAATGTGAGTGAGTTCCTATTGTCTCCATTCCCACAGTCCCTCTAGAATAGTAGGGCTTAGAAAGGGTCTAATCTAAGTTTCAAACTCACAGAATTTTCTCCCACACATACCAGGTGGACCAAGATTTTTTTCTGGTCACTATCAAGAGGCAACAATTTTAGTGCCCATATTAAAAATAACATATAATAAAATTAGTGATCAAGCTTTGCCCCAAAGTAACCTGCCCCATTTTGTAGAAATCGATAGTGCATATGTCAGACTTTTATCCATGTTGGTTAGTTTCACTGAACTGTTTTTCCTGCTTTTTCACTCTTTGTTCAGTAAAAACTTATCCTTAAAAAGAACATGTATATTAACTAACACACTGTCATCTAACCAACTTCCTGATCAACTTAAATTGCTGATACTCACTAGTTCTGAATAGCTCTCAGGAGACAAACATATCATTATTAACTTTCATAAATACTTAATAGTATGGAGGCAAAAGAAAAAATGGAATAGGCACTGAAATCTTTATTCCCCTATATTAAGATATGCTTCCTCTGGGTCTTCCTCATGATATATTCATTGTGATGCTCCCTGTACTTTAACATTGAGTTAGGTTACAAATGGAAAGTCAGCTTCCCAAAGCTGGCAAGTGGGAGGAAAGTTGTGAGACAAAACAGACCATGGACAGCAAAACTGCAAAGTGTCCCATATCCTGATAGGTGACAGTTACTGATACATAAGGCACCTTCAGAGAATTCGCCAGGATGCCATGGACGATTTTAACTTCCCGGGCCTCATAGCTTGGTTCAAAAACATGATCACTATCATCCTGTTTAACACACAAAAAAATGTCACTACCTCCTCCCCCCCACTTCCTTCTTGACAGAAGAATGTTAGCACATTGTTTCTAGATGGCAAGTAAACACGATTGGTGTCCTAGAGGGAGTAAAATGACTGATGCAAATAAACAATTGACAAAGAATACCATTACCCTGAGAACAGAGAAGACTCTTGCCATCTTGCCAATTGCTCGGATCTTGTTTCGGATTATTTCCTTCCGTGCTGCCGCTGATCCTACTTCAATGGAATAAAAAAAAAAAAATAGGAGGGCTCAAGTACCCCATACTATTGGAGTGTCTTCATGTACCCCATACTATTAGCCTGTTTCTTACATACACACAGTATCGGTACCAAGCCCCCAGACACCTGCAGTCACTGAGAAAACTCACTTATCTTACATTGGAAAGATTCTATCTCAACACTTGGCTCAATACCAATATAATGCTGAGCTCTGATTAACAATAAAAAACTTAATCCACAAACTTGCTTGCTTGCACACTACTGAGTGATTAGTAAAAAAGCCAATTAATAATTATTCACAAATGGGAAAGAAAATTCATCCCAATCCAAAGCATTTTGTCAAATTAGTGGCCAAGAAAGAACAGCAGTTATTCTGCAGAACTGACTGCTTCTTCCTCATAGAAGCCTATAACACACAAGCTGAAATTATTAAAGACTCCTCATCACACAAAGACAGCACTGGACCTTTTATTTTACATTGGCCTAAATAACCATGTTATAAAACTCATTCCATAGAAGGGTCCTCACTAGCGTGTCCATATCAACTCAACAGACTGGACTATATCTATCTATCCATCCATCTATCTAAGGTCTTGGGAAAAAGTGCAGACTTCTACATCTCTTAAGTGTTATTATGTGAAGGTAGCTATAAGAAAGACAGCTGTCAATAACGGTTTGCTTTGTCTCCCAAAAGCCAACATGCTTCCTATTTCATTGTGGTCAAAAGTTAGACTATATATATATAAAAAAAAAAAGTTAGACTATAAAGACTCTCTAGCTCCTCAGCTGGAGGAACTTTAGAAGTCAAGCATTTCTACCCCAGCCTCTAAACAATGCTATAACTGGCTCAGATCCAACAAAAGGAGGGAAGAGAGTCTTCCTCTACTAGACTGTAAGCTCCTTGAGGGCAGGAATACTGTCTTACCTAAACTCTATACAATCTAGCACAATGCTCTGCACACAGTAAGTATTTAATAAATGTTTGCTCATGCATAGTAACTATAGGCATTCTGGCCCCAGGAGTGTGGCTTCTAAAAGCTGTGCTTAACCTTTATTGGGGAAAGGGGGGAAAAAAGGAAGGAAGAAAGGAAGAGAGAAAGAGAGAGAGAAGAGGAAGGAAGGAAAAAAGAAAGGAAAAGGGAAAGAAGGAAAGGAAAAAGAAAGAATGGCTTGGAATGGTTTAAGAGGCAAAGCCAGTTGAGCTCTGTAGGCTTTAAGAATTCTGAGTGACCTAGTCTTCTGCACTAGAGTGCTTTGCTGTAAAACTGAGCAGCCTACAGACACATGTAAAATAAGATGACAACTAGACAAATGGAAACCATTTCAAGGTAACTGAAAAAGAAATTCAATTTTCCAAGATGAAAACAAGAGACACAGTTTGCAGAGTACAGGTTCTACAACACAATTCTATAAGTTTATGAAGTTCCAGAGACCATATTATTATAAGCATGAATGTGTTTCTTCTGCAACTGTAAACACAGGTTTTCCCGAAAACACACAAACAAAAATCCCCACAAATCTGATAACTAGAATTACATAAAATCAAAGCTAATGGGTATTTTTATAGGTATAGAAAAAACACTAATGATATTAGAATTACAGACTGTTAAAGGTAAAAGTAACCTTAGAGGCCCCAGATTTTATAGATAAGGAAATAGTCCAAGGTTACACTGTAAGTCAGTTTTTTTTTCTTTTTTTTAAATTATTTAAATTTTTTTAATTATGAAAATATTTTATTATTTTCCAGTTACATGTAGAGATAGTTTCAACGTCACTTTCTTTTCTACTGAACAGATAGTTCATGAAAAAATATGGAGAAAATAATTTTATAGTTAGACTTTGAGGAAGCTATAACAAGGGGAAATCATAAACCTTATGTGCATTTCAGTAAGCCAAATAGAATGAAACTGTAATTAATTTTAATTTTAAAAATCACTGAAATAAAAACTTTAAAGTACTTTAACAATCAAGATTTTGGAACAATCTATGAACACATCATGCACAATATTAAAGTAAATATCCACAGTAAAAATTATTTTAAGGAACAAGACAGTCGACTGAACATACCCTAATCATGCAGGCAGAAATACAAAGTAGTTACGAATAGGTAAAAGAATGAAATCTAAAGACGAGAGGAATGAAAAAGGGAGAAATATTTCCATGCACAGAAAGACAGACATCTTGAATATGACTTCCAAAACAACAAAAAAAATATATTAATTTAGGTAAATTTAAACTAAATTTTCAGTGCCCAATGAGAATCATTCTAAATAAAC
The DNA here is from genome assembly GCF_019393635.1 of Dromiciops gliroides. Classification (NCBI taxonomy): domain Eukaryota; kingdom Metazoa; phylum Chordata; class Mammalia; order Microbiotheria; family Microbiotheriidae; genus Dromiciops; species Dromiciops gliroides. The sequence goes on from NC_057862.1 coordinate 53,488,444, forward strand.
ATAACTCTCTAACATGTAGTAACTTAAAGGGATTAAACACTTTATGAAGTCATATTTCAAAACAATGTAACTCTGTCTGGTCTGTACCTTTTTATTGCCATATATGAGTCGTTCTTTCAGATGGAGAGTCCAGAAAAAAGGAAGTGAATGATGGAGAAAAGATGATTGAGACAAATAAAAAGATAGATATTTAACTTGGCAGTGGTACTGAAGAATGAATGTGGGAAGAAAGGGAAGAAAATGAAAGTCCTCACATTTGGAAAAGGTAGTACTGTAGAAACTGGTGAATAAAAGGGAGATGCCACTGGGAAAATCTCAAGATAGATAATTCTTAAGTAGACAGGTTCAGACTATGACTCATAATAGTATTGATGAAAATAGAAGTAACTAAAGGACAGGAGAAACACGTGGACACACATCAGACTTCTAAAGACTGCTGCCACAAACAATTGCACATGTCTATTTTGACACACCTAAGAAATGTGTCACCAATGGAAGTGTTTTAAGTAAAGGCAATGACACAAATGGGATAGGAGTTCATGTGGTTCTTGAAGATCACCAACACTTGCAAGATGGAATCCTAGTTCCATGTTGTGTGCAGAGAAGGTGCTTTATTGAATCACACCTTAGCACAAAACCTTCCCTATTTTCAATAAAATAAAAACAGAAATGTATACCATATGAACATCTAAGGTACAACACTTCTTGACTCAGAATTATACCAATTCTATATAGACTAAAGAGCAACAGTGTGTGTGCTTTCTGCTCTCAATCCAATTGGGGAGAATTTTAAGAAATGTCTTGTTGCAAAATAGCATAAGATTTACATGCAAGAAAACAATACTAAAAAATGGAAAAAGAGAATACCAGCACTTTCCATATCCTACACCCTAACCCATATATTCAGGATTATATAGAATTCTGAGCTGGAAAGGACCTTCTAGATTAAGTTAAACACCCTTATTTTGTAACTCTCCTAATGTTAGAGAAAACATAAGCAGCAAACCAGGGTCTGAGCCGAATTCCTATGATTCCAAATTCAATGCTCTCTTCACTACACTATTCTGCCTCCATAACATAACAAAGTTTTAGACTAGTAAAACTATACTCCCAATTTCCTATGTTAAATTTTTTGCTTACTGTACTTTAGAAAAAGATCCAAATACCAGGAGGACAAAGTATATATTTTTTTCTTTTTGTGATAAAATGGTCCATCTTGAAAAATGTTAAATGCATCAACTTCACATAATTTATGTATGCAGGCTGCATGTCTTTTTTGAAAAGATGGTATCCGAAGGGTATCATCACTGCAATATACAAAGCATATTCCCCTCTCCCTAACCAAAGAGAATCAAACAAACAAATCCTGTGAAGAAGGACCTCATGTAACCGTCTTACACATCTCATCTTCTGTATCTCATCAAAATGACACTAAGTTTGTGGTAGGACTTTAAGAGGACTTGCCTTCCTTGGCTTCTTCTCATTGCTTTCTTCAATGTACTGCCCCCCTTACTGTGACTTAAACTTCTTCCCTCATACCTCTTATTTTCCAACCCTGCCTCAATGCCAGTCAGACTAGCAATTAAGTTATTGGTGGTGACAGGATGAGTCAATATTTGTGAGAGGGAATGACAAATATCTCATTCCTATGGCACACTTTGCCTCAAATCCTAAGCCACCACAGAAGGTGTGAAAGATAACAAGAAGGAGATGAGGAAGGAAGAGAAAGAAAGAAATTAGGCAAATGGGAAAGAGAAGAAATAAGAAGACAAAAACTTGGACCAACTAGGTAACTTGTTATTCCTCTCTAGCATTCTCCTCACTGCCCCCAGGAGACTCCCTGATCCTTACTCTGTCCTTGAATCTCAGCCCACTTTAATCATTCATATTTACATCAGCCCTACCTGAAACCCCACTGTGGCTTAAAGCTAGGGTTAATTGTTTTTTAACTTTTTTTTTTTTCTATTGCCTGGCAAGCAGAGCAGGGGTCATCTGACTCATGCTGAAGAGTTACAAACATAGGGGAGTCACTCTGACATCCAAAGTTACCACTTGAATTGTATTTTCCCAAAGAAACACAGATATATTTATACTTAAAAAGTCATTATGAGCAAGTTGTATTTCTTCTTGGAATGTAAGAATGGCAATGAGTGCAAGAAAGAATTGTAATACCATTCATAGCAATAGGAAAAATACAAATATAATAAAATTTAAGATGTCATAAGACAGTTCAGCAGATTTGTGCCATTTACTCATGATTAAAATTCTAAAAAAAACCAGGTATAGGTGGTTCCTTTCCTTAATATGATATAAGGCCTATCCAAAATTAAATTGCTGAAATTATACTCAAATTTTAAGAAATACCACTATAATTCATTCCGCATTTAAAAAAACCGGATTAAGATCAGAAAAGGGCTTCTGCCATGAATACTATTTTTATACTATAAATAGGTTTGGTTTTTAAAAAAGCTATTATAAATTGAATAAAATACATAGGCGTTGTTTTCTTTAGTGGTAAGTTTTAGGACTTTAATACACTTTTAATAATTTAATTACATTGAAAATTTGCACTGGACTTTTTGGAGAATACCCTGTGTATAGGAAAGGAATTAAAATTAAAACTGTTTGTAAATGACAATAAATGTATACTTGAAAAATTCAAGGAAATAAACTAAAAAATTACTAGAAAAAAAATTAAATTTACTCCAACCATTAAAAGACAACGAAGGGGCAGCTAGATGGCCCAGTGGATAGAGCACCGGCCCTGGAGTCAGGAGTACCTGAGTTCAAATCCGGACTCAGACACTTAACACTTACTAGCTGTGTGACCCTGGGCAAGTCACTTAACCCCAATTGCCTCACTTAAAAAAAAAAAAAAGACAATGAAAAAGGAAATTCTATTTACAGCCACAACACAGAATACCAAGTGCTTGGGTATTTGGTTAACTTGGGGCCTAAAAAGGGGAACTTACGAAATGTTAATGGTAAAAAATTGAAGTTGGCATAGCTTAGCAGATGGGCAATTGCCTCAGAAGGAAGAAAACTTGGGTTCAAGTCGCTTCTGACAATTTTTTGGCTGTGTGATCCTGGGAAAGTTATTTAACCTCTATGTGCCCCAGACAACTAACTGTCTAGGACTATAAATTACAGAACACTTGCTGAAATACATTGGCAGAAGGCTATTCCTCGCTGGATTCTCCCTTCACCAATGTAATCCCAGATCCATACCAAAAACAAAAAGGGAATAATCAATGAAAGAGCAGAATAAATAGAAAAATACATCTTCCACTAGATGGGAAGATTATAAATACTCTAAAGAACCACTTCAAATCCTTTTGGGAAATAGGCTGAAGTATAAATGATGGCTATAAATGTTACAATACTTCTTAATACATAAATTTAATGTAATGCCAACTTAAATTCCCCATGGTATGCTTCATAGAATTTAACAAATTAAAAGTGAAATTTATCTGGATGAACAAGTAGGTAAAACAAAGAGGTATAGAACTAAGAACTCAAACCCAGTCCCCCAGCACACTGTCAGTTGGGGCAGATCAGAAGGGAATATGCCCCCCTAAAAAAATTACTTTGTATTTATTTTCCATATATTTTCTCTTTACATGCACATTATCTTTTCCCTCAAAAGAATATAAGCTCCTTATGAGCACAGGCATATGATTTTTTTCTTTTTCTCAGTATCCAGCACAGTGCTTACTAAATTCTTACAGAATGGAATTAAAATTACATCAAACAAGGGTGTAGCGAACCCACTGGATTTCAAAGAATTTTTATTACAATTAATAAAAATGCATACCATTAAGACCCAAAAAACTGAACCATAGAAAATGTCTCAGAAATAGTTTAAAATATTAAAAGAAGTTAATATTTGATGGACTAGAAATAATAGAAAATATAGGAATACTTAAAATGGTATAGGGAAATAAGTTAAAACTATGGTGAAGGGAACATGCTTTGATTCATATTGTACAAAATGTCAAAAAGTCTAAGTGAGCTAAAGAGTTTTTCTTAAAAATATTTTTAAATGTATGTAACTTAGTTTTGTAGGAATGGCGAATTCATTCCTATCAAATAGAGGACATTAACAGTGATGATTGTTATATTAAAACAAATTGAAATAAACTATGTTAGCACAATGAAGTGAAGAAAAATATTCTTTAGGCAGACAGGTACTCAAAGAATAGTTATCTTCCCATATTTAAAAAAAAAAAAGGTTTAAAAAGGGGGGAGGGGATATGCATGACAGGCACCAATGATAAAATATATTGTCATTTATAGCTGTTCTTTCTGTGGTAGAAAAGAATTGGAAATTGAGGGGATACCCATCAATTGGGGAACAGCTAAACAAGTTGTAGTATATGAATATAATGGAATACTATTGTGCTGTAAGAAATGATAAGCAGATGGATTTCAGAAAAACCTGTAAAGACTCAAGTGGATTGATACTGAGTGAAATGAGCAGAACCAAAAGAATATTGTACACAGTATCACCAACACTATATGATGATCAACTGTGATAGACTTAACTCTTCTCAGCAAAGCAATGCCAAAAGATTTATGGTGGGGGCAGCTAGATGGCGCAGTGGATAGAGTACTGACCCTGGAATCGGGAAGATCTGAGTTCAAATTCGGCCTCAGACACTTAACACTTACTGCCTGTGTGACCCTGGGCAAGTCACTTAACCCCAATTGCCTCACAAAACAAAACAAAAACAAAACAAAAAAAATTTATGGTGGAAAATGCTCTTCCCATTCAGAAAAAGAACTATGGAGCCTGAATACAGACTGAAGCATACTATTTTCACTTTTGTTATTACTTATTGTTATTGCTCTTGTTTATTCTTTCTTGCATTTTTCCCTTTTATTCTGATTCTTCTCTTACAACATGACTAATGTGGAAATAGGTTTAACATGATTGTAATGTATAACCTATATCAAATTGCTTGCTGTCCTCGGGAGAAGGGAGGAAAGGAGGGTGGGAGAAAAATCTGGAACTCAAAAAAATATCTTTACATGTAATTGGAAAAATAATTAAAATAAATAAAAAGTATATTATCAAAAATGTATAAAAAACACAAATACATGAAAACCACACAGATTTTCTTTTTCTTTTTGCAGGGCAATGAGGGTTAAGTGACTTGCCCAGGGTCACACAGCAAGTGTCAAATGTCTGAGGCCATATTTGAACTCAGGTCCTCCTGAATCCAGGACCAGAGCTTTATCTACCACACCACCTAGCTGCTCCCGGTCCAATTATTTTGGAAAGCAATCTGCAAACCTAACAAGAGCTACAAATATGTTCATACTCTGTTCTGATTTGTCTCTCTGGGAATTTCTCCTTATGAAGTTAAAAAACAACAACACACCACCTATCTGTATAAACATATTCATAGCAGTGTGAAAAAAATTTGAAAGAACCCAAATACTCAATGCTAGGGGAATAGCTACGCAAAAACAAGTCTACAACATGATGGAATACTATGTATCTATTAAAAAGGCCAGGTACGTGAGCTCTGCTAATAAATGGATCTATTTATATGAAGTATGATTTTACTACAAGGAATTATGGCTTCATCAGTGTGGTTACTCTCTCTAATGACTGACTGAAACTCCACCTTTTTGTAGGTAGTCTTCAAACATTTCTATGGCAAATAAATCCATCATCCTGCATCCAACCCGGTGAAGATCCTCTCCAAACTTAGATAAGAAAGTCTTGGGGGGGGGGAGGGAGGGGAGGGGAGATAAAGTATGTAGATATGTATGTGTGTATGCATGTGTATATATAGAGGCATACATGTGTGTATATTTATAGGCAAATGCTCAAAACTTTCCTACTTATGTAGAGGCTGTAAAAATTTGCATTCTTCTGGGATAAAGATCAAAAGAGATATAAAATGAAAATAACTTATTGTTTATATTTAATTCATAAATTTTTAATAAAATGTTTTTTTAACAAAAATAAAATTAAATAGTTAGGTACTATATAACATGATTAGTTATCTGGGTTAAACTGTTTGTGGGCAAACATGGGATCTTAATCTCCATTATAAATATTGTTATTAAAAATACATTGTTTCTAGGGAAAAATGTGTTCAGAGTCAAACTACCAAACTAAAAGTGAACTTCTGGGAATGTAATTGAATTTCTAGACCTGAGGACCTGTTTATGCTGGCTTTTAGAACAGAGAAGAGGTAGGATTTTGATAAGTTAGAAGTATTACACACAGGGAAAAGCAAGAAGCATATCATGATCTTCAATTCCTTTGGCTTCCTTCCTTCTAGAGTCCTCCCAGGACACCAGTCTTTCCATGTTCCCTTCTTTTGCAACGCTTACTCTTGTTTCTCTTCCAAATCTCATCATCTTTACCATACCTCCCTATAAAGCAAAAACACTTTAAATCCACAAAACCTATTTGTTCTGTCTTTCTAGGAGTACAAATTCTTGAGAGCAATGACTATTTTTCCAACAAATTTTCTGTTTAGCCTGGGTACTGAAAGAATAGTCTAGTAAAAGTAGTAAAAATAATGTTCATAACCGTCAAACTGATCTTCACCTTCAGTCATTAGTTCATCATCAGAGCAAATACTCAGAACGTTTACCAACATCTCTGTCACTATAAAAAAGAACAAATTACATATTAGCTGATTGACACATAATGTAGGAGAACATTCACATGTGGTAAATTAATTTTCCAAATAAGATGACTCTAGTGTTTTCTACTCATTCAAAACAAATGCTTTTGGATATGTTAATTACTTTTTTCAAAAAATTACTTTTTCTGTTATAGTGATTATAGAATTTGAAAGAAATAAACCATAGAGCAGTGGAAAGAGTACCAGGTTTAAGCGTACTAGATTTAAGACTCACAGGGCCTGAATTCAAATTCCAATCCAGCCATTTTTTATCTGTGTGGCCTGAGGCAAAGTCCGGAACTTCTCTGGGCCTCTAATCTAAAAAGTGAAGGGGTTGGACTAGATGACTCTCAAAACCCTTTTAGCCCTCGATCTATCCATCAATCAACAAGACCAATTAATATTAAGTGCCTCAACTATGTACTAGTATGATGAGGACATAAAGACAAGAATTGCCTTCGAGGAGCTTAAGGGAAATATGTACATAAAAACATACACACTGAAGAAATACAAGGTAATTTTGAGGAAGACATTTAGGAGCTAGAGGGAATCAGGAAGATCGCATGTAGAAGAGTGTCTGATGTGAATTTTGAAGGAAATAAGGGATTCTAAGGGGCAATGGTGAGAAGTAAGTGCACCTCAAGCCTGTAAAACAGGCAGAGCAAAAGCACGGAGATGAGAGATGCAATGGTGTGAGGAACAGGAGAAAGTCCATACTCAGCAAAGATGAGACAGGGAGAAATGTCTTCAATTTGGAAAGGTAGGTTGAGGCCAAGTTGTGAAGGGCTTTAAATGGCAAATAGAAGAATTTATATTTGCTCCTAGGGGAAAAAGAGAGCTCCTGGAGTTTACAGAGTATGGAAATTACATCAAACCTGTGCTTGAGGAAAATAACATTGCCAGCTATATGTAGGATGAGTTAGAGATGGGGGAAAAAGAGGCAGTAAGACCAATTAGGAAGCGATTACTGCACATGTCCAGGTGAGAGCTTAAAAGGGGTGGTGGTTGTAGGATTAAAGAGTAAAGGTTGGGGGGCGGCTAGGTGGAGCAGTGGATAAAGCACCGGCCCTGGATTCAGGAGGACCTGAGTTCAAATCCGGCCTCATACACTTGACACTTACTAGCTGTGTGACCCTGGGCAAGTCACTTAACCCCCATTGCCCCGCAAAAAAAAAAATTAATTTAATTTAATTTAATTTAAAAAAGAGTAAAGGTTGGGGGCAGCTAGGTGGTGCAGTGGGTAGAGCAACCAGCCCTGCATTCAGAAGGACCTGAGTTCAAATCCTACCTCAGACACTCAACACTTACTAGCTGTGTGACCCTGGGCAAGTCACTTAACCCCAATTGCCTCGCCCCACAACCCCCCCAAAAAAGAGAGTAAGGGTTGGATATAAGGTAGAAATGAATGGGTAAGTGGAGTGAGGGAAAATGAGGAATTAAGTCTATCACATGGAAGACAATTTCTTGGAGTAAAGCTTTTTAGACTTATATGTGATAGGCTTTAGTGAATAAAATGTGACTTTCAGAAGATTGATGGTAAAACGCCACTCTTATTTCACAAGAGAAGCAAGTAATAGACAAGGGGCAGAATGTGGCACATATTTTCAGACATGGTCAATGTGTTGATGTGTTTTAACTTTGTCGTACTTCTTTGGTTTTTTTTGTTTGTTTGTTTTTTGTTTTTAGTGAGGCAATTGGGGTTAAGTGACTTGCCCAGGGTCACACAGCTAGTAAGTATCAAGTGTCTGAGGCCGCATTTGAACTCAGGTCCTCCTGACTCCAGGGCCGGTGCTCTATCCACTGCGCCACCTAGACTCCAGGGCCGGTGCTCTATCCACTGCGCCACCTAGCTGCCCCTGTCGTACTTCTTTGTTACAAAGGAAAGTTTTATTGTAGAGGTGGGAGGGAGTCATTCATTAACATAGTTATGTAAAAAAAGGAAGTGTCACACTTGAAAGCCTGAAGATCTGGGATCAAATCACCAATTTAACAATTTTTTAAAAAGACATTATATAATAAAATATTTTTAACAGGAAGATATTAGCATTTAATTTTAAAAGCTTAGCACTTGCTAAGCATTTCTTTAAAACTCAAACTAATAAGCAAAATCATTTGTAGTACAGAAGAAAGTAAGCTGTATTTACACAAAAGATTTCAAATTCCATCAAACATATAAGTCTAACAACTGTGGGGGGAGAGGTAAATGAAAACAAAATGTTACAATGAATCAATAAAAGTTATCTTCTACTGAACATATTGTAATGCTGAGCTGATGATACTAGCTTACTAAGCTTAGTAAAAAGAAAATTTGAAAACTGAGACAAAAAAAGATTATTATTGTTAAAAACACCAGGCAGATTTTTTTAATGTTAATGTTAGAACCCAAAAGATTTGGGGGGGAGAGTGTGGGGGAACCTCATGGTTTACAAACTGAATTCTTTCAAACAAATAGGCATAATTATGCGAAATATTAGATCTTCTCCCCAGCTATTTCATACATGTGATTTAGTACGAATATAAACACAAAATTATTCTGTCTACTAGAATAGTTGTCATAGACATGAATTTGTTTTTGTTTTTTGTTTTTTTGCAGGGCAATGAGGGTTAAGTGACTTGCCCAGGGTTACACAGCTAGTGTGTCAAGTGTCTGAGTCTGGATTTGAACTCAGGTCCTCCTGAATCCAGGGCCGGTGCTTTATCCACTGCACCACCTAGCTTCACTATGGACATGAATTTAACAATTCTTAATTGTATGTCTGTGGGCCAGACCATTCACCTCTCTTTCTCTCTCTCTGAATTTCAATAATCTCACTTATCAAATAGGTGACGCAATACTTGTATCTCATACACAGCACTGTTATAAGGAAAATACCTTGTAAATTTTATGGTGGTAAATCTGAGTTATCAATATTGTTAGTAAGTGTATTTGTGCAATCCACAAGCAATAATCACAGTGGAATCTTGTATTTTGTAAATCTCTTTAATCAACTACAAAAAGAAAGATATGGTTTGTTGCTATGCCCAAAGGGCTATAAAACTGTGCATACCCTTTGATCAAGCAATAGCACTCCTAGGTCTATATTCCCAAGAGATTAAAGAAGAAAGGGGGAGGGATACCTATTTGTACAAAAATATTTATAGCAACTCTTTTTGTGGTGGCAAAGAATTGGAAATTGAGGGGATGCCCATCAACTGAGGAATAGCTGAACAAGTTATGGTATATGATTGTAAAGGACTACTAGTGTGTTATGAGAAATGATGAGCAGGATGATTTGAGAAAAACCTGGAAAGATTTGTATGAACTGATAAAAAGTGAAGTGAGTAGAACCAGGAAAACATCATATCCAATAACAGCAATATTGTGGTCTTCTCATTCCCATTCCATCTATGAGTGATCTAGAAATGATCTGATTTAGCTGAGTATCATACCAAGATTTCTATAGCCTCCATTTTTTCCTCCATTGTTTTTTTTCTTATCTTCTCCATAACAAGCCTGTAAAAGAGTTTGTATTCTACACATGTGCATCACTGTGGTGTGGAAGGGCCACTGGGTTTTCTAAGTTTATGTCAGAGGGATGCAAAGCTCCAGATAGAAGTTCAAGCTTCCAATAAGTAGGAAAGGTTTTGAACACGGGTCTAGCAAAAGACTGCTGCATAAAGAGGGGACCTAGCATCAGTGACTAGGTGATGAATTATTGGACAACTGTAAGGAAGTCCTATGTCATTCTTCCAGCAGTGACATATTATAATAGCAGAAAAGAGGGGAGATAGAGCATACTGAAAATTACCCACCTTTTAAGATAATCTATAAAAATATTAAAGTAACTATGGGACTCTAAATCTAAGACCTTGTCCAAAGACCAATATGGTTATCCCACTATTGAAAGAACTGAAACATATCTATATTGACGTTCTTCCTAAGAATGAATGAGAAACGCGTTATCAAGTATGGAGAAATGCAACTAGAATTAAGAGAAGTTTCAACTAAATTGAGGAATGACTCACAAGTTCCCTTTGGAGAAGTGAATAAAGAAACTAACCAAGTTGGTTTTCTACTGTTTGCATAAAGACAGTAATAAACAACTTCAAAACTCTGTAGTTTTTATGATAAGCAGTAACAAAAAGACCAGCATGAAGATAACTGCAACTTAAATGCTAATATCATTATGTAACTTTAATTGCAGAGATAAGCAGAGAACTCCTAAAAAGATCCTGATGGAGAAGCTCCAAAGCAAGACATATACAGGGTGTCCCAACAGTCTCAATGCAGTTTAACGCTATCAAAGCAAAGATAGGCAGAGAAGTATAGCAAATAATATATTGGAAAATATGGCAGTGGAATAGGAAGTGAAGGAGTCCAAAGATAAATAGAATACTCAGAAGCCTTATGCATATATATCATGAATACTTTTCTTAAAAAACAACAGGATCTTAAACATAATAAGCATCTAATGACATTATCAAAAAGTGAAACTGATGACATTTTAATAAACAGGAAATAACTTGTTACCATAATGGGAATTATTTCAGAAACAGCAGTTTATGTACAGTCAGGTCATGGAGTAGCAAAAGCGAAGGAAAAAATTAGCACCAAATTAGAAGGATAAAAATGAGAAGAGCTCCAATCTGACCTGTTTTAAATACGCTAATGACTAAAAAAAAAAAAAATGACAGACAAATTAAAGCCACGGACTCTAAGCATTACCATTTCCTACTCAAATACTCAGATGAATCTCTGATCTCATCAGTTTGGGTGTTTCCTCTAACAATGCAGAGTTCAACCTACCCATTCCTGCCTGTCTTGTGCCACTCTTGCCACATCCTTCCCTTAATGTGCTGGAGGCCTTCTTCCCCTTCTTCTGATACTCTAAGGCTACCATTGTCTACCTTTGTACTATATGGTTGCCACCCCCTCTTCCATGACATTTCCTCATACTCTTCCTGCTCATATTCACCATGAGTTTGCTTTGCCACCACTCTCTGAAGAGGCAGTATAATTTGTTTTCACTGACATACAGAGATACCAATACAATGTTATTATGAAAAAGGATGGGTCTTAACTTGGATGGGAAGCTAGGGTCAGTAAGGAGCTTTGATAATTCCTGAAAGTGACATGGCCTGCTCTCTTCCTCGCTTCATCCCTGGGCCACCCTCGCGGTCCATCTGTATTGTCTGTTCCAGTATACATACTGATGGACCGGCACCACAGGCCATGTCATTTTGAAATCTGGGCAAAAAATACTTTAAAAAAATAGCTTTTTATTGATAACTTTTGTTTTTATTGCCTAGATTTCTCCCCTGTAGCCCTCCCCCATGATCATCTCAGGGAGGCATCCCCTTATAACAAAGACTTTTAGAAAGGAAAAGAAAAAAATTGAGTAAAACAATCATCATATAGAAAAAAAACCTGACATTATATGAATGTCCCACACCCATGGACTCTGACCTTTGCAAAGAGCAGAGAGTGGTATGTATATTCGAAGTATTCATTGTCATTTCACAATATTCAGTTTTGACTGTTCTGTGGTTGTTGTTTCAGTCACTATAGACATGTATTAGCTACTTGGTCTTTCCTGTGTGGATGAATATGCCAAATTCCTTTGTATGATTACAGATTTCTATCAGGAGACTCTCATCCATTTGGGGGTTTAATACAATCAGCACAATGTTATTTACAAACAAAAGCATCTGACTGCTCAAACTGTTACACCATTTCTTAGAGATACTTAATTGAATTATTGATGATACTAGCTCACATTTATTTAGACTTTTAACGTTTGCCAAGCACTTTACATATATTATCTCATTTGATCCTCACAGCAACTCTGTGAAAGTAGGTAATATTATTATTCCTATTTTACATATACTTATTAGCTGTGGGACCCTGAGCAAGTTACTTTATTCTGTTTGCCTCAGTTTCCTTATTTGTAAAATGAGCTGGAGAAGGAAATGACGAGCCAATCCAGGATTTTTGCCAAGAAAATCCCCAATGGGGTCATGAAGACTTGGACACAACTGAATGACAACAATTTTACCAAAGAGGATGTAAGGCACAGAGAATTTAAGTGACTTCACCAGGGTGAGAGCTAGTGTCTCAGGCAGTATTCAAACTCAGGTCTTCCTGATTCCAAGTTAGCACTCTATACCCCACACCACTTAGCAGCCTATCAGGATATAAAATTATTACTACAATGAGGAGGACAAAAGAACCCAGAAATCAATTAAGGTAGCTAAGCTAAGCATTTGAACTTTTTCATTAGTCAGATCAAGAGTCTGCATTACATCAGGAGTTCTGGGTTGTTTTGGGGGGGAGGTTGAGGCAATTGGGGTTAAGTGACTTGCCCAGGGTCATAGAGCTAGTAAGTGTCAAGTGTCTGATGCTGGATTTGAACTCAGGTCCTCCTGACTCAAGGGCCAGTGCTCTATCCACTCTGCCACCTAGCTGCCCCTAAAAATGCTTTCTTTCTTTTTTTTTTGTGGGGCAATGGGGGTTAAGTGACTTGCCCAGGGTCACACAGCTAGTGTCAAATGTCTGAGGCCGAATTGGAACTCAGGTCCTCCTGAATCTATGGCTGGTGCTTTATTCACTGTGCCTCCTAGCTGCCCCCTCAATTACAAGTGTTTGAGCCCAGATTTGAATTCAGGTCCTCTTGAGTGCAGAGCTGGTGTTTTATCCACTGCACCACCTAGCTGCTACTTCAGGAATTCTTAACCTCATCTGTGTCATGTATTCCTTTTGTAGTACAGTGAAGCCTAAAGAACTATTCTCAGAATAATGCTTTTAAATGCATAAAATAAAATACATAGGATTAGAAAGAAAACCAATAACAATGAAACAGTTATTAAAAATTTTTTAAAAATAAGTTCACAGGGGGCAGCTAGGTAGCTAAAAGCACCAGCCCTGCATTCAAGAGGACCTGAATTCAAATCTGGCCTCAAACACTTGACACTTACTAGCTGTGTGACCCTGGGTAAATCACTTAATCCTCATTGCCCTGGAAAAAAAAAATTCACAAACCCTAGATTAAGAATTCCCAGATTATATGGTTTCTTAGGCTATTATTCCCAGTTCAAAAATTCTAATTCCATGAAGTTCTGGTAATACAAAGGAAGCTAGTTCAGATAAACTTGTTGCTATTGCTACTTTCTATCTTGTCTTTCAAGCAAGAATTTAAATTAGGCCAGGAGGTCATATTAGGCAAAATAATAAGGGGAATTAGTAAAATTTTCTTCCTTCTATATACAAACATCAAAATACGATGGAAAATTAGAAAGGTTCAATCATCCCATTAGACAGCTTGGCTTAACTGTTTTTCTGAGGGTAGGGGTGGGTGGGTAGGATATGAATATTGTGGAGGATTCGGGAAAACTGTGTTGTGTCCAAAAAAAAAGGGTGTTGAGCCTGTTGTTTATTTTTTTTTTGTAAAAAAACAGAATGGTTTAGTTGTAATACAACCTAGAGATAGGGAAATAAACTAAAACCTCTATGATATGCCTTTGGTTCTATGAATCGATGACTAAGCTATTCTGTTGTCCAAAGAAAAATAATCCTAAGTCTAATATAGCCCTTGTGCCTCATGCCCTTAACTGGTCATCTGAAATACTACAGTAACTCCATCTCCACATTAGCTTACGTTGGACTTATAACTATTAAAGATTGAAGGGAAGTCTGCAGACAACCTGTTAAACATTCAGTTTTGCATATTGGCTATGTCTTTTAGTACCAAAAGCAGCCTTGGCAGAAGCAGTACATCCTGTACAGAAAGGAACATTGCGTAACATGGAAGAGGTGAGAAAAAATAGAGGGGAAACTAGAACACAATGTTTTACTACCACCCCTTTTCTCTCATACTATTATATTCCACACTCAAGGAAACTGAGGCATTTCCTGTATAACCCTATTCCAGTAGTGGTGGGGGGAGGGAAGAAAAAGAAAGTAGTCCTAAATATTCTAAAGGACACCATACAAAAGTTTTACAATATTATTTATGCTCCTTTCAAAATGCCATTGTTTGTTGAAAGAGTGTACAAGTTAGAAAATTAATAGTTTAAATTCTCTATTAATTTTAACGTGTGAGAAATAAGGTTGTATGTACAGAACTCCTGAAACAACTAACACTTAAATATCCTTAGTCTGGCATCCTAGAAAATAAATGAAATTTATACAGAAGGGTCCCTTTCAAAGCAAAGCCATCCCACCACTCCTTCACATAAGATAAACAAAAAAGAAAGAAAACCCAACAGCTGTAGACAACACTGTGCTATTTTTAAGACTTCTCCCAGCCCCCCAGACATCCTCACATAGGGGCTGTAAAGAGCTAACTAAAATATCTTTGAGGCTCTCCTATCCACACACCCACTGACATAAGAAGAGCTGTACCCATGGTGAAACTATACTTCGTGTTCCTCTAGGCAAGTATCCGGGTACAAAAGGAAACTTGAGTCAAAGAAGTAAAATTATTTATTACTGCTACATAAATCATACCTTTTTCTCCAACAAATGGTAGTGACCATGTGAAGACATCCATAAAATTGGGTAACCAGTAAGGATGTGGAGAGCAGTTAAACTGTCGAATATTCATCACATTATTTTCATATTTTAATACAGCAGCTGCAAGATAAGTTTAAATGTCAATGTAAGAATGTTTAGCTTCAGCACAAAACCTAACACAGAAAGGTGGGAAAACATTCAATTCATTTTTTGGATTATAAGGGCAGGTAGGAAACTGAGTTTTGGTCATGACATACTTTTAGAAAGGGAAAAATGGCCAAGCATATCTTTATTCAGGACTATCAGTAAAATACCTAGTTTCTTTTAAGAATCCTTTTTTTTTTTCTTGAGATACTCCAAGTACTTATGTACTTATGTACATAAGGAGCTGGGGGATGTAGAAAAGGACAGAAGTTTCATAAAGATTTCTTCAGCTGTAACTAATAGCAGGTAATCTGAAAAAAGTGGCAAAGCTATACTTAACCTAAAAACACAAATAATTAATAATTCAATTTTAAAATGTGAATATTTCATTCAAGTTGGGGGGGAGCAAAATCACCAAAAAAAACAACAACTGTGTTTTGCTTTTGGAGAGAAGGAATCTTATAAAATACAAAAAAGAAAAAAAAAATCTAAACCCTCAGAAACTTGATCCCAACATACCTTTCCAGACTTATCTCACACCGTTCTCCTGGACATACTCCGAACCCCAACCAAACTAATCTACTTGGCATTCCCTGAATATGCTCTTTGCATTCATATTCCCAAGGTTTTGTGCAAAGCCATTTCTTGTACTTTGAATACCTAACTAATCTCCTCTTACCTGTCTTTCAGGGTCCAGGTCAAATGTTCCCTCCTCTGTGAAATCTTCCCCAAACTAGAAGTAATCTTTCCCTCATCTGAACCCTGAAAGGACTGTGCATCTGTCTCCTATGCACTAACTGCCTATTCTGTATTAGTTATTTGAGTATATTCTATTTCATTTACTAGACCATAAGCCACCCGAAGGCACAGATAATGCCCTATATTGTCATGTCTTAGCAACTAATACTGCCTTGCAGATAGACGGCACTTAATAAAAGATTACTTAAGTTAAATCTCAATTTTTTATTTGGTAATTTTGAACCATTACTGAGAACAACATCTTAAAACAATTAACTAGAAAATCTCCAACACTGGCTTTTTATTAATGTCCTATTTGACAGATCCCTGGTCTTGAGAGTTAGAAGAGCTGACTTCTAGTCCAGGTTCTGTCATTTCCAAGCTGTGTGAACTTAGCAAAGTCAACAAACCTGTGTGTCCTCACCTTGCTGTCCTACCTCATCCTTTATATAATGAGGGTACCTGTTATGTGCCCACCTCACATGGTTCTTGTGAAGACCAAAGAAGTCATGTGAAAGAGCTTTAGAAACTGTAAAGCATTATGGAAATGTAAAATGGCATGATTATTATTGGTTACATTGTCTTTATTCACTGAATAGTATAGAACTTTTTCATGGAAGAACTCAAATGTAGACGTTCTTAAGATATGTGATATACAGTCATAAATAACGTTACATACTTTATCATGTGAAATAAAATTAAAATTTAACTTTGAGAATTCTAACCTAACCTCTATGTTTTAATCTAGAAATGCATCTGGAAAATGTTCAAGATGAAGCAGAATGTCTTAAATATACCCAAACTACACACGAACACAACATGACTACTATACATATGCAAAACAAACACAAACATGATTTTGACAAACAAGTGCTGAAAAATCATTTAATCTATTCAAGGGTTAAGACCCGACAGGTGAAAGCAAGTAAAGCAGTAAACCTCTGTGCTGAACACCAAACACCAGCTCCCAAAATACTGTCTGAGCAAATCACACTTGGGGACATCTATCACTGGCACAGGATGAATGTAGCATTTTGCCCAGTTTTCAAGAATGGAATCAGAACTTGGATTTGTTTCTCTTTTAAACAGAGTCCTCTATTCCTTATGTATCATTATAAAATAGCTTCAAGATTTGTACATTGGAACATAAAAGCACAATTTTGATGCTAGCATCTCTAGCAGCAACTTTAAACTGGAATAGCTAGTAAAAGTTTCCTGGGAGTATCTCATATCAAATTATCGAAGGTCCTCATATCTGGTCTCATGGAAGATCTCATCGTGTATTATTACATTCCTTTACTGGAAAAATTTCTAAGAAATTTTACATATTCTGAACTTACAGAAAAGCCTGTATTTGGCACTGACCTCATTGTCCTTGTCACTTTTAACATCCGTGTGTGTGTGTGTGTGTGTGTGTGTGTGTGTGTGTATAAAAATCTACCATTAGGCACACGCACTCCAGTCTGACACTAGACTCAATGGCACAATCTATTAAATTCCAGACATATTGAAAGAGAACAGGAGCTGGCCTCTTAATGTCCTTATTCTGAAAATGTGATCTACGTGAACATGCTGGATCTCATTTTCAGTGTCCTCAGCACACACTGAACTATATTAAGATATTCTGTCATTATCCGCCATTGGGCTTACACACTCAACCTTCCACAAAACCTAAGCATTGCAAATGGGTAAATATGGGGGCAGCTAGATGGTGCAGTGGTTAAAGCGCTGGCCCTGGATTCAGGAGTACCTGAGTTCAAATCCAGCCTCAGACACTTGACACTTACTAGCTGTGTGACCTTGGGCAAGTCACTTATCCCCCATTGCCCCACCAAAAAAAACCCAAAAAGCAAATGGGTAAATATTCAGGAGTAGGAGCAAGCATGACAATGAAATCAGACAAAGAAGTAGAGTGAAGAAACAAAAGTGGGGGGAAAACAGTAGGAAGAAAAAAAGAAGCAATGTTAGGGAAATGTTTGCCACTAAGAGATCAGAGGGGATTAAAAATGTGATAATACATCACTATCCCATAGTGTTTTATAGTGGGAATCCTAGAAGTGAAGCCCAGGAGAAAGAAAAAAGACCTATACCAGACAATTAAACCAGATGAATGGTAGCTAAATAATGAGCTAATGTAAATTAAACAGACAGAAAGGAAAAATGCAAGCAGCAGCAACTTGGTGGAAACAGTAAAATTTTTTGAACCAAAATATAAGGCATGATTCAAAAGGGAATTCCAGAAAATCCTGGTCTGGCTTGTGTTCAAGGTACTTAATTCACAGGGTTGAAAGTGTTTTTTGGTGTCTAGTTCTGGAACAGATTTTACATATGATTCACATTTTTCATTTTCATTCTTCCCCCCTTTTACCCTGTAGCAGTTTATGAAATTTCAGTAATAGATTAGATTATGATGATTTCAGACAGTACCTTTCCTCTATTTTATTTTTTAAAAAATAAGTCATTAAAATTCTATGTTGTTTAACAATTTTTTATCAATAACATCTTACCTTTATTATTGTAGACATCTAAGTAATTAGGTGCCGAAAAAATTGTTATTAATGAAGGGAACCCTGTAGTTTGACTTTTTCTGTACATTCTATAGCTGCAAAACAAATAGCTTAATATGCATCGTAAAGCATCAATCATGGTTACTAAGTTTGATTTTGTATTTAAGGTGTTAATTTGGTTAAGGGAAGCACAATTCTTACCCTGCATCTTGAGCTTCATGAGCTCTAATAATCGATAACAAATTATTGTTTTGCAAAAATTCACACACTGCTGGATAGCTGTGAAAAGAAAAGAACTGTAAGTAAAGCAACACTTTGCTTTTTGAAGAGTATGGCATTTTAATGTCTAAAATGTGATGTATTCCTGGATTTTTCCCCTTACTTATAAAAATAAGAGCATCCTCGAACTGTATTGTGACTAAAGTGTTCCTGTGATTTTTCATTTCCAAAGTCTTCTGAAGGATCAGACCATAGCAAGTCACACATTGGTCCAAAGGCAGGAGGTTCTTTAAATCTATCTAACTGTGGAAGAAAGAAAAAAAGAAAGAAGAAAAGAAGAAAAGAGAAAGAAAGAACTCATCAAATGGTGAGGAGAGGATGGTCAGGGGCAAGTCTTACCCACCCTGAATGCTATATATAGCATCCACTACTGAACACTGTTAAGACATTAACAAATGCATTTTTACCATAACAAATCTAGGTTTGAAGGTTTTTAAAAAAAGAAAACAGAGGAAACTATAACTAAGAAAGTCTGCTCCCCCCTAGTCAACCTTGGAACTAAAGAATATTTATACTTACTCTCCTAATATCATCCAGTGTGTGTATTTCTGGTGAAAGTCCACCATGAACACAAAGAAATTGTTGGTTTAAAAGTGCAGCAAGAGGCAGGCTATCAAAAGCTTCCATACAAGCTTCATAGACTCTTTCTGAATACTTAATTTTACCTTAAGAAGAGAAAGAGAAATAAAGAATTAAAGGCACGCTATGCAAGTGAGAAATAAGATTAAGACAAATTTCTTTCCCTAAAATAACCAACAAATGTTAGCAAAATGTTATAGGATGCATTCAGACAAAATATTTTATCTTTATGTTACAAAGCTAAGATAAGGCAAACCTTGAAACGACTCAACACTTTAGCTTTTTTCAACCTAGTCAAGGAGTTTAAAACTATAAATGAAGGCAAAGTAGTTTCTGTTTTTTTAAATCTTATTCTAAGAGTCATTGGACACTACATTCATTGTCAGAGGCAAGAGAGATGTTTAAACTAAATTTCAACAAACTGAAGAAGCCAATCTTCAAATATGTAGTCTGATTTTTAAAAAAAATCATCATCTTTATACTTTGCAGAGGCATGGAAGGGTTTACTCCTTTCAAATGAAACATCTCTGAAAGGGAAAGTCAATTAGAAAGAGAAAAGCTATAGTATGAAAGAAAGAATCTTCCCAAAGCAAATTATAATTTATTTTCAAAGAGGTTTTACGTAGAAACTATAGCCTCATTCTATCTCCAAGATACTGGATATAGTGTTTGTTTTGGGAGCTGGCCTGAGAGATCACATTTCATTTCCTAGGGTCAGAAAGAAGGAACTTGAAAGAGAACTGAAGCTCATTAGTTATCTAGGAAGAAAAAGACTTTGCTGTAGTTTTTCTTTTTAAAGACTTTAATATTCACTGTGAATTAGCAAGAAGCTATGAAAAAGAACAGAAACACATAAAAGGTATGAGAAAACTTGAGTCAGGCCTAAAAAATAAAAGCTTAAAATATCAACTCTGAATTCTAGTACTGATTTAAGGGCTATCACACCCCTAGCAGCCAGACTGGCTTTGATATAGAAAGCCTAGGTTCATGTCCTGCCTCTGACATACTCTCCCTATAGTGACCAGAAAGATACTTAACCTCTTAGTGACCGAGGGAATTCTCCAAGTTGCAGATATTCACCTGAAGAGGGAATTTCCACACCAGAAGTTCCCATCACTGATGAAACTTAGTTCAACAAGCATTATTAAAGGGTCTATTTTGTCAGGCACCATGGTAGGGACTGGAAATACAAAGAATAAATAGTCCCTGACCTCAAGGAACTTTCTCTACTAAGAAAAAACAATATACACCCAGATAAGAAGGTCAAGACCAGAGGGAAAAAACAACTGCCTTTCCTTAGAGAAGTGCTTATAACTATTAGATGTATTATTACTGGAAGTGTAGGAAGAAATAGGGAAAATTTTGTAGACTGGTAGGAAATTTTTTTTGGGGGGTGGGGCAATAATGGTTAAGTGACTTGCCCCGGGTCACACAGCTAGTAAGTGTTAAGTGTTTGAGGCTGGATTTGAACTCAGATCCTTCTGAATCCAGGACTGGTGCTCTATCCACTGTGTCACCTACCTGCCCCAAACTGGCTGATGCTCTATAGGATGGGTAATGTGTTTACACTTCTTGAGACAGTCAATAGAACTATGGGAGAGGAATGTGAGGATTTTTGCTTGAGTTTATTCTTTTGGATTGTGCTTTGTTTTAATTTTTTCCTCAAAAACAATTTTAACAAGAATTATTCCTAAGCACATGAAAATTTTTTAAACTTAATATAGAAATTTTGAAGCAAAACCCACTAAATCCTGTGGAACCATTTAGAATTTTCCAATTAAACACCTCTGGACACATCAATTCTGCAAAGTAAAAGTATTCATGACTATCATTGCCCAAGTAATTTTCAGAGGAGAAATGAGACACAAATCTGGCAGTACTCACATTCCTGCTTAAAGGTGAAATATTCAGTAAGGTGTCTGCATTCATGGTTGCCTCTCAAAAGAAATAATGTGCTTGGGTACAGAATCTTCAGGACCCATAAATACAAGACACACTGTAAAATAAAATGTTTCCATTTAGGATTTTTGTACAATATTTACCAAAGCAATTACTCTCTGTCAAAAAGAACTTTACCATGCTCCGCCTGTTTTACTCTTACTCATTATCCAGTGATTAGGTCTAGAAATGGCTACAGTTTGTTCATTGTTCAAGTGAGTGTATCTGTTGTCTCCTCTTTTGGAATGAATGTAAGCTAATAAAGGGAAAGAATCATGTCTTGTATATATTCTTTATCCAGAACAGTGCCTTGAATGAGGTGGACATTTATTATCTAATGAAATTAACTGGGGAAATAAAAAGTTATTTCTTTTAAAAATATTTTTAAATAATCTGACTGCATATAGGAAAAATATTTTTCCATGGTATACTATGTGATTACACCACCTGATTTATACAAACAGATTTTATTAAAAACAATTGGGGGCAGCTAGGTGGCGCAGTGGATGGAGCACCAGCCCTGGAGTCAGGAGTGCCTGAGTTCAGATCCGGCCTCAGACACTTAACACTTACTAGCTGTGTGACCCTGGGCAAGTCACTTAACCCCAAATGCCTTGCTAAAAAAACAAACAAAAAAAAAACCACAATTGGCTGGAAAAAGTAGTGTCTCTTCATTTATTAAATGGGAAAAGAAGGCTAAAGAAGGGTTTACTTCATTTTAGAAAAAACCCACACAGTTTATAAAATCAAATGCAAGGAACAAACAATAAACCTCATTTTAAGAGCCTGAATTACCACAAAAACATGTAAAGATGCTCACACATTTTGTTCACTTAAAAAAAAGAAGTGTAACTTTAAAATCATAGAGAACTCCATAAAGGCCATCTATGCTGTGTAGAATGTTTGTTTTGGTTCCTAGCTAGCTAACTTTTTCAACAACATACATGCAAGCATCAGCTTTGAAACTTTCTAATGAAAAGTATACATACACAAATAAAAACACCAAATTACCCCACCAAGCTGAGATAATTTATTCGGGGCTAAAATGGGAAGAAAGTCCTGGATTAAAAGGGGCTGGGGGAGGTGGGATGGATTTCACTGCTGCCAGCAGCATTTTGGGAAACCTAGCAATCTTTAGGGTGAGACAGCATTAGTGCCATCTAGACTGAAAATCTATCAGATAAAGTTTTGAAAGCAATTAGCAGGTCAAAACCTACTATCTAGGGACTTTTCCCTGAATTAGTGCTTGCTACTTTTCAAAATGAATTAACATAATATAAAATCAGATCCATCAAGGAAACCTTAATTGTCACAGGTAATGGTCAAAATCCAAATAATAAATGTACTTTCCAATGAGAATGGTATAGTGGAAAACCAAAAATTTGTGTTCAAGTTCTGGTTCTGACACTTACTAATAAACAAATAATTTAATTTTTCTGAGCCCTGGATTCCACATTCTACTTACCCCATGGGATTACTGTGAGCAAAGTGATTTGTAAACTATAAACTGTTATGTACATGTATTTTAATAAATAAAGGTAACATATCAATCCACTGAATAGCCACAGGGACAACCTACTATTTCTGTTTTTGTTTTTTTAGTAAGGGAATTGGGGTTAAGTGACTTGCCCAGGGTCACACAGCTAGTAAGTGTTAAGTGTCTGAGGCTGGATTTGAACTCAGGTCCTCCTGAATCCAGGGCCAGTGCTCTATCCACTGCGCCATCTAGCTGCCCCCAACCTA
Source organism: Dromiciops gliroides (assembly GCF_019393635.1). Classification (NCBI taxonomy): domain Eukaryota; kingdom Metazoa; phylum Chordata; class Mammalia; order Microbiotheria; family Microbiotheriidae; genus Dromiciops; species Dromiciops gliroides. Next base: position 53,511,513 of record NC_057862.1, read on the forward strand.
CTATTTCTGATCAATAGTTCACAGTAATTCAGAAACCAGAATCAGAGAGATGAATAGTGTTAGCTCTTCAAGGCCAACAGATTGATCACAACTGCCATTCAGAAAAACAGAAAGCAAATTTTGATGTCCTGAAACATTAAACTGGTGGCTTTACCAAACCAAAGCTCAGGATAAGAAGTGGTACCAAAAAAAAATTCATAAATATTTTGGAAGAACTTTCTCCTAGGTATTATGCAGAGATTTCTGGGGTAACATCTTTGGTAAAATCATTGGTTATATCTTGTTATATACCTCTATGCTAAAATAACCTCTGTCCACATAATCGCCAAGGAAGAGGTATCTTGTGTTAGCAGGGGATCCTCCCACTTCGAACAGCTTCATGAGATCAAAAAACTGGCCATGGATGTCACCACACACTGTAACGAGATGACAAGCACAGACAACAAGTTAAGAAGAAGGGGAACAAACAAAAACCTCTAAGTGTTAATTTTCCCTGTACAGAAGACTTTGGAAATTGAATGAGATAAGAGAAGCCTCAGGAGGAATTCAGGATGGGCCTATGGAGGTTATATGTGGCCGTTTTGTCATCTGTTCACAGTTTCAACATATGGAAATCAGGTGACAGAAATAGAATGACTCCTTGAGGCTTGCAGGAGTCACCAAACTATCCACCTCAATGTATCATGTATTTCCTGGAAAGTTCCTCTTAAGGAAAACAAAGACAAGTCCTACTTTTGAGGTAAAAACAAAACAGTGAAATTAAAATTCTCTTCAAGTCAAGGGGGAAGATGGGGGGAAGGGGGGCGCCAGCAAGGTGTAATAGAAAGAGCAATGGATTTAGGTTCCAATTCCAGCTTTGCGACTTACTACTTACCTAAATAACTGTGTCTAAGTCACTCCTGACTCAGGTTCATAATCTTTGTGTGATCCTCACTCAACTCCTCTCTCTCTCCCTCCAATCAGCTGCCAAATCTTGCCATTTCTACCCCAGAAGCCTCCTCTCCACTCGCCCAGATCACTGCAAGTGCCTCCTCCTTGGCCTTCCCTCCTCAAGTCTCTCCCCAGGCTTGTCCATCCTAGACCTGCTGCCAAAGCGATTTTCCTTCTGTGACCATCTGGCCACGGCACTCCTCATGGCACCACTCCAGGGGCTCTCATTTCCTCTAGAACAGAACAGGAACTTCTCCGTGCAAGGAGGCCTCCAAAGCCCTTCTCTACGTCACAAGCTGTCCTAGCCATCCTGCACTCGTCCATCCTGACAAACTGGCTCCTCACTAATGGCACTCCATCTCCTACCTGGGCATCTCTGAGCTTGCTATCCCCCATGCCTGGAATGCACTCCTGCTTTACCTCCACATCCCTGAGTCCCTTTCTCCCTTTAAGACATAGTTCAAATACCATCTGCTATAGGAAGCTTTTCCTGATTCTGCTAGAGCCCTCTCTTTCAAATTCTCTTCTGTTTAACTCCCTTGTACATATTTGCACAGTGGGTAGAGTACTAGGCTTGGAGTCAGGAAGACCTGAGTTCAAATCCAGCCCTGAACAGCTAGCCCCAGTGTGTGACACTGGGCAAATCACTCAACTTGTTTGCCCCCGTTTCCTCAAATGTAAAATGGAGATAATAACAGTACCTACCTTGCAAGATTATTGTAAGGGTCAGATGAGATATATGTAAAAAGAGTTTAGCACAGTGCCTGGCGCTGTGATTCCCTTTCCTTTATTCACTTTATTTAAGCTATATATATTTACATATTCCTTCATGTCTTCCCCCATTACAACGTATACTCATTGCGAATAAGAAATTTCATTCTTTGTACTTATATCTCTAGCACTGTGTCTGGCATACAGTAGGTGTTTAATTAATGCTTAGAAACCATGACCTCTGACTTCAGATCTAGTTATACGACACTCCCTAAAAACTGAAATATAAACATATGCAGCCTATAACTGGCAAAAAAAAAGTTTGATAAGAGGCATGTATTATATACTATAACTTCTACTCTATATTATTTCTTTAAATATTACACCAGTTTTTCAGAAAAGAAAATTAATTTCAATGTCAATGTAACACAAAGTGTTAAGATGAAAACTTCACTAAATTCAATTAATCAAATATTTGTTTTATAATGAAATCAAAGTTGAAAACAGTAGCATTACCTGTAATTGGAGCTTCTACTTCTATCATGGTTTTCTCTCTCCGAAGGATGGCAGCACCTTCGTTAATTATTCTAAGTGCAATTTCTTCATCGACCCGACCTTCTTTTACCAAGTGATTCTTTAAAACATCAACCCTTGGTATCCCATCCATATCAAATACTTCTTCAGATGTTAAGCGGTGTGTTGGGGGAAAAGGGACAGCTGTAATTTTTCAAAAGAGTAAAAACACATCATTACTGATGACATTTCTACTAATCCCATTCAGTAGCAGAGAAGTGGTCCTTCCTGAGAAGGTGAACCCTCCTAGTTGTGCCCTTGATCTCATCCTTTCCCCTCTCCTCCAGGAACTCCGGCTTCCCCAAGTATTCCCCTTCTCATCTCCAGTCTTGCCATTATCTACTAGCTTCTTCCTTGATAAAAAGAAACACACTTAGGTCTCTCTCAGCTTTTAAAAAAAGCCCTTCATTTGACTCACTCTTATGTATAAGAGATGTTTTCCCAGTGGCAAGTGCAGAGCTGGGTACATAAAAAAGCTTAACAAGTACTTGCTTGCTTGATGTCCCATATAAGACATATAAGATATATAGATAGATAGATATACATACAAGATGTCCCATAAAGAGTCATCTATACTTGCTTGCCTATATTTTTTCAATTACCACTAACATTTCAACTCGTGACCCCACTTGACCAAAATGGCCCTTTTTCTTAGTCCTCATTCTATCTGACTTCTCTGCAGCTTTTGGTACTGTTGACCACACCCCCTCCCTCCTAGATATTCTCTACTTCCTCAACTTTTATTACTCTTCTCTGCTGGTTCTCCTTCTACCTATCTTCAATCACTTTTGTCCCCTTCTCTCTCTAAACTCTCTTGGTGCCCTCATAAACACCTAGAGGTTTAATTATCGCCTCTGCGCAGATAACTGCTAGGTCTATATTAACTCTAACCTTTCTCTTGAATATCAGTACCAAATATCAATACAAAATCACCAGCTGCCTGCTGAACATTTCAAAAAAGAAAGAAGGAAGGGAGGGAGGGAGGAGTGTTAGGCAAATAACATCTTAGTATTATGAAAATACTTTTGACTTTCCAGGTTTGACCCCCTGAAAGAGTCTCAGTTTGAGAATCTCTGCCCTAGGCCATTGTATACTGAACTGCACTTTCTGGATTTTCTTCCTCCCCATACCTCTTAAAATCTCTAGCTTCTTTTAAGGCTCGAACCAGGTTCCACCTCTTATGTTAGGCCTTTCCCACATCTCCCAGTTATAACTTTCTTCTTACTCCTCAAATTATCTTGTATTTAGTAGAATGTAAGCTCTTTGAGGGCAAGAACTGTTTTTTTCTCTCCCAGTGCACAATGATATGCACATACTAAGTATTCAATGGTTAAAATTAAATTAATTATACATGGCCCTTTGTCCCCATAATATATAGGTCCTGATTACTATGCTTAAGTTCCTTTGTCTTCTTTTTACAATTTTTCTATTTCCTCTCTCACTTGAACTTCATCTACTTGTTCATGTCCTTAGAGAAACCAGATCATCAAGTTTCCCCATCCCCTTTCTGGCTTGTTAAGGAGACTCAGCTACATTCGGTACTACTGAGGCTGTTTAGGAAAGATTCTATAATACAAAAATGGTTTTGAAAATTAATTTAGAATGAGTACTGTATTCAAAAGAGAATCACCTCAAAGTAGATGTGACCAAATAAGAATAGGCTGTGTTACAAAAATGGATAAGTGGATAAGTGGGGGAAGGGGGTGGAAGTGAAAAATGGGATGACATGATCAGCTGCTGAAGAATTAAAAAAACAACATTCTCTGACTTGGAAAAAAAACATATGTAGAACACAACCCTTTTAAGAATGCAAGATGAAATATGACAGAGAGATGCTAACCACCTCTAAAATAATTTGAAATCGCCAATCCCTCTTGTTTTTCCTTATGAGATTCATCAAGACAGAAACCTCGAAGGTACTTATTTTCTTTTCACTGCAAACACATTTATTCCCATTATTGCTGACAGGAACTGGAACAAGGCCCAAGGAAATACATTTTGTTCTCTCTATATACAATTTAGCTTTACTTTAACAAAATAAAAACTGTTGCAAATCATTTTTCCCAACTAAAAATTAAACAACATACCTAGATCTGAAATTTTCAAATGCTTTAGAATATACAAATTTAAAATAAAATGATTCTTAAATAAATGATTGTGTTTTTCGGACAGAAATGTTAGTGAAAATTAAAAGGTCAAACACTTCCAAAATACAAGTTTCTCAAACTGAAGAGGGATTCAATGTTCTCATCAAACTATGAGAATAGATCTAGCTTGATTCAGGAAGCTACATTTATAAGTATGATCAGCTCATGAATATTCAATAACAACCAGAGCACAAGATCTGCTGAGGTTGTATTCTGTTAAAATACAACTTTTAACAGCACACCTGGGACCTTACAAAGAAAGCCACAGGTATTTCTCACCATCTTTTACTTCTCCCTCTCACCCTATATCCATCTAGTCACAAAGTCCTAGCTCCTTTGCAACGTTCCTTTCATCCATTTCTTCCTTTCCATTTTCATAGCTACCTAGGACCTTAATTCAGGCCCTTCTAAATACCCAGTGTATTATAATGTACTTGGTCTCCCTGCTTCCCATCTCTCTACTCTCTAATGCATCCAGCAAACTGTATACCTAATTAATCTTCATAAACCACTAATTCTGTCACTCCCTGACCCGAAAAATGTTCCACAATGCCTAAAGCATAAAATCCAAACTCTTTAGTCTAACGTCCAACAGCCATGCGCAATCTGCCGAGTCCCACAACTTTATTCAAGCCTTATCACCTACCATTCTGAAATATAAAAACTTGCTCCCAGCAAAATGCTGAGCCACTATTCCTAGAACTTGGATTAGTTTTCCACCAGTCTTTTTCCCACACCATTTCTGGCCATATTCTTCACCTATCCATATTCTACCCATCCTTCAAAGCCTGGCTCAGGTTCCACATTCTCTACAAAATCTGTTGTTAAGCAATAAACCCTGAGATGATTTCTATCTCCTCTGAACTCTTTTCTATTCCACTTATTTGGCAATTAATCCTTTGCTTTGGAGATTTCTTGCACTAAGTCATTTTCTGTATTTATCCCTTAAATCCTTAACTAGATATAATCAGCTCCTTGAAAATAGGAGCTATCTTAAAGTTATCCCCCTCTTAGTGCCAATTACTGCCTTTTGCACACAGAAGGAGCTCAATAAATACTGTTAATTGATTAACATTCCAAAGTTAATTACATAAACCATACAAGAATATTCAATTAGCTTCAGCTAACCGAATACTTAGTGAATATACATCTACTATATTAACAATTATTACATGTTTAATTCCTATGTATAGTTTTATAATGAAGTGAGGCCATGAAATTAATAACAAAATAAAATACAGGTACCAATATCATGATTTTACCTGATGAGACTCCTCCTTAAAGTTCTGGCCAATTCTGTAAATAGATATAGAACCTGAAGATCTTCCTTCTCTACCTAACAGCTATGATTCCTCCTTGGCAGCTTCACCAGAGTTCTCTCCCTTTTTTTTCTTACGCACATTCTCTGGTGCTTTACTTTGTCTGAGACACGTGGTACATAGGACTTGTTTTAATTGGGTTAATATTTGAATGGGAAAAGGGGAAAAGAAAATCTTTTCTAAGGGTTATTTACTTAAGATTTTAAAATTCAGGGTCAAAAAGGATTTTGAAATAAAAATGAACATTTAAAACTGATTCAGAAAGATGCACCTAAATGAAGTAGTGTAACTAACTAGTGATGTGAGCCAAGGCACCTGTCAGCCCATATGAAAATAAACAATTTTAGTAAAGCTAAGAACATGAGAGAAGTCTAAGTGACTTCAACATTATAAAAAATGCAGCCTGCTACAGAAGCCAAAAGAATTGCTGGATCCTTCATATGCAAATAAGTTTTTAAAAAACAATGCATACTTGCAGTCAAAGTCAGTCGACAAGCATCTGTTATGCCAGGCACAGTATTAAGCAATGAAGACAGAAAGGCCCTCAAACCTCTCCAAAACCCATAGTCCCTGCTCTTGAGAAGCATTCTAAGTAAGGAAACAACATAAACACTTAGGTATACACGAGCTATATAAAGGGCATGTAAAGGTAATCTGAAAGAGGGAAGTATTCGAAACGAGGGAGACTAGGAAAGGTGTACTTCCCTACCTGGCAAAGATAGAATTTAAGCAGAGTTGTTGAGTATGGAAAGCTCATGGCAGGGAGCAAGGTGTAAAGAGGGGACTGGTTATGAAGTGCTTTAAATGACAAATAGAGGAGTGTATCTTTGATCCTGGAGGAAACAGGAAAAGAGACGATGAGGGCTTAAACTAGGGTTGTGGTTCTGAGTGATGGGGGGGGTGTATACACACACACACACACACACACACACACACACACACGGAGATGTTGTGAAAGTGGGGAAAAAAAGATTTCCCAACAGACTGGATATATGAGGTGAGAGGGAGGAGTCAAGAATCAAGGCTATAATCCTAGGAGGATGGTGGTGCTCTGCACAATAATAGCAAAGTTCAAAAGGAGGGAGGCTTTTGAGAGAAAGTTGGGCTCTATTTTTGGACTTGTTGGGTTTGAGATGCCTATGGGACATCTAGTTTGAAATATCTCAGAAGTAGTTGGATATGTGTAACTGCAGTGCAGCAGAGAGGATAGGGCAGGACATATGGTTGTTGTTGTTTGTCCTTCATCCTCGAAGAGGACTATGACAGATGTCATGACTTGCAGTGAATTGAAGTGAGGGAGAGCTGTGCAAGGTCACCAAACTCACTCTCTCCTCCAGAGCCATCTGGGTCCAGTGGCAAGATATACATCAGGATGACTGGAGATGGCCCCGGATATTTAAGGCAATTGAGGCCAAGTGACTTGCCCAGGGTTATACAGCTAGTAAGTGTCTGAGGTGAGATTTGAACTTAGGAACTCCTGATTCCAGGGCCAGTGTGTCATCCACTGCCCCATCTAGCTCTCCTGCAGGGCATATGAACAGATAAAGACAGGTGCCTACATGTAGGAACATGAGCATAGAGATAATAGCTGAAACCACTCAAGTTGATAAGATAACACAGACTGAAAAGAGAAGGGGCCCAAGGGCAGATATTCACAGTTAAAGGGCATGAAATAAATGAAGAACCAGTAAAGGAGACTGGGGAGCAGTAAGACAGATAAGTGTCACAAAAACAGAGAGGAGGGAATATCTAGAAGTAAACATGTCAAATGCCATAGGTCAAGGAAGATCATTAGGGATGAGGAAAAGTCATTAGATTTGGCCAATGAGAGATCACTGGCAACTCTGGAGAAGGCAGTTTCAGTTGAATGATGAGGTCAGAAGCCAGATTGCAGAGGGGTTAGAAGAATGAGAGGAAGTGGAACCCCCAACTGCTTCTGGCTTTCTCAAACAGTTTAGCCATGAAAGGGAGGAGAGATATGGAGTGGGGAGGGTCAGAATAAGTGCAGGTGTTTTTAAGGATGGAAAGGATATGTGATTGTTTATGCAGACAGAAGAGAAGGAGCCAGGAGATAGGAAGAGTCTGAAGATAAGAGAGTGGGGTTGACAGTGGGAGCAATTTGCTGGAGAAGGTGGGAGGAGGTAGGATTAAGGGTAAATATAGAAGGGTTTGGTTAGTTTGCCTTGGCAAGAAGAGCTACAGCCCCTACATGTGAGACCAGAGAGAAGAAAATAGTAGAGAAATGTCTGAGTGATGTGAGATAAGAAGAAAAGAAGAGGGATCTCTTTTGTACCGGTCTCAATTTTTCCAATTAAATATGAGGTGAGGTCCTCAGCTGGGAGGGTAAGGCAAAGGAGTGAAGTGAGAAGTTGAGTAAAGAGGAGAAAATCTGTAACAGCCACTGTGGTCAAGTGGAATAGAGGCTTGCTGCAATGAAAGCCCAGCAGAAATTAAGTAACATAAATTTCTAGTGGGCAAAATCAGCATGGACTGGACAGAAAAGATAAATAGTCCTAATTCAAAAAATACAAAAAATATAAATTTAGGCCATCATCATGGCAAATGGAAAATGAAATGAAAAGTGATGTTATGGTGTCAATTTATTGCTCATAAGATTGGGAATAAAACATATAAATTCCACCATCATTCACTTCCAGTTCAGTCACTGAATATGGTCAAAGAACTTAAACAATTATAAGTAATTGGCATAGATACCACAAAATAGTTTATATTCCCAACTTTGTGAAATACTCTTACTCCCTTATTCTCACTCACATTTTATAGACTAGGAAATTGATAGGGAGGTTAAGAGACTTGCCTTAGATTATGGAGAGAGTAAAGACAGTGCAAGGACTCAAATTCAAGTTGCTGATACCCTAAGTAAGAGCCTCTAGACCTTCTTAATGACAGAATGGACTAACTGACCTCTATAAAGAAACACATTTCAGTTTCATGAATCTTTTAGTCCCTACCTAGAAGTACAGATTGGACAGAACAAATACTAGATAATTAGGATAAAACCCAACATTTTCCTAGTGTTTTTTTTTTGGGGGGGGGGAGGAAGGGATTTACGGAAAGAAAGAGATAAATACTTGTGTCTTCTATTTGAAACACCCAATCAAACAGGGTATGGCAGGCTGTTAAGCAGAAATGCACTCAGGGCCCTTGTGTACACATAGGTACACCTCTTATATAAAGAACTTGTCTTATTTTATTTTTTCCAGGTTCTTCTTTCCAGTTTCTTGAGCATAGGAAGAGGCAGTTATTTAATAGAACTGTTTGAGGAGGTATATATTCTTACTCAATTGCTCTACATTAGTTTTCTATAGAAAGCAGAATTTGATCTTAGCAAGTAGCTTAAGCTTTCCTTAATGGGATCAGTGCAGCATCTGCTTTAATTAGCCAGGGACAGAAAGGTCAGGGGGGATAACCCACAATCAGCTGCATGAAATCACCACAAATTACATAGGTGACATTCTTTTCAGTTATACCTGTTTCATAGTAGAATCCCATGCTTTCTATACTTCGTGTCAATATTATTTTTATATATCTAGCATATCACACAGAGAATGTTATAACTCTTTGAAAACTTGCACAACCATCAAATACTGTCCTGATTCTGAAAATTAACAGCCAAGCAACAAGTATTTTATTAGGTGCCTTCTGGTGTCAAGCACTGTGTGCTAGGCACTGGGAGTAAAAATACAAAGAATGAAGCAATCCCTGTTGGTAAGGAGTCTACATCTATAATACTAATCAACATAACAGTGAAGATATTTGGATCAATTATTCTTCAATGGTTTCTCAATTACAGAGTACTATATTAATCACAATGTGTATATTCCCATCTCAAGTGACCATGACATTAGATCTAAAATCAGAATTTGTAAAAACTAACCAAAAAAACCTCAAGGAAATGTTGAAAAGATATGGTGTACATTTTAAAATAGTATACATAAAATAACAAGATTTTAAAAGAATGTTCTTGTGTTAGATGACATGGCAAGTTAGAAAAAGAATGAGAAAAGGTTCATTTGATATTATTTTTCTACAGTTTGTCAAAAACAGCACATATCCTGAGTCAAAAGAAATATGGTTATAAATGGAAAGTAGGAAATGTAAATGGAATTTAAACTCTTCTCCCTTAGCTTCATTGCTCCCTACCATCAAATACATCATGATGACATAATTATTAAGGATATAATGAAAACCTAAAGATGAAAAATCTTAAAAGATTTTCTGAACCTATCTATACAGCTGAAATCCTCAGTGAACTGTAGCAAAGTTAGGATGTCATATTCAATAAGCAGAAGATAAGAGTGTTAATTAGTACCACTACTGAACATTTGCCTTAAACCAGGCAGCCTAGATATCTGAGAGATATTATGAAAAAAATGACAGTTGACATAGAAAGGGCTCTACATACCACGGTCACAGAAGGGACACAGAGGAGCAACTAAGATCCAGGATTCACTGGGCATGAATGAAATTCCTTGCAAAAGTACTATCTGTTTCCTATGCTCTTAATCCAAATGTCCTCTGCTCCACGTCAACTGTATTTTTCAATGTGAGGAGAAAGAATAAAAACTACAAAATTAACTATCTCAGCTACACTAACAAACAATAATGCGTCTGACTTCCATGATATAAGCAGAAAAAAAAAGAAAGCATCACCATACATACAAAGGATGGGTGGGTTCACAAGCCCAAGGAAAACACAAATCCAGGCTGCAGGAATGTAACTGCCCTTAATCTAATATCCCTGTCAGAGTGCCTAGGGACTACAGTGAGCAGGCAGACAGAAAATTAAGCAGCAGCTCACAAAGCCTCACCTTGTAAAACCCTAGAGCTGCATGCTTCTTTCTAGGGGTACTGCAGAAGTGAACCCAAATCACTAGCTGAGTCTGAACAGAGAGTAGTATCTGAGTTTAAACAGGCCTTAAAAGATTCTATATGGGTCAGGGCATTGTTTTCCTGCAGGTGAAAGCCTTAACCATCCAGAAGACAGGAGGAATTATCCTCTTCAGGATGTCAGGGTTACTAACTCCATAAAGGACTTCAATATCTCCTTCTAAGGCTCATTCTAACTTTTCTACCCTTGGATGATTAGGCTTTGAGGACCCTTCCTGGCATCTCACCAAATCAGGTGGATGCTCCTGCTAAACAGTTATTACCCACTAAAATAATCTACATAAACATAAGCATTATGCCCCTGCGAGTTGGACTTGGAGACATACTGAGATCCAAAATTTGGGGTTCTGAAAAAAAAGGAAAAACTCGACCTAACAAATAAAAATCCCCCCCCCCAAATTAAAGATTTTAATGTCAAGAATATTTGTTCACGTTTGAAAACCCGGCCTGGTCTAACACTCAGCATTTTGCATAGAAATAGGATACCGTATTATCTACCTTTCAACAATCACACCAAGATTGACAATTTTAAGATGCTTTAGTTTACTGACATGGCTGCACCATAAAGGAAGGCAGGGAAATTATCCCTTTCACCAGCAGCACCAGCACAGACACACACAGCATCTTTGAAGTTGACATTCCCTCGGAGGTTTGGAAATATACATGGTGTAAAATCACCCCCGCCCCCACCCCCACCGCAGGGCACCGGGATAACTTTTCCAGCTCAGGGCCTTTGCAGACCGAGCCTGGGGGACCCCCTCCTGGCCCCTCACCAAGTCAGGCTCGACTGACAGCGCTGTGCCCGGCTCTCTTTGTACCCCCTCGGCTCTAGAGCCTATTCCTGCCGCCCCCTGCTAGGCCCCGACCGCGCTCACACCCCAATAGCCCGACTCCTCCAGGACCCCGCGTGACCCCCCTCGGCTCCCGTTACGCCCCACGCTGGGCCGGAGAGGCCGCACTGAGGGGCCGGGGCGGGAGGGGGAGGGTCCTGCCCAGGCCCGGGCCGGAGCCTGCCTGGGGGGCTCCAGGGCCTCCGGCCTCGGGCCGACCACCCCCTCCCGCGCCAGTCAGTCACCCGCCCTTCCGGACCCGCTCGCTCCCCTGAGGCGGCCAGACGCCTCCTTCCTCCTCCTTGGCCCGGCTCCCGGGGCTTCCTCAGCCTCTCACCTTTGACTACGCGGTCTGCCCCGGGCGGGGGCGGCGGCGGCGGCGTCCGCGCCGGCTCTGGGGCGGCCATGCTCGGCCCGGGGCTGTGCTCAGCTGGGGGGCCGGGCGGGGTCGGGGGCGGGGGCGGCGGCTAGCAGGGCCGAGCGGCAGCGCCGCCGGGGAACATGGCGGAGCCTCTCTCCTCCCAGCGCGGCTGGGACCGACCGGCGTGCACCGCGCGGGCGTGGGCGGGGGCTGGGCGCGCTCGAGGGACCGGAGCAAAATTACCCACCGCAGGGGAAAAGGAAAAAAGATGAGAACGATTCGAAGCGAGAGGGGTCGGGATAAAGTTCCTGCCAGCAGCGGAGCATCCCGAGGGGAGTGAAAAGTACGGGAGCAGAGAGACGAGTGCGGAAGGGGACTCCGCTAAAGCTGGGACCCCTGCCCTCTAGCTCCCTGACGTTGAGAGCCTCGCCTCTGCTGATTCTTGCCAGCTTATCCTGGCCATAGCTTGTGGGTGCATAATTGTTAGGTGTCGTCGCCCCATTAGACTGTAAGCCTTTTGAGGGCCGGGACGCCTTTTGGCGTTTTTATTTTTTTGTCTGTATCCCGGCGCTTAGTACAGTGGCCGGCACACGACGAGCAGAAAAGTGAACTGATGGAAGCAATTTAGAAGATATTAGTTTATTCGACCTCGAAAGGTTCTTTTGAAAAACCAAATGAAAATGGCTATAAATGGATTTCCAGTTCTAAAGAACTATTAGGGTTCTGGCAGTAACCGCAAATAAAAGCTAGCACTTATATAGCGCTTTGGAGGTTTGCCAAGTGCTTTTCAGGCGTTGCCTTTGATCCTCACCTGAATGGGGAGATTTACAAATGAGGAAACTGAAGCAGACGAAGGTGAACTAGCCCAGAGATACACAGCCAGCCAGTGTTGGTGAATTGAGTCCTTGATTTCAAGTAGGGGTCTTTAACCTTCCAGGTTTTGTTTTTTTGTTTATTTGTTTTTTGGTAGCCCTAACTATAGTAACAGCAAGGATGAGTCAGGTTTTAGGAAAGTGTTTCAGCAATTTAGACTGGAGGAGAGGGCCCTGTTCTGAGTGGCTTCCTTCTAACGTTACCTTCCAATCATGCTTTTGTAGATTCGGGATGATGGAGAATGCTCTTGAGCTGTCCTAGTGACCAGAGGCCTAAAACAGGGCTGTGTTGCTTCTTCCTTTGCTTTTTTAGCATGCTGTTTTCATTGACGTTGTCAGATGCCTTCTCTGATGACAAAAATGGCACCAATGCCGGCTACCTCACTGAGATTAAATTATTTAGCTTGAGAAGGCTACAGGCCAAGACCAAAGTGGAGAGAGAGTTGGTGGGAAACTTTTTGTTTGCAGATAATTGTGCACTCAATGCAGCTTCTGAGGCTGAGATGCAACAGTGAGTATGGATTGATTCTCTGCCACTTGTGCTAATTTTGGCCTGACGATTAACACCAAGAAAACAGAGTCTCCACCAGCCAGCACCACATCATCTATACATAGTAGCATCAATTACAGCAAATGGAGAAATTTTGAATGCTGTAGATAAATTCACTTACTTTGCCTGTATACTTTACAGGGATGTACACATTGATAATGTAATGAGGTTGATACGTGTATTGCCTGAACTAGCTCAATATTTGGGAGACTCTCAAGGAAAGTGTGGGAGAGAAAAGGTATTAGGCTGCCTACCAAACCAAAGGTCTACAGAGCCACTGTGCTGACCTCATTGGAGCATATGCCAGTGCCATGCCAGGAAACCGAATCATTTTTCTTTCTCTTTCTTTCTTTCTTTTTTTTTTTTTTTTGGTGAGGCAATTGGGGTTAAGTGACTTGCCTAGGGTCACACAGCTAGTAAGTGTTAAGTGTCTGAGGTCACATTTGAACTCAGGTCCTCCTGACTACAGGGCTGGTGCTCTATCCACTGCGCCACCTAGCTGCCCCCAACCGAATCGTTTTCATTGCTTTCAGAGGATGCTGAAGATCACCTGGTGGACACTGAGGTCTTTTATTGAGCTGAACTGCCAAGCATTCAAACTCTACTGCAGCAAGTGCAACTCCAATGGGCTGACATTGTTCGAATGGCAAACATAGATTTGCTTAAAAGACTATTTTATGGAGAACTCATACAAGGTAAGCCATGGTCTCCCATGACACTGGCCCACCATGAAGTGCTGGCATCAAAGAAAGCGCTGTGCTCTATGACCAAAGTAGAATTGCAGTAGTTCAAAACACCAGATGTGAAACTCTAGAGACATCTTTACCCCAAATATTCATATAGACTACTTGTGCCTGACCTGTGGGAGAACCTTCCAAGCACGTATTGGTCTGATCAGCTACAGTCAGGCACGATGTATCTTAACCCCACCATGGTGATGAAGTGAGCTCCAGAGGTCCGTTTGTATTTTTGTCTTCCTTTGTTTGACAGTTCCTAGGATTTAGGAAGCCTTTTGAAAAGAGTGAGGAAAAGATTTCAGAATCAATTAATGGGACTACAACAACACATAGTAAATTCATAGTAATTACTCCTTCCATACCCAATATGGGCAAAACTACACATTTTTTCATGTGAAAAATGGGTCTACAGACGTTTGTGATGATCAGTCCCAAGTAGTAATTTTGAAAAACAGAAATTTTAATTATGGGTTTTTTTTGGCAAAGGATTTTTATGCACAGTTCAAAACCCTTTGAGGTATTGTCTACCTACTATAGGTATTGTCAACATTTTACAAAACTAAGGTAAGGTGGGGACAGATGAAGTTGATTCCAAGGTAGCACAGTAGTAATTAGCAGAACTGGGATTCAAACTCAGATCTTCTGACCACAAAATTATGGTAGATTTTTTTTTTCTGTCACACCTCTCCAGATAATCAGTCCAGGAAGCAGAATTAGAACACAGATCTCAGGTAACTAGCATTCTTAATGCACTATACTGAGTATCAGATAAGACTATTTCATTGGTGTACTGGAATCTAGGGCCAGGAGTTGGGGGGGGGGTGGCGTTGTCCAAGGTCTGATGGGAAATATAAAGACCAAATTCACTCTCTGGTTTGGACTAAGGAAAAGGGAATGATAGAGACTTTCATAAATCTATCTTGACCCCAAGAAATGTGTTAAATGATTTTAGTGGAGATGTTGGCCTTTATCCATCATAACTTTTAAGGAATGTAAAAAAGGATAAAGAGGGTTAAATAATTGGCCATTCTCATGCTCAGATCTCAGTTTTGGGGGAACACTAGCCCTTTACTCATAAGTTGTGTTTATTATCAGTACTGGAGTGGGGAGCTAGGGAGGGAGTGTGGAAACATTGGACTGTTTCTTAGTAGAAAAGCATCAATTGAAGATTAGTGAGGGAAAAGTGAGATATTGGGGAAAATCTGCTGGAGAAGAGGGAATTGAATGGGATTACTTGTGCATGAAGAGGGTCTCTCTTGGCAAGATGGATGCCATTTCATCTAAAACAGTCTGGGTAGGGGAAAAGATAGTGGCAATATGTATCTGAGTGGTGGGCTGAAGATAAAAGGAGAAGAGATAGCTCTCAGCAAATACCTTCCTTTTTTTTTTTCCCAGTGAAATATGAGGGCAAGGGGGTTCTCAGGAGGGGAGAGCAAGAGGAGTCGTGGGAGGTTTGAAGAGGCATGAAATGTTTTGGAAAAACGCTAGGGCAAGTGAGTGGGATAGTGAATCAATGAGGGAAAGGCAAAAGCATCGCCTTGCTTCAAGTGAAGACCCAGTTGACATTGTAACATCAATTTGCAGCAGACCTAGTCAGCCTGGCTTTGTGAATTCCTTTGGCTTCCTTTAGTGGCAGGCAAGTGGGCAGCTAGATGGCAAAGTGGATAGAATGCTGGGCCTGCCGTCAGAAAGACTCATATTCCTGAGTTAAAATCTGGCTTCAGACACTCACTAGCTTCATGACCCTGGGCAAGTCACTTAACTCTCAGTTTTTGCCTCAGTTTCCTCATCTGTCAAATAAACTGCAAAAGAATGGCAAAACACTCAGTATATTTCAAGAAAACCCCCAACGGGGTCATGAAGAGTTTGAACAGGACTGAAAAATGAATAAACAGCAATAAAATTATGATGGAGTGAGTGGTAGGAATAATCCAAGGCTGGAGTTTGGCAGGGCAAAATCTTCAGCAGGATAAAGGAGCAAGGGATGTGAGAAAAGAGGACAGTGGAGAGTTCAAATATTTTGTGCTTTGACATTTGAAAAATGCTTTCCTCACATGGCCCCGTAAAGTGGGTAGTACAAGTATTATCCTGATTTTACGGATAACAAAGCTGAGGCTCTCCTCTAGTAAGAATTGGAACTGGAATTTGAACCTTATCTCCTGGTTCCAAGACCAATGCTATTTATTAAGCAAAATAGTGCCTTTAGTTGCAGTGGGCATAAGAAGGTTTTATGGGTGGTGGGGGTAGAATCTAGTTCAAAAAGTTTTCATGAAAAAATCTAGAGGTTGTTACTTGGTTGATGGAAGAGCGCTTCTTCCTGTTCTAGGCTTCATGTTTCTTCTGACTGCTTTCCTTAGGTCTTTGGGCTAGACTTCCCACAAATATGCAAACATTTGTCTCCTTCGTCTGCAAAAAACCCTCACTTGATCTAGCCATTCCAGTGGCTATCATCCTTGATCTTTCCTCCTTTTGTGGCTAACCTTGAAAGTGTGCCTTGCCCTCTCAATGCTACAGTGCGGATTTTGCCTTCATTATTCAACCCAAGCTGTCCTCTCAAGTTTCCTAATGATCTCTTACTGTCAAGTCTAATGGCCTTCGCTCATTCCTCATCCTTCTTGCCTCTGACCCTGTGGATCACTCTCTTCTCCTTAATATTCTCTCTACATTTTTGTGACACTGCTCTCTCCCAGTTCTATTACCTGTCTGAGCCTTTGTGGGATCACACCTCTTAACTATGGAGGTTCCCCAAAGCTCTGTACTGAGCCCTGTTCTCTTCCCCCTCTATAACGATTTCCCTTGGTGATCTCATCAATTCCCATGGTTTTAATGATCATCTCTATGCAGATGATTCTTAGATCTACTTATCCAGCCCTATCCTCTCTCCCACCCTCTGGTCTTGCATCTACAAATGACCATCAGACATCTCAAATTAAGGTGTTCTGTAGACATCTTAAACTCGACATGTCCAAAACTAAACTCATTCTCTTTTCCCCCAAACCCTCTTCTCTTTCCAAATTTCTCTATTACTGCTGAGGGTACTACCATTATCCCAGTTACTCAGGCTGTCATCTTCAACTCCTCACCCACTATAATACCCCATATGCAATCAATGGTCCAGTCTTGTCCTACATCCTGTCTTATATTCTTCCCCCACTCCCATCCTGTGTGATACTGACACCAAACTGGACCAGGCCCTCATCATCCTCATGTCACCATAAGTCTGTCCCCACTTCAGTCTATACTCCACTCAGCTGTCAAAAGGATTTTCCTAAAACACATATCTGACCACATTGCCCCCCTATTCAATAAATTCCAGCGTCTCCCTGTTATCTCTGAGATCAAATATAAAATCCTTTTTGGCTTTGAAAACCTTTATAACTTAGCCCCTTACTTCCTTTCCAATCTTTTTACAACTTTCTCTCCTGCACATATTACATGACCCAGAGACATTGGTCTTGTAGTTCCTGACCCTCTACTCTACTTCCACGCCTGGAATACCTGTCCTCATTTCTGCCTGCATGGAAGCTTCCCCCAAGTCTCAGCTCAAGTCCCACTTTCTGTAGAAGTCTTTCCCAGTGCCTCCTCTCTGAGACTACCTCCAATTCATTCTAGTTGTGCATAATTTGCATGTTGTCTCCCCCTTTAGATTATGACCTCAAGAGCAGGAACTGTTTTTTGCCTTTCTCTGCAACTGCAGCACTTGGCACAGTGCCTGGCACATAGTAAGTACTCAATAAATGTGATTTTATTGTTTCCTATTTTAATATTCTTCAGGGCAGCTAGATGCTGCAGCGGATAGAGCACTGGGCCTGGAGTCAGGAAGACCTGGGTTTAAATCCAGCCTCAGATACTTACTAACCATGTGATTCTGGGCAGGTTACTTAACCCCTTTTGCCCCAGTTCTTCATGTGTAAAATGAACTGGAGAAGGAAATGGCAAACCCCTCCAGCTATCTCTGTCTGCCAAGAAAACTCCAAACGGGGTCACGAAGAGTTGGACGTGACTGAAAAGCAACTGAACAAATTTTAATATTCTAAACAGCTCAGACTAGGTCCTCCTGACCACAGGAACCATAATATATGTGGATTTTGTATACGGTGGTGATAAGCCATCCCAGAGGGATGGGAAGCCCTCAAGAATGAAATTCTGAAGACACAAGGGGAAACAACTCCAGCAAGGAAGAAAAAAGGGAGTTGTCTCAAGAGACCAATGTGGGTATTGTATTTGTTTATCCAGGATCTAACACAGGGCCCGCCACGTGGTAGGTGCTCATTGTTGACTGATTCAAGGACAAAAGAAATAAAATGGAGGATCAATGACATAGCTCTAGAAGAAAAGTGTTAGGAGTGATCAGACTGCGTAGCAGTTAGCCAAGACAACTAAGGACAACAAAAAGGGTGGTGGTTGTGGTGTTTTTAAAGCAATTATGGGGAAAAGAACTCCATATAAGGGTTATACCTCCTACGGAAAGGGGAAGGGGAGGTGTATAATGCAATAACTGAGAAGGCAACTGAGAAGGCAAAGCTGCCTTTTTTTTTTTTTGCTTGTTTTCTCTGCCAAGGACAGGTTCTTTGGACTGGAAAAAAGATTACAGCTAAAAGGGAGTTGATATCTAAGATGATAAACTTGAGAGTTTAAATTTAAGAGAGTAGGAGAACATCCCTTTGATGAGTTCAAGTCAACTGGCTCGTATAACTATGTCTTTGGATACTTATGTGTGATTAAGCCACCGAGCAATTTTTTACAAGATCAAGAATGGGAAAGGTACCAGAGGAATGCAGAAGGGTAAATGTTCTGATTTTCAAAGAAGGGAAAAGACTGAAATCTAAAAAGTTAGAAACCATGAGTTTAATACTGATTCCTGGGGAAAAATTCTTGAACATATTTTGAAATGACAGTGAGTAGCTAGAAAACGAGTCTGTTGCTCATAGAGACAGCATGGTTTCATCAATATATGTCAGGACTGGTGCTTTAGAGTTTTACCCAAATTTTAGCAAATCATGGTACTATCTTAATGCAAATTTCTGTGGAAAAGATGGCAAGGTGTGAGCTACAGGATAGTATAATTAGCTGGATTTGAAACTAGGTGAAGGTCAGCTCCCAAAAGTAGTCATTAATGGTTTGATGTCAACTAGGAAGGGGGGGTCTCCAACAAAGCTCCTCAGTGATTTTGGCGATGGTATGTAATCTGTAGATGACATAAAGTTGGAGGGGAAATCGAACACCCTAACAAACAGAATTCAAAAAATCTTTATAGGCTAAACAAAGGGCAAGGTCAGATAAGGTAAAATGGGGACAATGTCAAGGTTCAAAAAATGGAACTTAGCAAGTAAATGATTCTGGAGATATGACTAGACAGGAGTTTGAAAAAGATATGCAAGTTCTTTTTTTTTTTTTTTTTTTGCAGGGCAATGAGGGGTTAATTGACTTGCCCAGGGTCACACAGCTGAGTTAAGTGTCAAGTGTCTGAGGCTGGATTTGAACTCAGGTCCTCTTGAATCCAAGGCCAGTGCTTTATCCACTGCGCCACCTAGCTGCCCCCACAAAGATCTGCAAGTTTAATGTAAGTCAACAACATGATATAGCGAGCAAGAAAGCAAATTTTATTTTAATAGGCCTTAAGAGAGGCATAGTGTCCCAGAACAAGGGGAGAATCCTGTTCTTCTCTGCACTTAGTTTGGGGCACATTTAGGATGGTCATTGATAAGTGGGAAAGGAAAATGGTCAAGGAACTTCAAGTTCATGCTATATGAAGATCAACTGAAGGAACTAAGGATGTTAAGAAAAGGAATGCACAGGATGAACACCATAGTGATCTTCAAATATTTGAAGGGGCTATCACCCAGAAGAGAAATTAGAAATTAGATTTTTTTTCTGCTTGGCCCCAGTGGGTATAAATAAGATAAGAGGTAAAAATTGCCAGAGGGGGCCAATTGAAAATTGAGAAAAAGGAATGTTTCCTATCCAATTGGAGCTCTCCAAAAGCAGAATGAAATGCCTCAGAAGATGATGAGATGTGTGTTGATGCTGAGCACCAACCCCCTCTGCCCATGATCATTGGTCATCCATGTTGTAGAAGGATTCTTTGTTGTGGTCCCTTCAGACTCTGAGATTCTCCAATTCCTTGGACTTTCCCATGCCCCACACTCCTATTCCCAACCTCTTTTCACATGTGGATCCTTTTCACCCCTTCCCCACCGAGATGATATTTCTCTCCCATTGGTTGAACCAGCCTAGTGGTAAGTGGGGAGCTCTCGATTGCCTAGGATCCCCTGGGGGAAAAAAATGAAAATTTGGTAGGGAAAAGGATATGCAGCCACGTGTTAAATAGAACTCTCAGATTTATTCAAAAATTACTTTACAAAAACAATTATGTTTGGCCCTAAAATACTCACTTATTCTGGTGTTTGCAATGGCAAGGTGAGTGAGTGGCAGTAGTGGATCTGCTGCTTGAAAGAGGGGTTAGTGTGCTGACTCGGTTAGTGTGGTCTGTAGGAAAGGCAGGGGGTATATGTGACTGTGCTGGCAGCTCCACCCATATTCCCCATCATGAGAATGTGTGGGTGGGAAGGGAGTCTCGAGGCTAGGCTTCATGACTCCCTTTAGGTCTGGGCCAGACACAAGACAAGGAGAGAAACTACACAACCACATGTGTCTAGAGGAATCGGTGGGGGGAAGCAGGAAAGGAAGTAGTGAGTGGGATGAGAGGGGTTGTGGGGCGGGGAAGGGAGGTCTACAGAGAGAGGAAAAGAGTCTAACAGGACCGATGAGAACATGAACATGGCGGGAGGGCAGAAAATGGGAGTGCAGCAGGGGTGGGGACAAAATCAGCTAGATTGACCTTGAGATGCTCATCAGTGATATTTTCATGGGTTTGACCTTTAAAATTCTGGGTGGCTCTAAGGCTACAATTAAGTCAGAATTACCCTTTGTTGGCAGCACCTCATCCTAAAGCAGCTGCCCATTTTTCAAGAGAATTTAGCTGGGGATTCCATCAGTTCAAGTGTCTCTTGAGATTCAGAACCACTGAGGACACAGAGGTCTATACTGAAATGATCCTGGCAACAGCAATGACTGGCACATTAATGTGGGAGAAAAGAATAAGCCAAGAAGAGTAAAGAAGAGCCCCTCACCACCCACTGTGCTGTGGGCCCTGAGGCCCAGGTCAGCCCCCTTTGATGACGTCTGAGTGGCAAAAAGAGGCCTGTTTTGCTCCTGTTCTCCTGTGCCAGGTTGAGAGGCATAAGTGTTCTTTCTCCAGTCGTCATCAGGGGGTATGTCCACTCTTCTGGTCCAGACCCCGGGAGGAGCTAGGTATAAGGCTGGAATTCTGTGATATCTCCAGGGGCATAGAAAGAGTGCTGGGCAGTGATCGGGTGGCAGGCAATGGTGAGAGTGTGAGTGTGAATGAAAGTGTTTCCCCCATGACTGGGCATGTGGACCCTGGGAGTCCCTGGTTTCTGTCTGGCAGTGTGGCAGCGTGGGTCAACTGTGGCCAGAGCCCTGAGGTGGCCAAGGATCTGGTCTCAGAATGCTGGTTGGTCTCTGGCAATGGGCCCCAGGAGGAATCAGCTCTTGAAGGGCGTGGGAGGCTCTTGTAGTTCAGAGTCCCCCTGGTGTATTTGGCCCTTGGGAAGCTTCACCCCTGTCACACATAACCAGAAACTGCTGGACACTCCTTGAAGTTCCTAAAGAAATTTAAAAAAAAAATCACCTCCCATGTAGACCCAATTGATTTGTCCCTTCCCACGTGACCATCCCTAACCCTCATGCTCGCATTGTATTCTGGGAGGGTTTTGGTGTCTTATCCCATATAGCCTATCTATTTTGTCAGCCACCTAGACTCCAGGTACCCTTAAAGATAACAAGAGTGCCTTTTTCTTCATTTCATTAATGATGGCTCTGTATTCAAGAAGCACTCTACTTCCTCCATGCTGGGAGGAGGCAGCTGAACACTTGAGTTAACGTGTATGCTCCCATCCAGAGAGTCAGCTTTCCACCAGTCAAGTACCAATGAGGCACTTGTCAAGCTTCTCTCTCTCCCTAACTCCTCAATTTATGTCACATGGCCTCTGAGAATGGAAAGGCCCTGGGGCTGGAGACAGAGCCCGGGATTAGAGTCATGAGGGGATCTTGCTAAAAACACAACATGGAATGATTCTAGGGGTTAGAGTTCCCCACAGCTGGTCCAGCATGAATGGTACAAGTGTCTTCAGAATCCCTTAGGTCATCCCAAAGTCTGACCCTCCACAATTAAAGGAGCTCATCTAGGCCCCTGGGGGACCTAAGGGAGGGGTGAGAACCCTATCTCAGAGGCTAGGTCGGGGACCCCAGAGGGGCCACTTGCCCACACAGATGAGGCATAATTTAAGTAGTCATAATCCTTGTGGACAAAGCTGATGACAAATTCAGAATTTTTGATTCCAATTCTGGTGTCATCTAATCTTCTTTTACATGTTAGTCAAATTCTGACCAGGACAGGGAGAAAAAGCAGCAGCTCTGAGAAACTTAAATTTCTTTTGTGCTTCCTGCCCTTCACAGAATTCCATTCTGTCCTTTCCTCTGGCCCAGAAGTGATCTAGTCACAATTTTTACTTTGGTACTTCATCTCAAAAAAGAAGCCCCTAACCCAGATTCCATTCCCACCTCACAATTCCAATGTAACCAGCTCAGAAAGGCCCCCAGCAGAATGGCTGCTCGTTGCACAGGATCTGGGACCCAAGAGTTACCTGGGGCTCTATGGGGCTCCCCTGCCATGGTGGGCATCAGGACGTCAGGGGGCAGGAGCTGTGGCTGGGGAGGGAGGATCTGGGGACTGGGGAGGAACACAGGAGGGTCACGGATGACAGAGAGGGAGGAGGAGCTGGAACAACGGTGCCTGGTCTCCAAAGGATTTTTCCTCACGTTTGAAGTTTCCTTATAATGAAATGAGACAAAAAAGAAAAAAAAAACACAGAAA
The DNA here is from genome assembly GCF_019393635.1 of Dromiciops gliroides. Lineage (NCBI taxonomy): Eukaryota > Metazoa > Chordata > Mammalia > Microbiotheria > Microbiotheriidae > Dromiciops > Dromiciops gliroides. Next base: position 53,534,413 of record NC_057862.1, read on the forward strand.
TAAGGATTAACACAGCAGGGTGTGATTGGGGAAAACACAGTAAGGGAAAGTAAGGGACTAGGAACAGAGAGAGGAAACTGAAGCAGGAAGAATACTTGAAAGGTCTCCTGTCCAACTAGTTACTTCATGGGCCATCTCCCATTCCCATGGGCCTAATCAATATACCCTAATGAGGCTCCTGAATTCAATTAAGTGGTTGCCAAGTGCCTAGTGGGTACCAGGCCCTTGGGACAGGATCATAGATACATGTGTTCCTTTCCTGGAGCTGACAACCTAATGGGCAGGAGGGAAGGGACAAATTCACAAAGAACAAGAGCGGAGAATTCTCCTTGTGACCATGGGCCAGTGGCCAGACAGTTAATTGCTGCCAATGTCCAATTCCTCATCTGTAGTGAGGGGGACAGACTAGGGGATCTCAAGGACAAATATGAGTCTCTAAGTGGGAAGGGATCTTAGAAGCCCTCCGACCCTGTACAAAGAGTTCCCCTGATGTTTGACCACAGCTACATTCTGTATCCATGACATCTACAATCCTATCCGAGTGAGACCCCCACAAAGAAGACATTTAGACAAAGTGTGAAGGGAGATATGGAAGAGGGTGGGTCAGTGATGGTGTCCTGGAGGAAGCTGCCTGTGTCTGGGGGGATCACAGAGATAGGAGTGGGAAGGAAGAGCATGCGTTATGGAAAGTAACCCAGTTTGGCCAGACATGAAAATGCATGTATTTGTTTCCTTCCCGCCTAGCACGGTTCCTGGCATGAGTTCCCCCCCTGCTTGCTCCACATCCCTTTTCCTCAAACAAGGTACTTCACATGGACATGTTTACAATGCCAATACTCCAAATCTCTGTTTGTGCAGCTGTTCAACATCTTTGACCAGTGAGGTGGCCGCCACTCACTGAATTTTTCCCCATCTTTGTTCTTTCTGGATTGACTGATCATTTCTGGAGGGCAGGGCCTTTTTCCAGTTTTGTTTGGTGTCCAGAAGAGTGTCATGTATAGAGAAGAATTTAACAAAGGGTTTTTTTTTTTTATGGTAACAATGATGCTAGAATAGAAGTTCTATGAGAGGGGAGTCTGTTTCATCCTGTGTATGTGTCTCCTATCGCCTAACATGAGGTCTGGGCAGGTGTTAAATATTTAATTGTTAGATGAAGGAAAGCTGCATGAGATAAGCCTGAGTGGGTGGATCTGAACCAGATTTGGGAGAACACAGAATTCCAGAGTGGGTAATTTTGGATTATTTCATAAACAACGGGCAGCCACTGAAGGTTTCTGTGTACAGTGATCTGATCCTATCAGTGTCTTAGGTAGATTACTCAGGCAGCTACCTGGTGGATAGATTGGAAAAGGAAGAGAAACAGTTACAAAGCTACTACAAATGAAAGGAGCTAGCCACTGACTGATTGGCTTCGTCCGATGAGGCGAGATGAAAGACTCCAAGATTACTCATGCAGAGAATGGGAGGACGATGATGTCCCTGACAGAAACAGAGAAGACTCCTGAGCCTTCAGTGTACACTTTACCCTTATCTCAACAAGACTAGGTTTCCAGCAGGCTTCTAAACTCCATTCAAAAAGGTAAAGAGCCTGAGGCAGAGAGTCGAGTCCCCTTCAATGAATGCACCTGAACAAGATACAGAGAGTGGTTTGATAGACCAAGGATCCTGGCCTGTCTTCTTCCCTTAACAATGAGTCATTCCACAGGCTCCCCAAACAGTGCACTCAGCACTGCAAATGACCTATTTGATCCATTTTCTGGCTGATCAAGAGATCAGTCTCCTCTCCCCAAAACATTTCTCACCCATTCCCGAGCCTAACCATTCTCAGGGGCATGGTCATGGAGAGTTATGAGACGTGGGGGCAAGGTTGGGAAGGGTTGGGGTGACTGAAGAAACATTTCCCGTGGGTTGTCTCACCCATGTGAACAATCATTCCCTAAAGATAGAGGCACCAAATCTCTGCACCAGACACCAGCAAGGTGCAATAAGACCATGGAGTCCAGAGGAATTCTGGGAATACTACCAGGACAACTCCAGTCTCCACATTTAACCTGAGCTTACAGTATATTTGTTGTTAATGCCCTTTTGATGAAAATGGGAAGGCTCAGGAACTGGTGAATAAGGAGGTTTCTCTCCACCACAGACCAGTGAAGCAGAATCCCTGTGGAGCTTCTGAGTGGACTTCTATTGAATGTCATGGATACTGAACGTAGCTGTGGTCAAGCATCTACTGCTCTGGCCCAGCACGTGGATGTCCTCAAGCTGCCTTCAGATACTCCCTAGGAAGTCTGGGGATCTCAGCTGGCTGGGCTTCACCCACTCCTGGCCCACCAGAACTCAAGCTGTGAATATTCTATGGAAGCCTCAGGAAGCTTTTCCATCTGCCTCCAGCAGCATCAAGCCCTCCCAAGTCTGACTCCTCACACAGATTCCACATTACTCCTCTTCATGGACTTTTTGCTCCAGGGAAACTGGCCACTTACTGCTTGCTAAACTTGGCCCTGTCACCTCTTATCTCAGTGCCATGGCACCGGCTTTTTCCAAGGCTGGGATGGCCTCTCATGCCATCTCCACAGACCCTTGGCTTCTTTTGAGGCTCAGCTCAGGCATCATCTCCCATAGAAGCTTTTCCATCAGCTATCATGAGTGCTCTCTCCTTTCTCAAATCATATTTTCATGATTCATCTGCCTCAATGGTGTACTCTAGCAGAAAGAATGTGAGATCCCAGAGGGCTGGTGCTGTTGTTTTCTCATCATATCCTTGATACTTATGCCTTGTTCATAGGAGGCATATAATAAATTTGATGAAGTGAATGAAATTTCTCCTAGTAAAGGTGACTCTTTTCAGCTGAAGTCCGATGCAACTTGAATCAGTGACAGTTACCCTAACTTCATCTGCTCTCCTTCCTTTGGCCAAAAGGTTAGGTTCTGTTGAAGGGAACCCCAGAAGTCCCTTCTGTTGTTGTTCAGCCGTGCCCAACTGTCTGTGAGCTCGTGCACTTGTCCATGGGATTTTCTTGGCAAAGATAATGGAGTGGTTGGCCAGTCCCTGCCTCCCTCAAATTCAGGCCATGTTTGTATCCTTCATCCTAAAGCCAATTCCTCCAGAAGAAAATGAGCAAACTACTCTAGGCAAGGAGCACCTCTCCCCACCAGGCCTTCCTGAATGCATAGCTGTCAAGAGTGATAACTGACAAAAGCCAAATGTGGGTAGTGGGCACTGCCTACTCACCTTAATATAGATCAGAAGTCCAAGGACACTTCCCACAGAACACAGGGTCAATTTTTGTCTACCCTACTACCTGAATTTCCTTGAGTACTTCTTTGTCAAAGAAGTAGTTGTATTCTGGGTAAGCTAGTCCTTCATCTGACTTACAAAACTGTGAGAAGACATGGGGGTTTCCTCCCTGCCCAAGACAACAGTGCCACTGAGACTTCGTGAAATACGTCGGAAATTCTCTGCGGTGTACAGCTCTCCTTCATCCTCCTTCACAGAGCCTCGGCAAGATGCAGCCTTCAGAGAGAAAGACACCAAGAGAGTGTCAGGGATAGATACCTGACATGCCCTGAGCTCACAAGGACCCTGAGAAACTCATTCAAGTATTTGTTCAAACTTTTTCTGTTAACTTCTCTTCATCTGTTATCTCTATGCTGAACGCCCCTGCCCGAAACCCTGAAAGCCCAACCAACTTCTTCCCAATCTATCAACCCATGACCAGTGTGCTTGTCACCAAGACTACTACCTGAGAGGTAGGTACCATGCTTGCCCCATGAAGACTGTGTTCCATTTCTCCTGCTGGCATCTGTGAGAGATCAAAGCCCGGGGCCGAATGTAGTCTCCTCCCTACAATGTTTGTGGAGCCTGGGAAAGGAAGTAGAGACATAAATGGAACACTTCCTTCCTGGAGGGCCTGACTGATAAAACACTGGGGAAGTGGAGGCAGGAAGAGGGCTAAGAATATGGATACCTTTCTGCAAGTGCAAGGGTCCCCACCCTAAGCCAAAGGGCCTTGGGTAACAATCTCTAGACAGCTGCACATTCTCCCACATAGATCTTTTAACAACAGCCTCATCATCTCATCTGATTTTTGGAAGCATGCCCAGCTTCTGTCAGAGCCTTTGGGCACAAGTGTATGTTTGTAACATTCACTTGTGAAATTTCTCTGACATGGTGGCTCTGTAGAGAAACTATGGTGGCAAAAGAAAGCTGGCCTCCTCCCTGGGGGACCCTTGATCTGCCTAGCATTGTGGTGGGTGTACATTCTCTTTGCTGCTAAGCAGGGGGCCTAGTCATCAAGCTTGCTCTCAAGCAGTAGTTTGTGTCTGGACTTCCCTAGTCCTCAATCAGCATTTCTCCCAGCATCAAGTATACTACCTGGTACATAGCAGGTGCCTAATAAATGCTTGATGAAGTAAATTTTAATGCTTACTGAATAGTTCTTAAAACATTACACATCCCTATGTAACTGAGCACTTTGTAAACACTTTGTGATGATAAACCAGGCAAGAGAACAGGAATTTCCTGAGGATTTGCTAACCCATTTATTGACACTGGTCGGCCCCTTCCTAACAGAGATCATTTCCCCAATTAATCAATCAGTGTTGTCTGCTTACTTTATTCTGTGGCCCTTCAGCACTTGTGCATTCGAATCCCCACCAGGCACTATCCAAAGGAAAAACTGATTCGGTTCAGAAGGTATTTTGATCTTTTAATTCAATACTTTCATATTTCAAGGATCAGTAGGTTAGCCAGTTAGAATTCCCTCCATTAACACACACTGCCCACCCTCTTGCCAGAGAAAAACTTGCAGATGTTCTTTTTCATGCTGTTGTGGCTCCAAATTCCCCTTCCTGGGGTCAGCCTAGTGATCTAAGTGTCCACATTTAGTTCAGGTGGTCCTCAGGCCACAGAGACACATAAGTCTGTTACCAGGACCATAAAAAAAGCCTTTCTAGAGTGCTTGTGTGAGTGTAGAACCTTCAAGAACTCAGGGTTACCTGGATACCATGCTGAGGGATTAGGAAAGGATCTAGTGGTGGTCTGATTCAACAGTTTAAGAAATAAATAGGTTTGGTTATGTTTCAGTATGGTTTCTAAAACCCACATAACCATACAAATTTTAGTTCAATTTGCCATTGAGTAAAGAAATTAGGCTCAGTTTGGGACTCAGTACAGCTAATTTCAGGTTTTGATTCACATTCTTGACTTGTATTTTATTAGCACAAGGCAGAGAATTTTTTTTTGGGGGGGGTTCAAAACTGTTTTAAGGAAGCTCCCTCCCTGGAGGCAATTTAGCAGCTTAGCAGCTTGCCTTATAATCAGACAGAGTTGCAGGGGGACAACTAGACTTAGCATGGTCACACAGCCAATGTGTGTCAGAATCAGGCCTTACAGTAGGTACTTAATACTCCACTGGCTGAAATGGCATGCCGGGATTGGGAACTATGTCCAAAAAGTCAATAAACTGTGTATCTCCTTCAATCCAGTGATACCATGACCAGATCTATGCCCCAAAGAGATTAAAAAAAAGAAGAAAAGGATCCATCCAGACAAAATTGTTTATAGTAACTCTCTTGGTAAAACCCCAAAACTGGAAAGTAAGGAAATATCTGCAAATGGGGAATGGAAGAACCAATTATGTAACGGAATACTGCTGTGCCATAAAAAATGATGAAAGGAATAATTTCAGTGAAACCTGGGAACACTTGCATGCTACTGACTTCCTGCCAGAGAGGTGACTGACTCAGGGTGCAGAATGAGACATATTTTGGGGGTATGGCCAACATATTCTTTTCCTTGACTATGCATATTGATTATGAGGATTTTCTTTTTAAATGGTGGGGATGAAAGGGAGGGAGAAAATTATTTTTTTCACTGAAAAAAATAAAATGCAATAAAAAATGGTACTGAGTAATTGCAGCAGTTGAGCCTGCACTCCATGGGAACTACATGCTCAAGAGAGAAAAAATTAATAAAAATCACTGAATTTTAAGAGATGAAAGGGACTTTAGAGTTCTTTTACTTTACAGATATCCTCTCTAGCCCTCATTTGTCTTTTTGTTTGTTTGTTTGTTTGTTTTTGCTGGGAAATGGGGGTTAAGTGACTTGCCCAGGGTCACACAGCTAGTAAGTGTCAAGTGTCTGAGGCCAGATTTGAACTCAGGTACTCCTGAATCCAGGGCCGGTGCTTTATCCACTGCACCCCTTAGCCACCCCCCTCATTTGTCTTTTATGTGTTATTGAAGGTCATACTAATTTATAGCAAAGCAGAGACTAGAATGCAGGTGTCTTGATTCCCAGTCAACCACTGTTTTAGCAATTCTGAAAACAAAATTCATTTTAAATTGAACATCAATGTGATGTTTTGCCATTTTAAATGGATCAAGCTTTGTACTAAAATGATCTATTTCATGCCTTCTACCTGCATGAACAAGCCAAACGCCTGTGATGTGACCCGCAAGCCACAGACATCATTATTATATGATATATATGATACAGGTATCATACACACATGTATATATAGGTATATATGTACATATATACATGTGGATATATATTTGTGTGCACACACATATGAGGGATGTGTGTCAGAGAGAGATTACCTCCACACACACACCCAAAAGGCCAGTGATTAGACACAAATAAATCATAGTCCCACAAGCTTTGAATTTTAGGAATCAGTTAGAGATTTCCTTAGAGGCTCATATTAACTTTAACCCTATCATGTATGAAGGGATCAAGGCATGGTGAAAATTTAATGGGTCTTTGTAAGGATCTGGAAATGTCATCCTAGAGACTTGGCTTATTAGAGCAGCCCTAATAAAAGATGGACCCAGAGGGTAAATCTGACTGGAATACTTCCAGTCCCAAGGCCTGTTGGCATGCCTATTCTCCTAAGCCCATTAGTCAATCTCTGTATATGACATCACTCTTCAGTAGATCCCTTAGTTCCTAAGTGTAGAATAATGCGGGAGTCAGACTTGCATGGCCTCTACTTTTCAGGGAGGCAGAAGTCACTGGCTGGAGGGTCAGGGGTTCTTTTTAACAAGCCTATTCCCTATTCCCATTCTGGACTGAGAAATATTGTTGGTATTTGTCCTGACAGTTTTACTAGTTTATCAGAAATGTAATCATATCCTAATGCCATGCCCATGACTAATACTAGTCAAAACTCACCCACACCTCTTTACATTTCCCCAGCTCCCAGTTTAAAATCCTCCTGCCTGATCACACGCTTACCTGGATGACCAAGGGATTGCTGTGATGTAGCCTGCCTCCCAGGCCCAGGCTGGCCAACCTGAGATGCCTGCAGACTGGCCTGGTAAAGAGACTCCAGCTCTGAGGCCTCCTGCTCTGTGTCCTCATTCCAGTGTGGGTGCAGATGCATATGGTTTCTCTCAGGATGGATGAGACCAATGCAGGGGTCTTGAGGGGAGGGGTTCCTCCCGGACCCATGAATCCATGTGCCGTTTTCATGATCAGAGTGAGGACCAGAGAGACTAACATTGCCCCCCCAATGGTCCAGGGACAGGGAAGTCCCTAAGTCATCATCATTGCCTACCTCCTTTGGCCCAACATCTTCCCTTTGGGACAGCTTCCCTGGGAGCACGGCTGAGTCTGCCGCATCACTGCCGTGTGGGGAAGGGCTTATGGAAAGGGCATGGCGACCAGAGGGCCCTTCCCGGGAAGTCTGCCAATCCCTCCCATCCAAAGAATTCTGCTGTTTTTCCCAAGAAGAGGGGCCATTCCCTTGACCCTGTGGGACCGGTATTCTGGAGTCCGAAGGAGGTGACTCCTTTCTCAGTCTAGATGTCAGTTTCCTATCTTGGGGACCTGCAGTGACCCAGTTTCTTTCACAAATAAGATTCTTTGGGGAAACCCCATGCATTCTCTGGAACTGCTCTGCCAGGGAGCGGACCAGTCCCTTTGTGCTGGGGACTTCTGGCTTAAGGACCTCTTCAGTGCCCCGCTCCCCTTGTGAAATGAACAAAGTTTCATGGCTACTGGTTTGGGGGCACCTGTTAGTTTTCTGTGTAGAATCTGGAGGAAAATGAAGCCAATGGGAGGAAGCAGTAGATCCTTTGGGGGGACAGGCCCCATGCACAGGGAGACTGGACCAAGCTGAACAACTTGGAGAATCATGGCCGGGACTTTGTGAATTCCCCCTGTCAGGGGAGACCTTGGGGACCCGATGTGACCGTAGTGGCACCAGGGCAGGCAAAGCTGCAGGATCACTTTTCTCTGGGTACTGCTGCTGGCCGGAATTTCTCCCTTCCTGAGGGGGAGTTCTGTTGCCGCTGCTGCCACCCTTACAACCCAGCAGCCCCTCTGCTGGGGCTCCTGGAGGTTCCCTACCTGGAGGAGAAACTATCTCAGGCCTCCTCAGCTTGTGAGATAAGCCTTGTCTGCAGAAAGGAGAGAAAGCATGGCCATCCGCATTAGCGGAGGAAGTTAAGAGGTTGGGGAAGGACCTTCTGGGGGAACTGGGCCGTAGGGTGGGTGAGGAGGGTGACTCTGAAGACAGTAATGAGTGCGATTCATGGCAGGAAGTAGATGAGGGGAAGAAAGAACTGGTCCCAAACTCGATGTCCTTGCTGGGCTCCAGCTGTGCCTCCTGACTCAACAGTACTTGGAGCGGGATAGACTGTTCACTGAAATAAATGGGAAGAACCAATCAACTATTTCTAATGGCAAAAAAAGGTCACATAAAAAATTGCTAATTTTATTTGCTCTGTTATAGAGTCAACATGATTCTCCACAGATTCTTCCATGTTTTGGATGATAAAAATAAATGGAGAGGCAAGCACAAAAAAGTTGTTTAAGGGGTTCACAAACAAGAAAGCACATGGTCAACACACACACACACACACACACACACCTATATAGATACCCACACTGCCATTTCCCCCCACAGACACACCCACACCCCCCAACACCCCCTCAGACACACCCCTCCACACCCACACAGACACCCCCCCATGCACACACACTCACACCCCCCACAGACACACACATTCACACCCATCCTGCCCCCCCCACACCCCTCAGTCAATAGTGGCCTCTTTTTCCTGAAGTGATGCATTTCCTCAAATGGCCCTCCTCCAAGTGATACAAGCCTATTACGAAGAGTCTATCCCCATAACACCCACTGCCCCTGCACTCCTACTCCATTCATACTCTGCTATAAATTTGTGGGTGATAGGAGAAAAGCAAGGCCAGGAAATGTCTCCCCTCCAACAGCAATAACCCAGAAGGGAGGGGTCAGCAATAAAGGAAGAAAGGAGAGGGGAGCAAAGGTGGTATTGACAGATGATCTTTTTATAGAAAGTTTTACGGTTTGCAAAAGCACTTTCAATATAGTTAATTCGATTCTCATAACAACTCTGTGAGGGAGGTGCTATTATTTTTGTCATTTTACAAACAAGGAAACCGAGGCTAAGAAAGGTTAAGTGACTTGCCCAGAGTCACACAACTATTGATTCTCTGGGGCAGGAACTGAATCCAGGTCTTTCTGACTCCAAGTCTAGCATTCTGTCCACTATAGAAAAGCATGTGATCCCAAAAGACCACATGGGTTCTCTCACTAAGTCAAGGGGAGGTGGATCTTGGGTCAGGAGATTCAGTGGAAATCAACTACTTTATTTTGTTTTTCCTAATCAAATCCAAACTAGATAATATTACATACTAAAATCTTTCTCCAAGGCAATAATTAGATTCTTGATTTTTTTTCAACTAATCATTTTACTTAATTCTTCACTAATTATTGCTTTTTACTTTTGCTTTAAAAGCTCCACAAAGGAAATAGTCAAAGACAACAGTAATCACTGAGATTAATCAACTGGTTTAGATGTTAACTGGAACTAGTTTAGCTATTTAGTCCTGATCAACTAACACTTTTCTAAGTTGACTATTTTGAAACCTAAATTGCTTACATCTAAATTAAGTCCCTATGAAGTCTAATCAATGGCCTAATATGAAAGTTAAAAAACAAAATAGGGGACTGCTAGGTGGCACAGTGGATAAACCACTGGCCCTGGATTCAGGAGGACCTGAGTTCAAATCCGGCCTCAGACACTTGACACTTCATAGCTGTGTGACCCAGGACAAGTCACTTAACCCTCATTGCCCTGCCCCCCTCCAAAAAAAAGAAGATCCTGGGGGTCAGCAGAAGAAATGGTCCTCTTCACAACTGCTCCATTAAGCTTTTGGAGGAAAGGGGCAAGAGGCAGTCTTCTTCTCTTTCTTGGGGCAATGAGGGTTAAGTGACTTACCCAGGGTCACATAGCTAGTAAGTGTCAAGTGTCTGAGCCCATATTTGAACTTAGGTCCTCCTGAATCCAGGGCTGGTGCTTTGTCTACTATGCCACCTAGCTGCCCTTCCATTAAGCTTTTTTTTTTTTTTTTTTTGGTGAGGCAATTGGGATTAAGCGACTTGCCCAGGGTCACACAGCTAGTAAGTGTCAAGTGTCTGAGGCCGGATTTGAACTCAGGTACTCCTGACTCCAGGGCCGATGCTCTATCCACTGCACCACCTAGCTGCCCCTATTCTATCCTTTTTTTGAGGGGGAGGGGCAGGGCAATGAGGGTTAAGTGACTTGCCCAGGGTCACACAGCTAGTAAGTGTCAAGTGTCTGAGGCTGGATTTGAACTCAGGTCCTCCTGAATCCAGGGCCAGTGCTTTATCCACTGTGCCACCTAGCTGCGCCCCCCCCCGTTAAGTTTTAAAAACAGTATTACACTTCCATATAAAACCACTGAATTTATTTCTTGAAAATTCTGTCCCATTTCCATCTGAAGTCAACCTACCAGTTTACTGTTTTACAAAATCCTATCTATTCCAAAAAGATCTACCTCCAGAAACTATCACTTTGACACCTGGAAGTGGCAGGAACCCCAAACCTAAGGAAGTTCTCAAAAGGAACTAAGATTCTCCTTCCTTAGAGGTGAATCAGAATGATCTTCACCAAATGCCTTCTGCTCTCTCTGTTTTCATGGGGGATGGGTGGCACTGAGGTGACTAGACACACAGTGATCAGTGCTGCTTTGAAGGTATATATGCAAGAATACAGGGGCAGCTAGGTGGCGCAGTGGATAGAGCATCGGCCCTGGAGTCAGGAGGACCTGAGTTCAAATCCGACCTCAGACATTTGACACTTACTAGCTGTGTGACCCTGGGCAAGTCACTTAACCCCAATTGCCTCACCAAAAAAAAAAAAAAAAAAAAAAGAATATATTCCTTAGGAAGCAGTGCCCAGGAAGAGAGGCACACACATCACCAGGGCCACATGGATCATGTGAGTACACAGGTCCAGGGCTGGATTCCCTCAGGATGCTGGAGCATGTGGGTCTGTGAGCTAACCTGTACTTTTCCAGGTTTCTGGAAGTCTTTAGAGAAGAGAGTAACAGCGCTCTAAACTCTTGTAAGATTTGACTAAGTGACCTGCAATCACAAATTTGCTCCTGGTGAGACCATCCTACTTGCATATATACATACCATTTTGAAAAAAGTGTTCAAATCCTGCCAGAAGCAGAAATCCACTTTCACTGGCTATAAAGCTGGGCGACAGCACCATTTCTCATAAATACTGGGGTATCGTTACTATGCTGGTTACCTAGCCTCGAAATATTGGGCCACTACAATTGTCTGGACTTGCAAGAATTTCCCAGGGCTGAATTCATGCTGAGAAGAATGATGCAGTAAAGCTGACCCACGGATTTTCTCAGTGTCAGTCCCCAGAGTCATCTGTGCTTACCTATCTAGGACAGAGCGCTGCAGCAGAATCCTGTGCAAGAAGAATTATCATCCCTTGCTTCTAGATCATGAGCCTTGACTGTTTCATGAAGGAGGCTAAAACTAGCTTGTCTTCATCTACTCGTAGGCTGAATTACTGTTGCCAAACTTAATTTGTCTTCAAATCTTAGCGATTTCTAATAGATACAAGTCACTACTTCTCTTCCAGTTTTAGGGAGAAAGATAAAAGTAACCTTCTTACTTGTGGGCCTCTCTTTCTACTTTTTAACAACCAAGTTTATAACCTTAGTAGGACCCTCCACTTTCCCTGCCTCAGTACCTGATGAAGAAAGTCACACTTAATTGATGAAGGGAAGCTTTTTCTGGGGATTCCTCTCTCCTTCCCAATCTACCAATGCAGGAAGAGTTCTCTCTCTCTCCAGAGCACCCACCGTGCCGTGACCTCCCCTGATGTCCACAGGCTATCGTGACCTCCCAGGCACTACCTTGTTGGCTGAAGGAGGGAGCCCCCCAACACCGGTGCTGGTGGCGGTGGTGGTGGCGACGGCGGCGGTTGCTGTTGCTGCATGCGATCCTGGAGGCTCCGTGCTTTTCGGATACAGATTTGTAACTTCTTATCAACTATGGTTCTGCTGAGCGTGCTAGAGCTGGCACCATGCAGGGCAAGTCTTAGTTTAGCTAAAATGCAAAACAAAAACACAAACAAAAACACAAACACACAGCAGAAACAGAACACACGCACACACACAAAGAATAAAATGGAACCAAAAATGAGCAATGAAATGCAGTAACTTAAAAGATGCAGCAGGAGCACAAGACACAGAACATGCAGAGGCTGCTGAGGGGAGGGAGCTGGCCAGCCCTGCCTAGAAGACATCTTGCAGCGCCAAAGCCAAGGGGATCACAGAGGGAATTCAGATCAGGCATTGGAAATTCATGTTTAAGGAATGCTGGAGGTTTTGTCTCATTTTCCCACAGGTGATTTCTATGGCCTTCCTGATGTAGCTGGCAGATTAAACTCTGGTCTCCATGCCCCAGCCCAACCCCTGCCTTCTAACTGGAAAAAATTAGGAAAGTGAGGGCATCATGAGACATGCAAACACACCTGCCTCTCATCACTCAGCTGGTAGGAGGTCATACCTAAAAATCGCTTGTCAGGGAAAAGCTCTGGGGTTCTCCAAAGCTCATGCTTCAACCCCTGCCAGTGCCCAGGAATCAGGGAGAAGGAAGGGGGAAAGTACACACTCCTGTGGAAAGTTACAGGCCCAGGGTCAGAGCCTGTCTTCCTGGCGACTAGTGTCTGCCCCATTCCTTGATCAGTAAGGAGACAAAGAGCAGGTTGTCCCAACTGAGATGCAGTCTTGGACCAGGGGGCAAAGGGGGCTCCAGCATCACCTGTGGGCTTGTGCTGAATTCCCTCCAGGTGGTCCCCAAAGAGCCCTCGGTGTCCAATCTGAAGGCCCAGACACCAGAGGGGCAGCTGGGGCCAGCAAAGGCTGCCGCCGCCAGGCCAGGTAAGCAGTGGCAATGACAGCGCCAAGAGCTGCAGCTTCCAAGCACGACACCTGTGAGGAGTTAGTTACTTACAAATCGCTTCGTTACAGAGAGCCAAAGCTGCAGCACAGTCTCCTCTCTGCTCACGGCGCAGTGCCTCCTCCAACACCGAGTCGGCCTCGTGGGTGGACCTCTCGGAGTGATCACGCCTCCCTGCAAGGGCCAGCACTTGATGCGAATGGGGGCCAGTGGGAAGGCAGCTCCATTTGGAGGGCTGCCTGCCACAACCAGACAGCCCACAGGCAGTCTCTGGGCCAGGGTCAGGAGTGGTTAATCCTGACATCTTCAACCTTCCCAAGTGCACAAAGGAGGCCCATGCCACCAACCACCATTTATCCTTAGACTACAAATTCTTGGTAATCCCTGACTGAAGAAAGCACAAAATGGTGTCTCTAGCCGCACAAAGAAGAGAAGGAAAATTTGTTTTTAATAGCAAAAAACTACAGAAAGATACAACTCTTCATCTGCTGGAGTGGAAGAACATCTCTGCTAGAGAAGGAAGGCGCTGAGCTTGCTGATTTTCTCATAGTCACACAGGTGCCTGACTGGAAACAACCAGTGTCTCAACAGTGCCATGGCCAGTCAGGCCACGCGTGTGCTCACAACTCTCAGGCAGCTCCTCACTGCTACCTGGGAGCTCTTTGAGGGCGAGGAGCATTTCTGTCTCAGTGTCCCTACATGCCCAGGATAGTGTCTGGTGCATATTGTCTGCTTAATAACTGCCTGTTAAACGAATCCCGATTCAGCAATAGAGGTCCCTACCCTGATGGAGGGAGTGTGTTACAGCTTACAAGGGAGATGAGGCAAGCACTCCCAGAGTCACCCGGCTAGTAAATGGAGCAGGGACGTGGGCCTCATTGGTCTGGAGCCCCATCGGGCCCTCTCCCTGTGACAGCACACTGCCTCAACACCAAGGGCTGCCCCAAGAACCCTGTGTACCTTTCTGCTTCCACCCCCCCCCCCCCACATCCAAGTTCTTCTGTCATTCTGAATTGGAGCTCGGTTTTGCAGTCCTCACGGATGAAATCCTAATACAAGTTCCACCCAAAAGCAACTAGGCTGGCATTGCTGCTAGGTTTTGACACTGTTGGCGTTTTATCTTATCTCCTCTTGAGTTTTAGGATCAACAATATTTTTCAAAGGCTCCTTCCCCTCTTCTCCTGGCCACCTCCCCACCATGTATACATCTTCATCAGTGAATATGGGGCAAAGCCCTCCTCTCTCAAAAAGGTTTGTCATGGAAAATAAAGTAACATACAAATAGGCCAATTCCTGTTCACCGTAACCTGTTGTCGGCCCTCTTCCACTCATAACCATGATGTACTTGCAAACTCTGATGTGACCTGAGGCTGACTGGGAGTTTTCTCAAAAACCACTTGGAAGCCACTTGTCTTTGTAAGCCCTGTGGCCTTTCCCAGTACTAATTCATGCCCATGTCTTTACTGTATGGAACTGGGAAACCAGCTCATTGCTAGACTCAAGGAGAAGGGTCAAGGCAGCTGAATCCTTTGCCACAGTTTCCCACTCCTTTCAAGTGGAGGGTAGAGGACAAAGGTCCCTAGGAGTATTTCTTATGTCCTCAAATTCTCTTGCCTCTGACTCTGAAGGGTCCCAGAAAATTAGAAGGAAAGGGCAAAAATACAAATTTGGCTCCAGGGAACGTAGAACTCAGACTTCTGACATTCCTTTTTTCTCAAGGTTTGAGTATTTCCACAACACAGACTCAGCTGAAATTTCTGACACTAATCTACACATTCAGATACGTGATTATGGCTATAAAGTATAGATGGCAAGTTTCTCAGACCCTGTAAACAGAACTAGACAAAGTGGAGTCCCTTCTTTTTATTGCTGTTGTTATTCTGTTTATTCAGTCATGTCTGACTCTGTGACCACATTTGGGGTTTTCTTGGCAAAGATATTGGAGTGGTTGGCCATTTCCTTCTCCAGCTCATTTTACAGATGGGGAAACTGAGGCAAACAGGGTTAAGTGGTTTGCCCAAGTTCACACAGGTAGTCAGTGTATGAGGCCAGATTTGAACTCAGGTCTTTCTGATTCCAAGCCCGGCGCTCTATCTTCTAGCCACCCTGCTTCTTAGTCCCTCCAGAATCTTAGTCACCCAGGATCCTCTCATCCAGAAGCTGTGGCATTAATGACAGAAAACTAAAAGTGAAATATGGTCAGCAGACTCCTGACACATTACTTGGATATGCTGACCAATTAGCTGAGATGGAAAAGTGGAGAGAATGAAGGTTCTTTCAAAAAGAGCATGAATCTGGGAATGTGATGGTATTACAGCTGTGAATCAGAAAGGAAGAATAGTAGGAACATCCAAAAACAGATTATCTTGGGCAATGAAATTAATTCAAACACATACAGAGATACATGCTTATTGATTCAGGAAATATGAGGAAAGTTTGAGTGAGAAGCAAAGAAGGACAGGATTGTCTAGGACTGTCTAGCATTGGACATGACCCCCCCCTCACTCCCCACCCCAGTAATGCAGGAAGGGAGTAATCTCCATAAAAAGGTGGTCCAAGGAGATAATCTACATTCAAATTCTGTATGCTACTTACAAAGTACATATAACAAGAATGTGTAACCTATTTCATTTTTTGGTTTGTTTTTGTGGTAAGGCAATTGGGGGTTAAGTGACTTGTCCAGGGTCACAAAGCTAGTAAGTGTCAAGCGTCTGAGGCTGGATTTGAACTCAGGTACTCCTGACTCCAGGGCTGGTGCTCTATCTAATGTGCCACCTAGCTGCCCCAAGATTGATCTTTTTTTTTTTTTGGCATGAGGCAATTGGGGTTAAGTGACTTGCCCAGGGTCACACAGCTAGTAAGTGTGTAAAGTGTCTAAGGCCGGATTTGAACTCAGGTCCTCCTGACTCCAGGGCCGGTGCTCTATCCACTGTGCCACCTAGCTGCCCCTAAGAATGAGTAACCTATTTTAAAGAAAAAAAGTGAAGCCAAAGTGATAGGACCCACTTATGTTTCTGCATGCCTCAGGCCTTTCCAAACCTGTGTGTGTGTGTCTTCTAAATAACTCCTCAAACCTGTGTGTTCTTGCTCAAAGTGACACTCCAAAAAGATTACAGAAAATGAGACAAGATGAACAACTAGACCAGAAGCAGGCCTTAAAAGAAATCTTCAGACAACATGGGAAGAACCTGCATAAAGTTTACAATCATGGTTTGGTACCATACGAAACACTTTTCACTGAGTTTCCCCAACATCCTTCTCTTTCATGTTACTTGATTTAGGACTTATGCAGTTAGAGTCTCTTATTACCAAGGATGAGAAGCTTCAGGCATGAAGAATTCTCTATTGTCGAAAGCCACTCCCCCCTTCCCCTTTTTAAAACCATACTTGGCCCTCCAAACCAGGGACCCTCTCCTCAGTCAACAAGTTAGTCATATTCTAGTTGGACAGTATCAGAGATACTGTTCGAACTTGGCAATGGGGAGTTAAAGCAAAATGCCGTTTGAACCATCGCTCTCTCTCTGGCCACAGCCTCATCCACAAGAGTTACCCTGATGCTGAAGCTCATCCAGGTCCATGAAGCGGCTGGGGTGTGGGTTGAACCCTCGGGCCTCCTCTAATTCCTTTTCTCGTTTCCTTCGCAGTTCCTGTTCCTGGGCCCTCCGAGCCACCTCTTCCTGTAGTTCATCCAGCTCACTTTTAGAGGATGAAGACAACTCTCTGTCTGTGAGACAAAGGAAAAAAACTCCACTGTCACACATCAAGTCAGCAGCCTGGAGTCTATTCAATCCATAGTCAGGGCGGTGAGGCCCCAGAACAGCTGGCGCTTGGGTTAATAACTGCATACATTTGGGGGGAGCGCTTTTCCTGACTCTACTGTGGGGCAAATCCCTTCACCTCTGCCTAGATTTCTCCATCTCCATCACGACGGTGAAAACTCAACCACAAAAAGGTTCATGAATGACCAGACAGAAAGTGGCGTAAATACCGAGAGGAAAGGTTGGAAAGGTCAGTGAAAAGAAAAAGCAGACGGCTGCAGGAGGAGCCAGGATGGTACCAGAGCAGCCAATCCGGGGCACACCATGCACTAACAGTAGGGACCGGGGGCACTACAGCCCACCACCCTCCCAGCTCCCAACTTCTTCAGCTCAGGGTTTTTAGAGCCGCCCAGTCAAGAGTGAGGCCAAGAGAACAGTGAGCTGGAAAGCTGTTGCCTGTTCTGGAACACAGAGGAAGGAGATGAAACTGTTTACATGTTTCTGGAAGTGACAAAGATGAAGGAAAGAAGTCAAACAAATGCATTCCTTAGGAAATACAAGCAAACACTGAGCCAGATGCCTTTCCCAGGGCCCTCCCCAACCATTACCACTGACTGCCTGCCCTGGAGTCCAGGGAAGCCAGACACCTGCTCCTAATGGGCCAGGTATCAGATGCCCAGAGCACATATCAAAGATGCCCTGTGTACTGATCTTCATGAGCTACTGTGATTACCCTTCGCTCCTCACTGCCTTAGCAGCTGGAGGGGTTGGTGGTCAGAACAATGCCTCTTCTCCCTTTCAATGTTCAGCGGTTGGGATACACTTTCTTCACACTCTTCCTCCATCCCACCCCCTTTTCAAAGGACAGCTAAAGGTCAGGAGACATTCACTACCCCTCACATGGTATACAAAGTGGAAGGGTTAGTACAGTTTTAACCTTTAATAACTTCAAAATTTAAATGCTATACACCCCCCCACACACCTCCCCCCACACAAAGAACACTTGAAAGGTTATTTAAATTTCTAAAATATTGATGTTCTTAATTGCACATGTATAACCTATAACTGATAACTGCTTACCACCTCAGGGAGAGAGGAGGGGAGGGAGGAAAGGAGGGTTAGCATTTGGAACTCAAAACTTTAAATGAAAATGTTTATTATTTTTTTAAAAGCGTGGGTGACCCTGAAAGAGACACTGGTAGGAAGCTAGCTCCAGGTTTTCCTGCCCCTGGGAGGCAACTAGGTGGTGTAGAGATGGGTCTGGAATCCAGATGACTTCAACTGATAAGCAATCAATTAGTAAACAATAAATATGTGCCAGACACTGTGCTAAGCACTGGAGTTCCAATCCAGTCTCAGACACATTATTAGCTTTGCAAACTTGAAAAAGTCACTTAATTGCCTGCCTCAGTTCCTCAGCTGCAAAATGGAGATCATTACAGCATCTACCTCCCAAGACTGTTACGCACATCAAATGAGATTATATCTATAAAGTACTTAGCACAGTACCTACCTACACAATAAATAATAATAAATTGTGTATGATAAATATCAGTATAGACATAATTATGCAAAATAAATATAAAAATACATTTATATGAATAAAAGTTATATCTAAAATATTGGTATTCCTTATTAAAATGCAACATAGCCACCACCTTGTGCTATATATCATTCTAGTTGATTTTCAAACTTTGTAAAAACTTTTATCAGCTGCTGATCAGTGATTGAAAGGATTGCATTTGTAATCCTAGCCTTTAGATTGTCCAAAGAATGAGATTTTAAAGCATTCACACATTTTGATGTAATCCTACAAGAAGAAGTGTGATGGGAATAAATCAAGTGACTGAGATGGCCAAGCAAGAAAACTCCTCTACTGATCCACCAGACTTAAGGGTCACCCAGAAACTGTCACGCACAAAATACAGAATGACAAGGTATCTCATCTTGTTAAAATTAAAATTTTATTTTAAAAAATTCATATAACTAAACAAGTCTAAAGAAACTTAAATAATCAACAATTTCAACATTTTGGGGGTAAGTTTGTAGCATTTATATTCTGAAGTTATTAAAAGCTAGAGGGCATCCAAAGAAAGCCAACCAGGAGGGTGAAGGACCTCATGTTGGATCAACATGAAGACTGGCTCAAGGAAGGAGGGGGTACCTACTATGTGCCAAGCACTATACCAAGTGTTTTACAAATACAATCTTGGGGCAGCTAGGTGGCTCAGTGGATAAGGCACCAGCCTTGGATTCAGGAGGACCCGAGTTCAAAACCCAGCCTCAGACACTTACTAGCTGTGTTACTCTGGGCAAGTCACTTAACCCCCATTGCCCTGAAAAAAAAAAAGAAGAGACAGGAGGTACGCATAAAATCTTCCTTCCTGGAGCTTGGGTTCAGGCCAGTTGAGGCTTTCGTTTTTTAACCCCTACCAAGTAAAGAAGTGAATACCACCAAATACCACCACCAGGTTATCACATAACCACACAAGTAAAGGATCCCCTTTCTTATCATTAAATCCCCAGGGTTAGTACTCCACTTGAATGGAGCCCACTCAGGATGAACTCTGGAGGCCAAATAAGATAGGCTCCTCCCTTCCCCCACCACTACAAACTTGACCACCTGTGAGCCTGGAATCCCACCACAGATACTTCTTTGGTTTTTATCTTTGTTCAAATTCAAACTCCCCTTACTACTGATCACTTATTGAGTGTGAATGAGTTTCTGATCTTTTTTTTTTAATTTTAGTGAGGCAATTGGGGTTAAGTGACTTGCCCAGGGTCACACAGCTAGTAAGTGTTAAGTGTCTGAGGCCAGATTTGAAGTCAAGTACTCCTGACTCCAGGGCCGGTGCTCTATCCACTGCGCCACCTAGCTGCCCCTGATCCTTTCTTGAGAAATTATGTTGATAAGGTGAAAGTTACAACACTGAGAAGCCCTAAGAAAGGGAAAATGCACAGCACTTCAGGGCATGGGGCTGCCAAGGTTGTCCTGCCCCCTTCACGGTTTGACCTGTGGTATGGATTGCTGCCAGCTCTCCTCTCCACCTGCTGCCATTAACCCTGATATACACTGCACGGAGAGAGAAGTCTGCTTTCCTCCTTCTGGACAGAGCCACTGTTGCCTCAGGGAAGCCCTTGGCACTACATCCTCCTCTCGATTGCCAGCTTGGGACTCAAAGCTAAAACTAGCTTTCAGCAATGTATGTAGGGTAACACTCAAGTTGCCTCTGAGTTCCTCCTGGCATCAAAGAGAGGGCAAAGAAGATGCTTCCACATTGGTATCCTAAAGACAGGCTAATTCTTCATTGTCACCTCATTCTCAAGCCTCCAGGAGGCCTGGAAGAAGGGACCCAAGCAAATGACCCCAACAAACCTGCGCTCTTGTCCTTCCAGGGGAGGGGCTGGTGTTTTGTCCAGCCACTTTTGGATGAGAGCGATTCCACTTCCAGGATGCTGCTGCTGCTGTAGGACTTTGGGATCTGACGCCAGGCAGGGACCACGCCAGGCACTCTCTTCACATTTGGATCCCTTCAGAAGAAAACACAGGGTTCCAGGTGAGCATTAGAGAAACCAAGAGACCAAGTTCCTAAGGGTGATTTCCCTAGAGGATGGAAGCCAACACCACAGAAATTACTACTGCGGGGAGGGGGGAGGTGAGGGAGGGAAGGAGGGATAGAGATTGGAACAGAAAAATCTAAATAAAAATGTTTAATCTGGTAAAAAAAAAAAGTCTTAAAAAGTGGGGAAGGGGTGTGCTCAGAAGGGTTCAGGAGATGTGTGTGTATATATGTATGTATATATGTATATATACATACATATATATACACACACACACATACATATGTTGTGCATATATGAGTTATTTAGGTCTTATTTATATAGGACTCATATTTTTAAAAATTTGTCATATATCATTTATATAAATAGATATGTATACATTATTTATAAAAGTTATTTTAAGATTTAAAATACTAAGTTTGTGTATTAGAATGTATCTAGATACATCTAAATGTAATAATGTAGAAATTTTACAGTATATGTCATATATATGTGTGTATGTATATATTATATCTATGTTTGATATATGTATAAAATATAATTCTATATCACAAATAAAAATACATTTTTTTAGAAAAGAAAGAAAAAGGAATTACTACTGAAAAGGTGCCCCAAATAGGAAGGTTCAGTCATAGCCCATGTCTCCTTTTATCTGCCCTGTCCCTGTCCCTCACCATACATATTCAGATACAGGCCTCCATTTTCTTCTTCACAGGTTTTAGTTCCAACTTTACCAGTGAGCCATATGACTTTGGACCAGTCCCTTTACTGGGACTATAAAATGGTGGGGCAAGATGAGATGATCTCAAACTCCTGACACATCCTCTTGGGATCAAAGTAGAGAGCTTCCTGAAGCTAGGAAAGGGGAGTTACAAATGTCATGATCTATTTGTTGTCATTATAGAAACTGACAATGTGGCATAATGGCAAGAGAACAATCAGGAAGACTCAGAGCCAAATCTCAGTTTTGACATTATATGAGTGACTGTGGGCAAGTCACTTAACCTATCTATGTATGCCTCAGACAACTTCTTAGGATTTATTTATTAAGGTACACATGGGCTTTGATTTACAATGGTTGAGAGATCATATTTAGAGCTGGAAAGAACCTCAAAGGTCATTTAGTCCAACCCTAGAGAGTGACCTAGTGGCTATACAAGCAGTAAGCAGCAGAAGTGGGATTGAAATCCAGGTCCAAAGAAACTTTTGACACCAGACACCCCACTCTAGATAAATTACAGAGCATTTAATGCATAAAGTGCAATCACATTGTAAGTATCTTGAGGACCCAAATGCTTCATAAGCAGACTGTTGGAAACACTAGTTTTGTGAGAAGAAGGGGCTATCAAGGGCCCTCTGAGGGAAGCCCATCCAGCCCTTCCCCTGCAGCCCTCTGCAGCAAAGGCAGGAGGAGCTGAACTGTGCCTGCTTCTAGTCCTCTGCTTTGCACATAATTCAACAAAACTATATGGAGTAATGAAAATGGCACTGGCCAAGTTGCCAGGAGACCTCAGTGTGAGGCCCCACTTTACCACCAGCTGGCCTGCAATGCTGTGCCGATGTCAGCTCTTGGGCCCAGCTGGTTTCTCTGTAAAATGAGGGGATTAGATGAGATGATCACAATGTTCCCCTCCAACTCTGAAATGCTACGACTCTACAAATAGTAATGCCTCTCATCATTCCAAGAAGTGCAAGGCATTTACAGTACACAGTACAAGGCCTTCAGTGTTTCCGCACTTCTCCCACGCCCCTTTCTCTCAGCTGAGGACCTTTCCTTTTGTTATACTGGAAAAAAGATTATAATAATATTCAATGTAAGCTACCTATTCTCTCCCTCTTTCTGTTCATCTTAAAGCCCCCTGACATCATCTCTCATTCACTTTTCCTTTCTCTGAGGGTATGACAAAGAGGCAGCCCTTCTCAGTAGGGCTACCCAGCCCCTCTCTGAGTCCACTTAATTCCACCCACTCCCGTCTTCTCCAGCAGTTGGCAATTTCAATCATCCTGTCTCAAATCTGCAATCTCTTCTTATCAACTGGTTTCTTTTCAACTGCCTTCAGATATGCTCAAGCTATCATTCTCTATCCTCTCTTCCCTAGCTATACTTACTGTCTCTACTTTTCCCCTCTCACTTACTCATCAACCTTTTGTGATTTAATTTGGTTTTTTTACTTCATCAGTTAGGTGAAATCATATTCCTGTTCTGATGATATGGTATCTCAAAACTGCTCTAATTTGAATTTTTAAATTATTAGTGATTTGGAGAATTTTTTCATATGGCCATTGATTGTTTGGAAATTTTTCTCTAAAAAACCTTCCTATTCATGTCCATTGACATTTATCAAATGGCTCTTAGTCTTATAAATTTTAACCAGTTCCCTAGAAATCTTAAAAATGAAGCCTTTATCAGAAAAACTTGCTGCAAAGACTTTTTTTTCCTCAGGTACCTACCTGCTTCCTAATCTTAGGTGCATTAGTTTTCTATGATCTCTTAGCTGCTAGATCTGATGATCTTTTCCTCCTCTAACTACCTGCTGCATTGTATACTATTCACCACCTCTCCCTCTTGGATGGGCTCTTCTTTCTGATACTACCCTCTCCTAGTTTTCCTCCTAGCTGTCTGACTGCTCCTTCTCAGTCTCTTTCCATGGTTCATGATCCAAATCAAGCCCTCTCCCTGCGGGGTATTCACCAATGTTCAGTTCTAGGCCTTCTTCTCTTTTCCCTCTACACTTTCTCTTTTGTCAACTTTATCAACTCTGGGGTTAAATTATCATCTCTATGTTAATGACTCACTATGCATAGACCTACCCTCAGTCTCTACCTGAACTTCAGTTAGAAATGTCCCAGAGACAACTCAAACTCAAAATACCCCAAGCTGAACTCATTACCTTTCCCCATAAGCCCTTGTCTTCCAAACTTACCTATTTCTGTCAAAGGCACAAAGGCACCACCATAGTCTCCCAGCTTCCTAACCTCTACATTGTCCTCAGCTAATCATTGTGTCTGACTCCATGTATCTAATCAGTTGCCAAATCTATGGAACCCATCTCACCACATACTGATGACCAGGTTATATTCTCTTATTCAACCACTTTAATGACTTCCTACTGGCTCTAGGATAAAAGAGAAACTCCTCCCAAAGCTTTACACACCCTGTCCCCAACTCCTCTTTCCTTTCTCACTTGGACGTTACTCTTCTCTCTCCATCCTCCCTGTCCCCCATGTAATCCTGCTGAACTGGCCTCTCATGGATGACACTGCCATCTCCCAACTCCATGCCTTTGCACGAGCAGTTGCATATGCCTGAAATGTCCTCCCCCTTTACCACCCCCCCTCCCCAGCCCTCTCACCTCCTCTGAGATGTAGCTCAAATATCACCTTCCGCACAAAGCCTTTCCTGATGCCTCTGTTAGTGCTATCCCTCCAAATCACCTTGTGTTAATATACCCACATACATGTTGGATTTCTCTCCTGTAGGCCACATGTCTTGGTCTGTACTTGTCATTTTTGCCACTGGACGGTGTACTCCTTCCAAGCAGTGTGCCCGTCCTAGCATTGAGCACAGAGACTGGAGCCCAGCAGGAACATACTGCTGGGCTGCTTAACGTCTTCTATTTAACAGGAGACAGGTTTGAAGATTTGCAAAGCACTCTACCAATATTATCTCATTTTGCCCTCCTTGTGACATAGTGTTATCTTCCTTTTGCAGAGGAAACTGCAGCTGACAGAGGCAGACACAACAAAGCTACTAATGTGTGGAGAAGGATCTGAACTCTAGCCTTCCTGACTCCAGCACCACCTTACTGCCCTGAGATCCCCAAATGCAGAGTCAGATGAACCAAACAATCAATGGGCTTCAGAGTCTCTCCTTCATTTATTTAATTAGTCTTTACTGGGAGATTCCAAACTTGACTTACAATCTCCTGATTCTCAGGCCACTTTGCTTTGCCCAGCAGAGGGAGCTGTTGCTACAGAAATTGGCCACGTTGGACTAGGCCCGACCATATGTGGGGCCCATTCCTGAGCCCGCCTCATCACCCACTCTGGCTCATGAAGCCACAGCAGAGATCTCAAACATTGCCCTAAAATGGTCAATGCCCCCTTGCACAGTACCTGTAGGTGCCAGAGCTCTCGGACAGAGTTGCATCCAGACTGATAGGGCTGTTACTGTTCCTTTCACTGCTCTCATAGCCAGATTCCATCCTCTGGATTAATCGAGGATGCTGGTCCATAAGGTGAATACCAGGTCGGGGTGGGCCCCGGTTCTTGTGCCTTAGGCTTGGCCCATTGGTTTTGGGGTCACATGCAGTTGGTTTGTTTAGTTCATTTGCCGTAATTTCTTTAGCTAGCCAAACCAAAGAACAAAAATGGGACAAAAAGGGTGGATTTAGTGCTACTTAGTTAATATCCAAAGACACTCCTGAGTACCTCCTACTCAGAACCAGAAAGAGAGCCAGCTAATGGTTCTTCTGCACCATCACCATCTCCGCAGGTTACTGTGGGCACATGCACTAGTCATTAATGATGTCTCATAACCAAAAAGAAGCCACGTCTAGGAGGAATGATGTACTTTGCTGGACTTAATGTCAAGGGAACCGTCATCCTCCCAGTTACCCAGAAACATAGGTGTCATCCTCAAATCACCATTCTTTCCCAATCCCCATATTCAATCAATCGGCAGTGCAATCTAATCGACATTTCTAACATCTCTCGTATATGACTGCCTCTCTCTTCCGACGCTGCTACCACCCTAGTTCAGAACCTTACCTCCCATCTGGACTACTACAATAGCCTGATACCTCAAGTCTCACCCCACTTCTGTCCATACTCTGCTCAGCTGTCAAACTGATCTTCCTGAGACCATGTCATGTCCCTATTCAATCAACTCCAGTGGCTCCCTGTTCCATCCCAGATCAGTCTTCCCATGCTTCACTGCCACCGAATATTCTACCATCTACTGACACTTGACTCCTTGTCGCCCTCTGCTCATGACACTCCATCTCCCAACTGGCTGTGCCGTCTGCCTAGAACCCCCCCCTCCTCATCTCTACCTTCGGACTCCCTCAAGGTCTTAGCTCAAACTCAACTTCCGCATGAAACTTTCCCCAAGATCCCTTAAGGCTGGAGCTTTCTCTTGGATAATTAACTTTAATTTACCCTCTATGTAACGTGTCTGTGCGTGACTGTTGATACGTCATCTCCTCCATTAGACTATGAGCCAAGGACTGTTTTTGCTTTTCTTTGTATCCCCCACAGTGCATAGCGTGGGACCTGACACACAGTAGGCACTTAATAAATGCTTCTTCCTTGGCTTTCTAATCCATTTAGAAAACACATGGTTTCTATGCATGTGGTTACACCAAGTCAACTTTGCCCCGCTGTCCAATTCCTCCCCAACTATCCCCTTACCTGGGTCCTCAGAGAATGGACTGAGTTGGGTATAGCCACAATGCTTCCTTTTGTCCTTACTGAAGATGCTGTCAATATTCAGAGACTCGCGTTTAGGTCTCCACGTTGGACGGTACTTGCTGGATGAACTGGATTTAGACTCACTGCTGGTGCTCTCAACTTCCCAGTCCTGACAGTGCAAGGGCAGGCTCCGAGGGGGTCGTTTTTCAGCTTGATCTCCTTTTCCCACATAGGGAGATCCTTGGTTGGTTTGGGAAGTCAGGGATGGTCTGCTATGGATGATATTGCTGACTGTTTCTTTAAAATCCTTTAGTCTGTTGGTGCTGCTGGGTGGCTTGGGGGCACTCCTGGGGGCCTGCTTCTCTTTCAGGGTTTCTCCTAACCAGCACAAACACAGACCTTCATATTACACTAGTAAGAATTATTATAAATATCCCCTTAATCCTATACCTACATGGGTACTATGAACAAGAAGGTACAGATTTCATCAGCTCAAGAAGTGGCAGGGATGGCCAATGAGGAAACCAGGACAATGACTGACCTTCACTGTGGTACCCAGAGAACTGTGGCTCATCGCCTCGCCTCCTGGTCCGACCAGAGTTCCTCTTACGCTCTGTCAATGAACCCTTTTTGGCTATGTGCTTCTGGTTACATTCACTGTCAGTCAGATGTCCTGAAAGAAGAGGGAATGTGAGGGAGAGATCAGGAACATGAAGTTATTCCATTATACTCTTGAAAACAAGACTTACCTGATCCTGACTCCCACCCCTGCCAATTCTGAGACCCTTAATGGCATCATTTAAAAGTAGGGTGCCTGCAGTGTCCAATTTCAACATCCTAATTCATCACCATCTTACTTCTGAGTAAGATCAAATGAGATAATATTGAAAAGCACTTAGCACAGTGCCTGGACACACAGTTGGTACCTAATAAATGCTTATTCCATTCCCTTTCCTTCCCTTGGATAACACATCAGGATTGAGGGTTGTCTAATTTTGCTAATTTATTTTCACACTCTCAATCTAAACACAAAGCGTTGCTCATCACTTTTAAAGATTAGGTGCAAACTAAACTTCAGATACAATATTACTTAAAGTGCCACAACCTTAACCCACAGTCCTAGAATTAGTATAGGAGTGTTAGGACTTGGCATTTAATTTTTTTGTGCAACAATTAAATTGCCTTTCAGCTATGGGGATTTCTCATCCTAGGAAAGAAAAACAAAAGCAAGGCCACTTCAAGAATCTAAGTCCTCTTCAAGTAGCCTGAAGTAAAAACCTGGCCTGATTCAGCAATACCAGTGGCTCAACCTTGATCTTTGGGTGTTTTCCTGAAGGTAAAGGGGACACGCTCTACCCTAAGGTCATTGGTTGTGGACAAGCCACACTGTACTTACCAATTAGATAAAGGACAGATAAAGGAGAAGGAAGGAAACAGAAGAAATGAACCTTTTTGGACTAATTGGATGCAAAGTGATCATCTTCCGTGATTTGTTTCTTTTGTTTGTTTTGGGGTGGGTTTTTTTTTTGTTTGTTTTTTAATCGACACCAATATCCACCACACATGTCTCTCTTTTCAGAAAACACCAGTTTGGGATTTGAGTGTGGGAGAATGGATGGAAACTCACTCTATCAATGCATATTAGCAAATATATTTTTAATTTAATAGTGTTAGAGAGTAGCTATGGCCACTAAAGTTACTTGACCATGGTCACAAAAAACATGTCAGAAACAAGACTCAAACTCACTTCTTGACTCCAAGGTTGGTCCCACATTTCCTGTCACTTGTCACCCATTTTATTCAGTGTTAGTCTTTTTATTAGAAATATTTGAAAGTCTCCTATTTCATTGAATGTCTATTTTTGCCCTTGAAAGATTATTCTCAGTTTTGCTGGGTAGGTGATTTTTGGTCATAATCCAAGCTCCTTTGTCTTCTGTAATATCATATTCCAAGCCCTCCATCCCTCAAATGTAGAAGCTACTGGATCCTGTGTAATGCTGACTGTGGCTCCACAATATTTGAATTGTTTCTTTCTGGCCTCTTGCAGTATTTTCCCCTTAACCTGAGAGTTCTGATATTTGGCTATAATATTCCTGGGAGTTTTCATTTCAGGATATCTTTCAAGAAGTGATTGGTGGAGGTGGTGCAGTGGATAGAGCACCGGCCCTGGAGTCAGGAGGACCTGAGTTCAAATCCAGCCTCAGACACTTAACACTTACTAGCTGTGTGACCCTGGGCAAGTCACTGAATCCCAATTGCCTCACAAAAACAAACAAAAGGTATATACAATTTAGGGGCAGCTAGGTGGCGCAGTGGATAAAGCACTGGCCCTGGATTCAGGACGACCTGAGTTCAAATGCGGCCTCAGACACTTGACACTAGCTGTGTGACCTTGGGCAAGTCATTTAACCCTCATTGCCCCACCAAAAAAAAAAGAAAAAAGAAAAAAAAAATAAGTGATTGGTGGATGCTTTCGATTATTATTCTACCCTCTGGTTCTAGGATATCAAGGCAGTTTTCCTTGATAATTAAAAAAAAAAATATGATGTCTAGGTTCTTTTTAAAAAATTATGGCTTTTAGGTAGTTCAATAATTCTTTTTTTCTTCACATTTAAAAAAATTTAATAAACATTTTTATTTAAAGTTTTGAGTTTCAAATTCTATCCCTCCTTCCCTCACTCCTCCCTGAGGCAGTAAGCATTCAGATATAGGTTGTACATGTACAATTATGTAAAACATTACCATTAGTCTAATAATTCTTTAATTATCTCTTCTGGATGTATTTTCTAAGTCAGCTGTATTTCCAACCAGGTATTTTACATTTCCTTCTATTTTTTTTTTATGCTTTTGATTTTGATTCTTGATGTCTCATAGAGTCATTAGCTTCCACTTGCTCAATTCTAATTTTTAATGAATTATTTTCTTAAGTTACCTTTTGTATCTCCTTTTCCATCTGGCCAATTCTGGGTTTTTTTGTGTTTTTTTTTTTTAAGTGAGGCAATTGGGGTTAAGTGACTTGCCCAGGGTCACACAGCTAGTAAGTGTTAAGTGTCTGAGGCCGGATTTGAACTCAGGTACTCTTGAATCCAGGGCTGGTGCTTTATCCACTGCACCACCTAGCTGCCTCCCCAATTCTGTTTTTTAAAGAGTTATTTTCTTTTTCCAAGCAGCTGACTTCTTTTTTCATGATTCTCTTGCATAACTCTCATTCCTTTCCTCAATTTTTCTTCTACCTCTCTGATTTAAAAAATCCTTTTTGAGGTCTTCCAGGAGGACTTTTTGGGCCTGAGACCAATTCATATTTCTCTTTGAGGCTTTGCATGTTGATGTTTTGACACTGTTGTTCTCTTCTGAGTTTGTGTTTTGATCTTCCCTGTTACCATAGTAGCTTTCTATGGGCAGCGCTCCCCACCCCATTTTCCAGCCTATTTTGTGACTTTCAAAATTGAGCTCTGCTCACTGTCACAAGCTTCTTGCTTGGAGAGGGGGCAGGTGGTTGTGGTATGGATCTGGTCACTGGCTGTCTGTGCTGGACTCTGGGGGGCTGGTGGTTCGCAGCTACACTTGGATTGCCTGGCCTGGTCTATGCCCAGGGCTCCAGGTTTGCCAGGCCTGACCACTAGCCTGCTATATAGGGTCTGGAGGCCACACAGCTGGTCCACTCTGCTGCTTGGGCTTAGTGGCTGATCTGGGCTGGGCCCAGGGACCTCCCCCTGGCTTACCTGGACACTGTGTTGGGCTGAACTCCCCTTTTTACCCAAGGGAGACAGACCTATCCTGCAGTCCTTCTAAGTTATCTTGGACTAGAAAATTGCTTCACCCCTTTCATTTGTAGGTTCTGTCACTCCAGGACCTGTTTTGAGGTGTTATTTTAAATTGTTTCGAGGGAAACTGGGGAAAGCTCATTCAGGCAACTTCCTGCCTTTTCTCTGCCATCTTGGCTCCCCCTGATTGCCATCCATTTTAAAATACAATAAATGCTCCTCAAAGGCAAAGATGACGTTTGTGTGAACTACTCTGAATTGTGCCCACCGCATGAAGAGATGTAAATATGACTTGATGTGATAGTAATGGTCAGTGTTCAAAGACAGAGAGGTAGGGACTACAGGATCAAATACATCCTGATGGCTCTGAGAACATCTATTCTACAAGGATCAGCTGGAAACCAAAGCTGAATCAACCAGATGCATTCAGAGGCAAACAATGAGTATTTACTGGAAGGCAGGCTGAGGAGGAATGT
This sequence comes from Dromiciops gliroides, assembly GCF_019393635.1. Lineage (NCBI taxonomy): Eukaryota > Metazoa > Chordata > Mammalia > Microbiotheria > Microbiotheriidae > Dromiciops > Dromiciops gliroides. The sequence continues at coordinate 53,564,670 of NC_057862.1, forward strand.
GTGCCTAACTGCGATGCTGCTGACATCACACAGACAGGACTCATCAATTTCCTGATTGGGAGCTCAGTACAGAAATCTATATTCACACACAGAAACTTGTGAAAAAATCATATGTGCACAACGGGTTATCAGCAAGCTGATGAGGCAGTGACATTCCGTGAATCAGATGCCCCGTGCTCCACCTTGCTGTTCTCTCTTACTCTCTCACTGTATTCTAGGTAGCTACTCTCAGGGCAGGAGGATGAAGTCGGAGAAATAGACTACAAGTTAACCTCCTCCCTTAAAAAGGCCCAGTGAACAATATGAACCTCTCCTGTGACTGAGGTGACAGTGTCAACACCCTCATGGAATGGCACATGCTCTAAAGCCTCCCCAAGCAATTTAATTTTGTGCTCTTATGTGCCATCGCATTCTAAAAGCTATTCAATGTGCAAGAATTCCACATGAAAATGTAGGCTCTGCAAATATATTTATGGGAACATGGGCATTGCTTCTACACCTTGCTTTGACTTTGCCCTCCGATCATCAGTTGCCTTTGTGCCCACAGTTCAAAGCTACTTTTAGCACAGTCCTCGGAATGAGATGACAGACATGCTTGTGACTAATATGCACAAAGCACACTGGTTTGTGCTGGGAGAGACAGAAAGTTTACACAAGACACAGTCCTACTCCATGGAGAACCTATGGTCTGGTAAAGGAGTGAGACTCCAAAACAGGTAAGTCACAATAATACAGGAAAATTACACTGGAAAAATTACAAAACAAAGTTGCCACGGGAAATCTGAAGACATATTATCAGCAACCAGGAGACTCAGGGAAGATTTTCTGGAAGAAGTATTTGAGTTAGGCTTTAAAAGAGAGGCAGAAATGTGAAAAGGGAAAAAGGAAAAAACCAAGAGGCAAGGAGAAAACGCCATTATAGACAGAGAGGACCACATGAGCAAAGGCCAAGACAGAGGAGAGACAAACAATTCAGTTTGGCTAAAGTGTAGAAGGAAGTGATAGGACATAAACTTAGAAGAGTACAACAGCATAGGACTGAAAGGCCTTGATTGTCAAGCTGAGGTTAAACTTTACTTGATAGTGAAAATAAGGAGACACTGAAGGTTTCTGAGTAGAGGGGTACCATGGTCACATTTTTGTGTAACAAAAATGATCTTGGCAGAAATGGGTAGGATGGATTAGAGAAGGGAGTAGAGGCGGGGTGATATTAGGAGGAAACTGTGCTTGTTGAAGCAAGTGGTTCTAGTGGGCTGTATTAGGGCATTAGCACCAGAAATAGACCTGGTAATAGCCTAATGGGATAAGAGAAGCCAAAGAGAGAAAAGAGTCGTACCAAAGTTATGAACACAAAGGACAAGTTGAATGATTTCCCCACAGGTTTAGGTAAAAAGATAAAAAACTTTGCTTTGCATGTGCTGAGTTTGAGGTGTCAGTAGGACATCCAAGTGCAAAAGTCTTGCAGGGAGGGGCAGCTAGATGGCGCAGTGGATAGAGCACCGGCCCTGGAGTCAGGAGGACCTGAGTTCAAATCCGGCCTCAGACACTTAACACTTACTAGCTGTGTGACCCTGGGCAAGTCACTTAACCCCAATTGCCTCACTAAAAAAAAAAAAAGTCTTGCAGGGAGTTGAATTGTGGGTAACAAGTTAAGAAAAGAGCTAACTCAGGACTGGAAACACAGATGTTAGAGTCATTTGCACAGAAGTGGCAGGTGAAGCCATGGAAGGAAGTAAAATTTCCAAATGGAGAGCAAGGAAAAAGAAGAAGGGGACAAGGAGAGACGGGCCCTTTGAGTACATCCCCCGGAAGGAGTCAGGGTGATGAGCACATAAAGAATACCAAGGAAAGGTTAGAGAAGCAGAAGAACTACAAGAGGGAATAACACACACACTCAATTGAGTGGAGTCATCTATCTAACCCTGCAGGAAAGTAGGAGGGGAAGGGGATAAGGAGGGAGGGGTGAAAGGAGGGAGGGCAGAGCGGGGGAGGGGGCAGTCAGAAGCAAATCACTTTTGAGAAGTGATAGGGTGAAAGAAGATAGAAAATAGAGTAAATATCATGGGAAGTGAATAGGATGGAGGGCAACAGTTAATAATAGTAACTGTGAAAAAATTTTTGAAGCAGAGGCAAGAGTGATGTAAGATGATGATTGATGATGGATCGATTGATGGATTGATGATGATTGGAAGAAGATGAGGACTGACAATGATGAGGATTGACTGAGGATGATGATGAAGACTGATGGATGATGATGATGATGGCAAAATATATGGTACTTACTTTGCTGGGCTATTGTGAAGAAAATTCTGTCAAGTTTAAGGTACTGTATAAAAGTTACCTATTACTGTTGTTGCAATAACCAACCTCATGGGTCCATTGTAAGGAAATCTCTCTTTAAAGTACTATATAAATGTAGTTTACTATAAAAAAATGATGAGGGGGATACTATCAGAAAGACCTGGAGACACCTGCGTGAGCTGATGCAAAGTGAAATCTACTGTATATAAAATATCATTAATATTGTGAGATGATTTGCTGTGAATGACTCGGTTATTTTCAGCAATGCAATGATCTAAGACAACTCTGAAGGTCTTACGAAAAATGCAATCCATCTACAGAGAGAGAACTGATGGCATCTGAATACAGATTGAAACATAATTTTTTTTAGTTACTTTATTGGAAACAAACAAACAAAAATGATGAGCAGGATGCTATCAGAAAAACCTAGAGAGACCTACATGAACTGATGCAGAGTGAAATGTACTATATACAAAATAACAACAATAGTGTAAGATCTGCTGTGAATGATTTGGTTATTTTCAGCTATGCAATGATCCAAGATAACTCTGAAAGACTTATGAAAATTGCAATTCATCTACAGAGAAAGAACTGATGGTATCTGAAAACAGATTGAAGCATAATTTTTTTGATAGTTCCTTAATCTGAAGATTTGTTTTTGTCTGTTTTCTTTCACAACCTGGCAGATGTGGAGATGTTTTGCATGACTACTCATGTGTAACATATTGAATTACTTGAGTTCTTGGTGGGGAGAGGGAGGAAGAGAAGTTGGAACACAAAGTTTTAAAAAATTGATGTCAAAATTTGTTTTTACATGTAAGTTGGAAAAATAAAATTCTAAATAAATTTTAAAAGAAGAAGAAGAATGAGAACTCCAAACAAAAGCCACTGAATTTATTAATTGGTGACTGGTTAGTTTAGAAAGAATAGTGACAGAAATAGAAGCCTGATTTGTACAGAGCTGAAGAGAAAGTGGGGCAACTAGGTTGCGCAGTGGATAGAGTGCTGGGCCTGGGACTCAGCTTCCTGAGTTCAAATATAGCTTCAGACACTTATTAGCTGGGTGACCCTAAGCAAGTCACTTAACCCTGTTTGACTCAGTTTCCTCATCTGTAAAATGAGCTGGAGAAGGAAATAGCAAACTACTCCAGTATCTCTCCACAAAAACCCCAAATGGGGTCATGAAGAGTGGGACCCAACTGAAATGACCGAACATTGAAGAAAAAGTGGGTTATGAGGAAGGAGAGGCACAAAGAGGAGGCAACTATTTCAAGAAGATAAGCAAGGGTGGGATAATGGCTGGATAGGACAATAAGGTTAAGGGAAGGAATTTTTAGGAATGGAGAAAGTGATCCTGTTTGTAGACACAAGAGGAGGAGCCAGGGGTGAGGGATAAGATGCATGAGAAAAAGAACACGATTGTTCCAGTTAAGTCCTGGAGAAGGCAGGGACACGAAGCTAAGGGGCAGGCTAGGTAGAGGGATTAGCCTTACCGATACCGATGGAGGGAGCTTCTGTTAGATGACTTCTATCTCCTCTAAGTAGAGTGAGGGACTTACTCATGTGCTCTAAGTCGAGAGGACAGGAAGGATTCACAAAAAGGAATCGCCTGCTCCTCTCTGTGATTTAAGAAGAAGGGCAGGCAGATGGACAAGTCCTCCCTCTCTTCACAAACCTGTTCTTTGCCCTCTCATAAGCAGAACCATGCATAGGCATCCCCAGGATAAGCAGGGCACTAGAAGGTCAATAACTTTCATGTTCCTGTGCCTACACTGCTCTGGGTGATGGGCAATCGGCCTTTCTGGGTTACTCCAGGACCCAGCCACACCTACACTCTGTCACCTTAGCTCCTCCCTCCTCTTTCTTATATTAACAAGAGTCAGTTCAGTGTCTCCATCCTTACTGGGTACCTGGGACTCTAGTGACTGTTATATTGAACCTGAGGAAGCTCTTCCTTCATTCCCCCAACAATCTTCCTACCTGTGTCCCGACTGCTCTGAGACAGAGAGTCATTCTCCACATTGTAGATAACTGTCCCTTGGGAATCAGATGAGAAGTGACTGACCACAGACTCATGGTGGGAGTGTTTGCAGGGATAGCTGTCTGTCGATGAATCTGTTCGGGTATCACTGGAGATGGAAGGCTCCCTCCCTGAAGAAAGGAGGGGATACACAGGCAGGGTACAAAGAAGAAGGAGACAGAAATGTCAACACAGGTCCTGCAAGCCAAAGTCAAAGCCTCCTAAGACAAATGGTACAAGCAAATCTGGCTTACTGAGGACCCATTTAAAAAGCTGGTGAAATCCCGGCTTTAATTTGTGAAAACCTCAGGACTTTTGGAGAATATACAAGTTCAGAAGTAGAAAAAGGGAATTACCTGTGAAAAGTAGGGGCAGCTTGGGACAGCTAGGTGGCGCAGTGGATAAAGCACTGGCCCTGGATTCAGAAGGACCTGAGTTCAAATTTGAATTCAGATTCAACCTCAGACACTTACTAGCTGTGTGACCCTGGGCAAGTCACTTAACCTCCATTGCCCGCCCAAAAGAAAAAAAAAAGTAGGGGCAGCTTTTTGAAACTAATAATGGTTTCTCTGCCTCCAAAATCTTCGTGCACACATTTTTTTCCATTTTACTTTGTAAAGTGAAATTATACTGACTGAAATCCTGACAATCAGATTCCTGAGGAATCTTATCATTTGTTTTAGTAAGTATATGTAATAACTTAGGGGAATTATTTACACAGGAATATGAATTAATTCAATTGGATAATTTTGTCCCTAACACCTAAGAAGACTGTATTAGAAAAGTAAATGAAGTTTTGGGTGGGGAATCCAGAGGTTGTAGAGTGGAAAGATAGGGGACTTTTGAAGCATGGACTGATAAAAATAATCATCACAGCTAATATTTATATAGCACTATTATGTGCCAGGCACTAGACTAACTGCTTTACAATGATCTCATTTTATCTTCACAACCACCTTGGGAGGTAGTGCTATTATTATCCCCATTTTACAGGTGAGGAAACTGAAGCAAAGAGGCTAAGTGACTTTCCCAGGGCCACACAGCTAGTAAGTGTCTGAGGTTGAATCTGAATTCGGGTCTTTCTGACTCCAGGCCTGGTGCTTAATTCATTACACCATCCAGAGACCTAGCAGCTGGTTTGGAAGACCCATGGATTTAGGGGTACTTGGGGACATTATTGATTATCTCCAGCTTTTCTTTGTATTACCAGCTCTTAATTCTGTGCTTGGCACACAGTAAGTAGTTAAAAGATGCTAAGGACAAAGTGTGTCTATTTCAAAATTTTGCAAAGGACCAGCCACAGATCCAGGATGAGGGGAAGATAATCTCTTCCTCCTCTCTGGACCAGAGGTTAGACTTAGACTTTTTCCAACAGCTACCTTACAAATGAATTTCTGGAAGACAGCCCATTCATGTAGTAGGATCTGACCATATCGAATCTGGGCCTTGTCAACAAAAATTCTTCATTTCTAGCAAAAATAACCCAATTTATGTGATTAAACAAATTATTTCCTCCTTGTTAATAATTACACTGGTCATTCTAAGACATAGCTCCTTGGACAGGAGTAATGATGAGAAGTCAGCTTTCTATAGCAGTATCACCGTACTAGTTGATACTATTTCCATTACACAGCTGAATATTTTAGATTTCACCAATGGGATTTTCTTCCTTGCATTCTTTTTCAAATAACTGTATTTCAAGATTCTTAATTCATTTTAATTTGTTTAAAAACTCCTTTAGCTCTGAGTCAAAGGAGAAGCTGGTCCAACACAGGACCCTCCAGGAAGGCCTTGGTCATTTGGATAGGACTATCATGTGACACCAAATGTGAAACTGACTGAGAGGCTACCATGCAGCAGACTCCGCATAGCACACTTTCATTTTATGCTAGTCCACACGCTAATAAGTTTGGAGAGCCATCTGGATATTCAACGGACATGTCCAAAAGACACAGGAAAAAATAAGACTGAGGTTGCTTACCGGAGTCTTCGCTATCATAGCATGTCCTACTGTATGACTGGGGCTCCACCTGAGGGGGCAAATCCTGGGTAGATACAGGGGTGCCTCGGGGATCAGCATAGAGCAACAGCAAAGGCTGATAATGCCCCTTAATGCATTTGGTGACCACATCTTTCCACTTGGGCCCAATCTGAAGCAGAAACAATCAGAAGAATAAGAACTTACTCTTTACCTTTGTAACTCAATGTGCTTACATAATCAAAGCATGTTCAAGCTGGAAGAGATCTGAGAAATTATCTTCTCTAACTTCATCTTACAGATGAACACACTGAGACCCAAAGAAAAGAACTGGCTTGCTCAAGATAGGCCCTGAAACCAGTCTTCTGAATCCAAGGCTAGTACTCATAGGATCACAGACTGAGGGCTGGAAAGGACCTCAGAACTCTTCTACTCCAAAAAATAACAAAGCTGAAGACCAAAGAGGTCTTGTTCAAGGTCACAGAGGCAGTTAATGCTGCTGTCTTCCAGGCCGCCAGCGTCCTGGGTATCTCTTCTGTACTGTACTGTTCTTCTTTGTACATTAGTCATTCTGGATGGGATCTAGCTGGGCACATTAACATAAGTACTCTATTCCCTCCCATTTCTTTTTCAATTCAGAGCTCTTTGGATTTGATCTGCAAGATTCTAGGCAAATAGACATTGGCTAGCTCTTGGTTTGGGGTTTTTTTGCAGGACAATGAGGGTTAAGTGAATTGCCCAGGGTCACACAGCTAGTAAGTGTCAAGTGTCTGAGGCTGGCTTTGAACTCAGGTCCTCCTGAATCCAGGGCCAGTGTTTTATCCACTGAGCCACCTAGCTGCCCCCGCTAGCTCTTGCTAAATGCACTCCTTCTCTGGCCAAGAGTTAACTATAACTATATATTTAGAAGTAAGTCAGGGGGGCATCTAGGTGGCGCAGTGTTTAAAGCAGCAGCCCTGGATTCAGGAGGACCCGAGTTCAAATCCGACCTCAGACACTTGACATGTACTA